>NC_092744.1:1438333-1766666 GCF_047496795.1 Chiloscyllium punctatum | reverse complement strand
TGGATGGTGAGGCTTGGGAGGGGTACGTTGATATTCTTGGGCATATCAATCTAAAAAAAAGGAGGAAGTATTGGGTCTTTTAAAAGCATTAAGATAGACAAGTCCCCAGGACCTGATGGAATCTATCCCAGAATACTGAGGAAGTCAGGTGATGAAAGTGTTGAGGTGTTGTACAAAATCTTTGTGTTCTCTTTAGTCACAAGAGAGGTCGCAGAGGGCTGGGGAATAGCTAACATTTTTCCTTTGTTTAAGAAGGGCAACAGGGATGAAATAGCTCTATAGAGGTCTCCAGTATAATCCAGACAGAATGTGCTGCATTCCCTTGGAGAGCTGTGCCCTGCACAACTGGAGCAGGCGATGAGGTGATGTGCTGAACACTGAGGAGCTGAGGGTTTGGGAGCAGTCACCTGAGAAGGAGGATGAGGATATTGGGGGAGGAAGCTGTCCTTCTCCTTGACAGAGCTCAGATGTGTTGGAGGGTACAAACCCGACAGAAGCTGACTGACACCTGGCTCCAGGTGATGGGGAGCTGGGTACGTGGGGCCACCATGGAGTGTGAAGGAGTCATTGGTGTTGGTACCAGCAGTAGGTTTGTATTGGCAGGACAAACTGCAGCATCTATTCATTTTGTTTCTGTTCACTTCTGTTGGTGGCTCAGTGGTTAGCACTGTTGCCTCACAGTGCCAGGGATCCAAGTTTGATTCTACCCTCACCCAACAGTCTGTGCAGAATTTGCATGTTCGCCCCGTGTCTGTGTGGATTTCCTCCCACAGTCCAAAGATGTGCAGGTCCAATAAACTGGCCATGGAGAATGCAAGGTTTCAGGGATAGTCAGGGGGTGGGTATGGGCGTGATGTTCATCCGAGGACTGGTTTGGACTGGATGGGCTGAATGGCCTGTTTCTACTATGTAAGGGATTCTGTAATCCACCTGTTTACCTGATTGTGATGTTGCTTTGGACAATAACAAGATGTAGGTGTCCAGTAAGTATTGGGGATGGGGTAATGGTGACTGAGAGACTATGTTTAGATGGAATGTATCTGAAGACCGTGGTGGTGGGTGGTTAAACAGTGATGAAGGTGACCGTTGGGGTAGTATGTGTGAGGGAGTATCTGCCATGCTGGCTCTGTGCCATGGGCAGTGTGACTGCTGTGCTGGTATGTTGCCAGTGAGGGCGTGCTGGTCTTCTGTCAGATATTCAATGAGTGGTGAGTTGTTCTGGGCACAGCACAGGGTTAGGTAGGGCCAGAATTGGGCAAGAGGTATGCCATAGGAGCAGGTAGGTACCTAGTGAAACACATTTGGTGTGATACAGTGAGAAATCTCGCTAGGCTGGGTGGTAAAAACCTTCCAAAAAAATTGATGAAACTGGCACTTAGCTGAAAAGGGGCAAATTCAGATCTTGTTATCTCACTGTGGATTTTCCTAAGGGGGCTGTCATAGATAGCAACTGCTAATCTTGATATCCATCTGCTTGGTAGCTCAAAAAAGATTTCATCAATCTTGCTGTTATTTTGAAAATCTCCAGGTCAAATTCCATTGTTAGCTAGCATAGGCGAGAGCAGGAGTGAATCAGTGTGGTGCTGGAAAAGCCCAGTAGGTCAGACATCTGAGGAGCAGGAGAGTCAATATTTTGGGCAAAAGCCCTTCATCAGGAAGGACTTATGCGAAATGTCGATTCTCCTGCTCTTCAGATGTTGCCTGACCTGCTGTGCTTTTCCAGCGCCACACTTTCAACTTTGATCTCCAGCATCTGGAGTCCTCACTTTCTCCCAGGAGTGAGAATGCACTCATTCACCCCTCAGCGTATCTGAGCATAGCAAAGGGCGGGGGTGGGGGGGGAGGTGTTCATAACCTTTACAGTGATTAAGTTCAATAAAAATGAAGGAACAGTGAAATACAAATGATCAAAGAGAATATTTATCACCGGCGAAACTTTCGAGGAATTTTGTTTGACATGTTGGACAAATACAAATCTAATCTCAGCAAAGTCAGAGGGAGCAAACATAACTCTAAACTGGCCAACAGTCAAATTGAAAATGGAAGAGGAAAGAAAAATTCCCTCAGTGATGAAAGAGGTTCCCTGTGCAAGGATGGTCCGAAGGGAAGGTATAGAAAGCTTAGTTCCAGGACAATTGATAACAGAAAAGATTCTTTCAATATCCGAGTGGCAATGGGATGGCCAAAGAAGATGAGAGAATGTTAGAAGCTGCAAATGAATTTGAGACTGCAAACAGACATGGACACTAAATATTCTGACTTTATTGACTATATTTATTAGTGCAGGTAAGAGCAACATACCCTCTCTAAAGAAAGTACTACAGAAAAATATTCTGAATTTCATATAAAATAACTCTCAGAAACTGAAAAGAATTTACATAAATTAATATAGGATTTGGCAGAATTTATCCAGAAGTTTTGAGAGAGATTTAGCAAACAGATTGATGAAGTATTGACAGTCACAGGGGAAGTCATTAGACACTGGGGAGGAATGGTTACAGTAAATAAAAACAGACGAATGTGGACAAGTTCAAAAAAGGTGGCACACAAACAGAGGCAATTGGATGGCTATTAATGTTATTTTAATTCCACTGAAAATGAGGACACTGATCGTCAGGAATAAGGGAACCTGGACACAAACAAAAGCAGAAATTGCTGGAGAAGCTCAGCAGGTCTGGCAACATCTGTGGAGAGAGAAATGGAGTGAACTCTGTGTGTTTAATGTGACTCTTCTTCAGAAGAGTTCTGAAGAATGAACATGAAAGAACAGTCATGTTGTACGTGAAACAAAATGCTATTTCTCACTCCGCAGACATTGCCAAAGCTTCTGAGTTTCTCCAACACCTTTTGTGTTTATTTCTGGTCTCCAGCATCGGCAGCACTTAGCTTTCAATTAATGTTAGCCAGTGCTGAGTGAATACATTTTGGCATGGATTAGGTTATGAGCAGCAGAGTTTAAGATAAGTTGAGGATTATGGAAGGTGAAGGATGAGAAGTCGACCAAAGGATCAGAAGCAGTGGAGGTGAGCAACATGAAAATGCAAATTGATAGTTCAAGTGGTTGGAGGTAATGGGATGGGACACTCAACCTGACAAAGTTAGATCTCATGGAATACAGAGAGAACTAGCCATTTGGTTGGAAGGTAGAAGACAGAGGGTGGCTTTTTAGACTGGAGGCCAGTGATCAGTGCTGGGTCCACTACTTTTCATTATTTATTTAAATGCTTGGATTACTGTGGAAACAGGCCCTTCAGTCCAACAAGTCCACACCAACCCTTTGAAGAGTAACCCACCCAGACCCATTTCCCGCTGACTAATGGACCTAACACTACGGGCAATTTAGCATGGCTAATTCAACTAACCTGCACATTTCTGGACTGTGGGAGGAAAGTGAAGCACCCGGAGGAAACCCACGCAGACACGGGGAGAATGTGCAAACTCCACACAGACAGTCAACCGAGGCAGGATTCGAACCTGGGACCCTGGTGCTGTGAGGCAGCAGTGCTAACCACTGAACCATGTGAGCATAAGATTTATTGTTAGTGAGTTTGCAGATGACACCAAAATTGGGGGTGTAATAGGCAGCGAAGAAGGTTACCTCAGATTACAATAGGATCTTGATCAGATGGGCCAATGGGCTGACAAGTGGAAGATGGAGTTTAATTTAGATCATTAAACTGCGGGCACTGCTGTTCAGAAGGGCGGGAAAAAGACTCGTAGGGCCATAGTCATAGGAGATTCTATTGTGAGGGGAGTAGATAGGTGGTTCTGTGGCTGAAAACGTGATTCCCAGATGGTATGTTGCCTCCCAGGTGCTCGGGTCAGGGATGTCACCGATCGGCTGCAGAGCATTCTAAAAGGGAAGGGTGAACAGCCAGTTGTCTTGGTGCATATAGACACCAACGATATAAGTAGAAAAGGAGATGAGGTCCTGAAAGAAGAATTCAGGGAGCTAGGAGAGAAGTTAAAGAGGAGGATCTCAAAGGTAGTGATCTCGGGATTACTACCAGTGCCACGTGCTAGCCAGGGCAGAAATGAAAAAATAGGCAGGATGGACGTGGCTTGAGAGATGGTGTAGGAGGGAGGGGTTCAGATTTGTTGGACATTGGGACCAGTTCTGGAGAAGGTGGGACTATTACAAAATGGATGGTCTACATCTGAACCAGACTGGAACCAATGTCCTTGAGGGAGTTTTTGCTACTGCTGTTGGGGAGGTTTTAAACTAATGTGGCAGGGGACTGGGAACCAGAAGAGAAGACAAGTAGGCAGCGAGGTGGAGACTGGAGACTGTAAGGATCATGAAGATAAGTGTTAATAAGGGAAGAGTAGGCAGAGAGCAGGTGAGTGCAAAAGAACTGGTGGCCTGAAATGCATCTGATTTAATGCAGGGAGTATAGTGTGTAAGGCAGATGAACTTAGGGCTTGGATTGGTGCCTGGGAGTATGATGTTATTGCAATCACAGAGACTTGGTTGAAGGAAGGGCATGATGATTGGCAACTAAATGTTCCAGGATAGAGACCCTTCAGACAGGACAGGGAGGGAAGTAAAAGGGGGGGAGGTGGAGTTGCATTTCTGGTCAGGGATGATTTCACAGCTGTGCTAAAGGAGGACACTATGGAGGGCTTGGGTAGTGAGGCATTATGGGTGGGGCTGAGAAATAAGAAGGGTGCAGTTACATTGGTGGGGCTGTATTACAGGCCTCCCAGCAGTGAGGGTGAGGTAGAAGAACAAATAGGTAAACAGATTGTGGAAAGTTGTAGAGACAATAGGGTAGTGGTGATGGGAGATTTTAATTTTCCCAACATTGACTGGGATACACTTAGTGTCAGAGGTCTGGATGGGGTAGAATTTGTAAGAAGCATCCAGGAGAGTTTTCTGGAGCAGTATGTCAATAGACGGACGCAGGAAGGGACCATATTGTACCTGGTACTGGGGAACGAGCCAGGACAGGTGGTAGAAGTTGTGGTGGGGGATTTCTTTGGGAACAGTGACCACAATTCTGTAAGTTATAGAATACTCGTAGATAAAGAAGAGAATGGTCCTAAGGAAAGAGAACTAAACTGGGCCAAGGCCAATTATATCAAAATTAGGCAGGAACTAAGAAATGTGGATTGGGCACAGCTATTTGAAGGGAAGTCCACATTTGAGATGTGGGAGGCTTTCAAAGATAGGGCAGGATAGGCATGTCCCGTTGAGGGTTCAGATTCGCAAACAGTGGATGACAGGAGAAATTGTACAACTAGCCAAGAGGAAAAGGGAAGCGTACATAAGGTCCAGGCAGCTAAGAACAGAGCGGACCCTGGAGAAATATTGGAAGAGTAGGACAAGTCTTAAACAAGGAATCAAGCGGGCTAAAAGGGGTGATGAAATAGCTGTAATGAGCCGAATTAAGGAGAATCCCAAAGCATTTTATTCTTACATAAGGAGCAAGTGGGTAACTAGAGAGAGGATTGGTCCACTAAAGGATGATGAAGGAAGGCTTTGTGTCGAACTTGAGAGAATGGGTGAGATTCTGAATGATTACTTTGCATCAGTGTTCACTGAGGAGAGGGACATGATGAATCTTGAGATTAGAGATAGAAGTTGATTAGTCTGGATCACGTTGACATAGATAGGGAAGATCTGTTGGGTAGGCTAGAGATTATTAAGGTGGACAAATCCCCAGGTCCGGATGGGATCTATCCCAGGTTGCTGAGGGAAGCAAGAGAGGAAATAGATGGGGCCCTGACAGATATCTTTGTGGCATCCTTAAACACAGGTGAGGTGCCGGAGGGCTGGAGGGTTCCTCATGTTGTCTCCCTGTACACGTAACTACAGACCAGTGAGCCTGACGTTGGTGGTAGGAAATTTGTTGGAGAAGGTACTGAGGGATAGGATCTATTTATATTTAGAGTAGAATGGGTTTTTCAGTGATAGGCAACATGGTTTTGTGCAGGGGAGATTGTGCCTTACCAACTTTATAAAGTTCTTTGAGAAAGGGACCAAGTTGATAGATGAAGGAAGAGCTGTTGATGTCATATACATGGACTTTAGGAAGGCATTTGATAAGGTTCCCCATGGTAGACCAATAGAGAAAGTGAAGTCACATGGTGTGCAGGGTGTTCTAGCTAGGGGGATAAAGAACTGGTTGAGCAAAAGGAGACAGAGTGTAGTAGCTGAAGGCAGTTTCTCGAAATGGAGAAAGGTGCCCAGTGGTGTTCCACAGGGGTCAGTGTTGGGGCCACCGTTGTTTGTAATATACATAAATGATCTGGAAGAGGGCACTGTTGGTATGATCAGCAGGTTTGCAGATGACATGAAGATTGGTGGAGTAGCAGAAAGCATAAGGGACTGTCAGAGAATACAGGAGAATATAGATAGACTGGAGAGTTGGGCGTAAAAGTGGCAGATGGAGTTCAATCCAGACAAATGTGAGGTGATGCATTTGGGGAAGTCTAATTCTAGAGTGAATTATACAGTGAACGGAAGAGCCTTGGGAAAAGTTGATGAGCAGAGAGATCTGGGAGTTCAGGTCCATTGTACCCTGAAGGTTACTGCACAGGTGGATAGAGCAGTCAAGAAGGCATATGGTATGCTTGCCTTCATTGGACGGGGTATTGTACACCTTGATCGGGTCTCCTCTCTTCCTCCTTCTCTCCAGAGAGAAAAGTCCGAGCTTATTCAACCTTTCTTCATAAGGCAAGCCCTCCAGTCCAGGCAGCATCCTGGTAAACCTTCTTTGCACCCTCTCCAAAGCCTCTGTATCTTTCCTATAGTTGGGCAACTAGAACTGGACACAATATTCCAAGTGTGGTCTCACCAGGGACTTGTAGAGCTGTAGCAAAACCTCACGGCACTTAAACTCGATCCCCCTGTTAATGAAAGCCAAAACACCATATGCTTTCTTAACATCCCTATCCACTTGGGTGGCAACTTTGAGGGATCTATGTCCTTGCACACCCAGATCCCTCTGTTCCTCCACACTGCCAAGAATCCTGTCATTAATCCTATATTCAGCATTCGAGTTCGACCTTCCAAAATGCATCACTTAGCATTTATCCAGGTTGAACTCCATCTGCCATTTCTCAGCCCAGCTCTGTATCCTGTCTATGTCACGCTGCAGCCTGCAGTAGCCCTCTATACTATCGACGACACCTCCAACCTTTGTGTCATCTGCAAATTTACTAACCCACCCCTCAACCTCCTCATCCAAGTCATTTATAAAAACTACAAAGAGCAGAGGCGCAAGAACAGATCCCTGTGGAAGATCACTCAACACTGACCTCCAGGCAGAATACTTTCCATCCACAACCACTCTCTGCCTTCTGTCAGCCAGCCAATTCTGAATCCAGATCGCCAAATCTCCCTGTATCCCATACTTCCTGACTTTATGAATGAGCCTACCATGGGGAACCTTATCAAATGCCTTGCTGAAGTTCATATACATCACACCCACTGCTCGACTTTCATCGATCTGTCTTGTCACCTCCTCAAAGAACTCAATAAGATTTGTGGAGCATGACCTGCCCCTCACAAAGCCATGCTGACTGCCTTTAATCACACTCTGCTTTGCCAAATAGTTATAAATCCTACCCCTCAGAATTCTTTCCAAAACTTTGCTGACCACAGACGTAAGACTGACTGGTCTGTAATTGTCAGGGATTTCCCTATTCCCCTTCTTGAAAAGAGGAACAACATTCGCCTCCTTCCAATCCTCTGGTACAATCCCCGTGGAGAGTGAGGAAGTAAAGACCTTCACCAGCAGCTTAGCAACCTCCTTTCTCGCTTCCCAGAGCAGCCTGGGATAAATCTGGTCTGGCCCTGGGGACTTATCAATCTTAATCTTTGCCAAAGTTTCCAGCACAACAACTTCATCAATCTTGATCTGATCAAGCCTGTATCCCAGCTCCTCAAAGTTCTCATTCACAACAAGTTCCCTTTCCTTAGTGAAAACCAAAGCAAAAAACTCATTTCGGGCTTCCCCTATCTGCTCAGGCTCCACGCACAAGTTCCCTCCACTATCCCTGATCGGCCCTACCTTCTTCCTGATCATTCTCCTATTCCTCACGTATGAGTAAAATGCCTTTGGGTTTTCCCTAATCCTTCCTGCCAAGCCTTTTTCGTTCCTCCTCCTGGCTCTCCTCAGTCCATTTCTGAGCTCCTTTCTCACAAGCCTGTAATCCTCTGAAGCTGTGCTAGATCCTTGCTTCCTCCACCTTACGTAAACTGCCTTCTTCCTTTTGATGAGAAGCTCCTCTGTTCTCGTCATCCAAGGTTCCTTAATCTTACCCCTTCTTACCTGTTTCAGAGGAACAAATTTGTGCATCACTCACAACAACTGCTCCTTACACAGTCTCCACGTGTCTGCTGTGCCTTTTCTGTGGAACAATTGCTCCCAGTCTGTACTTCCCAACTCCTGTCTAATAGTGTCATCATTTCCTTTACCCTAATTAAATCTCTTCCCTCGGTAACTGCTTCTTTCCCTCTCTAAGGTTATGCTAAATGTGAGGCAGTTGTGGTCACTGTCACCAAAGTGCTCTCCCACCACGAGATCTGACACCTGTCCTGGCTCGTTACCGAGCACCAAATCCAAAATGGCCTCTCCCCTCGTCGGTCTGTCTACATACTGAGTAAGGAAACCCTCCTGAATACACCTGACAAAAACAGCTCCATCCAAACCATCTGCACTTAGGAGGTTCCAGGCGATATTAGGAAAGTTGAAATCACCCATAACAACAACCCTGCTACATCTGCATTTTTCCAGAATCTGCCCCCCTATGAGATCTTCAATCTCCCTACTGCTATTAGGGGGTCTGTAGTAAACCCCCAATGTGGTGACTGTTCCCTTGCTGTTCCTAACTCCCACCCATACTGACTCAGTAGACAAACCTTCCTCAACAACCTTCGTTTCTGTAGCTGTGATGCACTCTCTGATTAGCAATGCTATACCCCCTCCTCTTTTTCCACCCTCCCTGTTCTTTTTAAACATTCTAAACCCTGGAACATCAAGCAACCATTCCTGCCCCTGAGAAACCCATGTCTCCGTTATGGCCACAACATCGTAGCCCCAAGTACTGATCCATGCTCTAAGTTCATCACTCTTATTTCAGACACTCCTTGCATTAAAGCAAACACACTTTAACCAATTCCATCGTTTCATCGCATGGAAAACCTTCCTGATAGATTCACTACATCCTGTTACTGTCCCCCTCAGACATGTGGCTCTGATTCCCAACCCCCTGTCAAATAGTTTAAACCCTCCCGAATCACAGGAGCAAATCTCCCACCCAGGACGTTTGTTCCCCTCCAGTTCAGGTACAGCCTGTCCTTCATGTGCAGGTCCTACCTTCCCCAGAAGGTATCCCAATGGTCTAGGTATCTGAAGCCCTCCCTCCTGCACCAGCCTCACAGCCACGTGTTAAGCTGCATTTGCTGCATTTCCTCCCCTCACTATCTCGTGGCATCGGTAGCAAACCCAAGATCACTTCTCTACTCGTCCTGCTCTTCAGTTTCCAACCTAACTCTCTGTCATCATTTTTCAGATCCTCAATCCCTTTCCTGACTATATCATTGGGGCCAATATGTACCACGATTTCTGGCTGCTCACCCTCCCCCTTCAGAATCTTGTAAACCCGATCCGTGACATCCCGGACCCTGGTACCAGGGGGCAACATACCTTCCGGGAGTTCCGTTCCTGACCACAAAATCTCCTGTCAGTCCGTCTAACTATTGAGTCCCCTACCACTAGCACTTTTCTATTCTCCCCCCTTCCCTTCTGAGCCACAGTGCCAGGCTCAGTGCCAGAGACCTGACAACTATGGCTTTCCCCGGTAGGCAGTCCCCACCAGCAGTATCCAAAATGGTTATACTTATTGCTGAGGGGAACAGCCACAGGGGATCCCTGCTCTGACCGTCAGTTCCCTTTTCTCCCCCTGACAGTAACCCAGCTGTGGATTAGTGGTGCTGGAAGAGCACAGCAGTTCAGGCAGCATCCAAGGAGCTTTGAAATGGACGTTTCGGGCAAAAGCCCTTCATTTCAAAACTACTTGGATGCTGCCTGAACTGCTGTGCTCTTCCAGCACCACTAATCCAGAATCTGGTTTCCAGCATCTGCAGTCATTGTTTTTACCTCATTGATAGTAACCCAGCTGTCCTTGTCCTGTGTCTGGGGAGTGACCACCTCCCTGTACATCCTCTCAATTTCCCCCTCAGCCTCCCGGATGATCTGTAGCTCATCCAGCTCCAGCTCCAGTTCCCTAACTGGGTTTTCGAGGAGCTGGAGTTGGGTGCACTTCCCGCAGATGTAGTTGGCAGAGACATGTGAAGTGTCTCTCACCTGCCACATTCTGCAGGAGGGACATCCAACTGCCCTAACAGCCATATCCCGCTAATCTGAAAGCCCACACAGGACTAAACAAAGGAAGGGAAGAAAAAAAATGAGAAAACCTGAAAACTTATCAAGTTTACAGACTCTTAGTAAGGTTAGAGGAGGTTGGTGGGAGGGCAGCCCTCCGGTGTAGGACCTCGGGTTTAGATCTCACCCACTTCTTTCCAGGATTCAATAACGAGGGGGCACACTTTCAAGGTGAGGGGAGAAAAGTTTAAGGGGGATACACGCGGCAAGTACTTTATACAGAGGGTGGTGGGTGTCTGGAACATGTTGCCAGCAGAGGTGGTAGAGGCAGGCACGGGAGATTCATTTAAGGTACGTCTGGACAGATGCATGAGGAGGTGGGGAGCAGAGGGATACAGATGGTTAGGAATTGGGCAACAGGTTTATACAGTGGATTTGGATCGGCTCAGGCTTGGAGGGCCGAAGGGCCTGTTCCTGGGCTGTCAATGTTCTTTGTTCTTTGTTCTGATAATGAAGAAGGTGTTTGGTATACTTTCTTTTATTGGTCAGAGTATTGAGTACAAGAGTTTGGAGGTCATGTTGCAGCTGTACAGGACATTGGTTCGGCCAATTTTGGAATATTGTGTGCAATTCTGGTCGCCTTCCTATTGGAAGGATGTTGTGAAACTTGAAAGGGTTCAGAAAAGATTTACAAGGATGTTGTCAGGGTTGGAGGGTTTGAGCTATAGAGAGAGACTGAACAGGTTGGGGCTGTTTTCCCATGAGCATCAGAGGCTGAGGGGTGACCTTCTAGAGGTTTGTAAAATTATGAGGGGCATGGATAGGGTAAATAGACAAAGTCTTTTCCCTGGTCAGAGAGAATATCCCAGCTGTGCTGAAGGAGGGCACTATGGAGGATTTGAGCAGTGAGGCAATATGGGCAGAGCTCAGAAATAGGAAGGGTGTGGTAACAAGGCTGTACTACAGGCCTCCCAACAGCGAGCGAACAGGTAGAGATATAAATATGGAAACAGATTATAGAAAGATGTAGGAGCGACAGAGTGGTGGTGATAGAAGATTTTAATGTTAGACTAGACTCCCTTACAATGTGGAAACAGGCCCTTTGGACCAACAGTCCACACCGACCCTCCGAAGAGTAACCCACCCAGACCCATTTCCCCTGACTGATAGACCTAACACTATGGGCAATTTAGCATGACCAGTTCACCTGACCGGCACATCTTTGAACTGTGGGAGAAAACTGGAGAACCTGGAGTAAGCCCATGCAGACACGGGGAGAATGTGCAAACTCCACACAGACAATCACCTGAGACTGGAATCGAACCTGAGTCTCTGGTGCTGTGAGGCAGTAGTGCTAACCACTGAGGCCCAGTTTTCCCAACATTGACTGGGATTCGTGTAGTGTTAGAGGTCTGGATGGAGCAGAACTTGTAAGGAGCATCCAGGAGGGTTTTCTCGAGCAGTACGTAAATAGTCCAACTCAGGAAGTGGCCATACTGGACCTGGTGTTGGGAAATGAGCCCTGCCAGGTGGGTGAAGTTTCAGTAGGGGATTACATTGGGAATAGTGATCACAGTTCCATAAGTTTTAGAATACTCATGGACAAACATGAGACTGGTCTTAAATGAAGTGTTCGAAACTGGGGGAAGGCCAACTATAGCAAAATATGGCAGAAGCTGGGCAATATAGATTGGGATCAGCTGTTTGAAGGGAAATCCACATTCGATATGTGGGAGACTTTTAAAGAGAGGTTGATTAGAGTTCAAGAGAGATATCTTCCTGTGAAAATGAGGGATTGAAATGGCAAGATTAGGGAACCATGGATGACAGGTGAAATTGTGAGACTTGCTAAGAGGAAAAAGGAAGCATACATAAGGTCTAGGCAACTGAAGACAGATGAAGCTTTGGAAGAATATCGGGAATGTAGGACCAATCTGAAATGAGGAATGAAGAGGGCTAAAAGGGGTCATGAGATCTCTTTAGCAAACAGGGTTAAGGAAAATCCCAAAGCTTTTTATTCATATATAAGGAGCAAGAGGGTAACTGGAGAAAGGGTTGGCCCACTCAAGGACAAAGGAGGAAAGTTATGCTTGGAGTCAGAGAAAATGGGTGAGATTCTTAATGAGTTCTTTGTATCAGTATTCATCAAGGAGAGAGACAGGACGGATGCTGAGGTTAGGGATAGATCTTTGATTGCTGTAGGTCAAATTAACATAAGGAGGGTGAAGATGTTGGGTATTCTAAAAGGCATTAAGGTGGACAAGTTCCCAGGTCCAGATGGGAAATGAAAAAGGAAATTGCTGTGGCTTTAGCAGATACCTCTACAGCATCCTTGAACACGGGTGAGGTCCTGGAGGACTGGAGAATTGCTAATGTTACCCCCTTGTTTAAGAAGGGTAGCAGGGATAATCAGGCAATTATAGACCAGTGAGCCTGATGTCAGTGGTAAGGAAACTGCTGGAGAAGATACTGAGGGACAGGATATATACCTATTTGGATGAAAATGGGCTCATCAGTAATAGGCAGCCTGGTTTTGTATGGGGAAGGTCATGTCTTGCCAACTTAATAGAATTTTTTGAGGAAGTGACAAAGTTGATTGATGAGGAAAGGACTGTAAGATTTCATATTTATAGATTTCAGTAAGGCTTTTGATAAGGTTCTAAGAGAAAGTGAGGACTGCAGATGCTGGAGATCAAAGCTGAAAATGTGTTGTTGGAAAGTGCAGCAGGTCAGGCAGCATCCAAGGAGCAGGAGAATCGACGTTTCGGGCATGAGCCCTTCTTCAGGAATGAGGAGAGTGTGTCCAGCAGGCTAAGATAAAAGGTAGGGAGGAGGGACTTGGGGGAGGGGCATTGGAAATGCGATAGGTGGAAGGAGGTTAAGGTGAGGGATGATAGGCCGGAGTGGGGGTGGGGGCGGAGAGGTCAGGAAGAAGATTGCAGGTTAGGAAGGTGGTGCTGAGTTCGAGGGTTGGGGCTGAGACAAGGTGGGGGGAGGGGAAATGAGGAAACTGGAGAAATCTGAGTTCATCCCTTGTGGTTGGAGGGTTCCTAGGTGGGAGATTAGGCGCTCTTCCTCAAGCCATCGTGTTGCTATGGTCTGGCAATGGAGGAGTCCAAGGACCTGCATGTCCTTGGTGGAGTGGGAGGGGGAGTTGAAGTGTTGAGCCACGGGATGGTTGGGTTGGTTGGTCCGGGTGTCCCAGAGGTGTTCTCTGAAACATTCCGCAAGTAGGCGGCCTGTCTCCCCAATATAGAAGAGGCCACATCGGGTGCAGCGGATGCAGTAAATGATGTGTGTGGAGGTGCAGGTGAATTTGTGGCAGATATGGAAGGATCCCTTGGGGCCTTGGAGGAAGTAAGGGGGGAGGTGTGGGCGCAAGTTTTGCATTTCTTGCGGTTGCAGGGGAAGGTGCCGGGAGTGAAGGGTGGGTTGGTGGGGGGTGTGAACCTGACGAGGGAGTCATAGAGGAAGTGGTCTTTTTGGAACGCTGATAGGGAGGGGAGGGAAATATATCCCTGGTGCTGGGGTCCGTTTGGAGGTGACGGAAATGACGACGGATGATACGCTGTATATGGAGGTTGGTGGGGTGGTAGGTGAGGACCAGTGGGGTTCTGTCCTGGTGGTGATTGGAGGGGTGGGGTTCAAGGGCGGAGGAGCGGGAAGTGGAGGAGATGCGGTGGAGAGCATCGTCGATCATGTCTGGGGGGAAATTGCGGTCTTTGAAGAAGGAGGCCATCTGGGTGGTACGGTTTTGGAACTGGTCCTCCTGGCAGCAGATGTGGCGAAGACAAAGGAATTGGGAATATGGGATGGCGTTTTAACAGGGGGCAGGGTGGGAGGAGGTGTAGTCTAGGTAGCTGTGGGAGTCGATTGGTTTATAGTAAATGTCCGTGTTGATTCAGTCGCCCGAGATAGAAATGGAGAGGTCTAGGAAGGGGAGGGAGGAGTCTGATACGGTCCAGGTAAATTTGAGGTCGGGTTGGAAGGTGTTAGTAAAGTGGATGAACTGTTCAACCTCCTTGTGGGAGCACGAGGCAGCACCGATACAAGTCATCGATGTAGCAGAGGAAAAGGTGGGGGGTGGTGCCAGTGCAGCTGCGGAAGATGGACTGTTCCACATATCCTACGAAGAGGCAGGCATAGCTGGGGCCCATGTGGGTGCTCATGGCTACTCCTTTGGTTTGGAGGAAGTGGGAGGATTGGAAAGAGAAGTTGTTCAGGGTGAGGACCAGTTCAGTCAGTCGAAGGAGGGTGTCAGTGGAAGGGTACTGGTTGGTTCGGCAGGAAAGGAAGAAGCGGAGGGCTTTGAGTCCTTCGTGATGGGGGATGGAGGTGTACAGGGACTGGATGTCCATGGTGAAGATAAGGCGTTGGGGACTGGGGAAGCGAAAATAATGGAGGAGGTGGAGGGCGTGGGTGGTGCCCCGAACATAGGTGGGGAGTTCTTGGACTAAGGGGGACAGGACCATGTCGAGGTATGCAGAGATGAGTTCGGTGGGGCAGGAGCAGGCTGAGACAATGGGTCGGCCGGGGCAGTCAGGTTTGTGGATTTTGGGCAGGAGGTAGAAACGGGCGGTGCGGGGTCGTGGGACTATGAGGTTGGAGGCGGTGGATGGGAGATCCCCTGAGGTGATGAGGTTATGGATGGTCTGGGAGATGATGGTTTGGTGGTGGGAGGTGGGGTCATGGTCAAGGGGGCAGTAGGAGGAGGGGTCCGCGAGCTGGCGTTTAGTCTCAGCGGTGTAAAGGTCGGTGCGCCAAACTACTACCGCGCCTCCCTTGTCTGCCGGTTTGATAGTGAGGTTGGGGTTGGAACGGAGGGAGTGGAGGGCTGCACATTCTAAGGGTGAGAGGTTGGAGTGGGTGAGAGGGGTGGAGAGGTTGAGGCAGTTAATGTCGCGGCGGCAGTTGGCTATGAAGAGATCGAGGGCAGGTAAGAGGCCAGCACGGAGTGTCCAGGTGGATGGGGTGTGTTGGAGGTGGGAGAAGGGGTCGTCAGAGGGTGGGTGGGAGTCCTGGTGGAAGAAGTAGGCGCAGAGGCGAAGGCGGCGGAAGAATTGTTCGATGTCACGCCGCGTGTTGTACTCGTTAATCCGAGAGTGTAGGGGAATGAAGGGGAGGCCTCTGCCAAGAACCTTTTGATAAGGTTCCTCATGGTAGGCTGATGGAGAAGGTGAAGTTGCATGGGGTCCAGGGTGTTCTAGCTGGACTGATAGAAAACTGGCTGGGCAACAGGAGACAGAGAGTAGTAGTGGAAGGGAGCTTCGCAAAATGGAGACCTGTGACCAGTGGTGTCCCACAGAGATCTGTGCTGGGACCACTGTTGTTTGTAATATGCATAAATGATCTGGAGGAAGATATAGGTGATCTGATTAACAAGTGTTACAGATGACACCAAGATTGGTGGAGTAGCAGATGGTGAAGGGGACTGTCAGAGAATACAGCAGAATATAGATAGATTGGGGAGATGGGCAGAGAAATGGCAGATGGAGTTCAATCTGGGCAAATACGAGGTGATGTATTTTGGACGATCCAATTCAAGAGTGGACTGTACAATAAATGGAAAAGCCCTGGGGAAAATAGATGTCAGAGAAATCTGGGTGTTCAGGTCCATTGTTCCCTGAAGGTGGCAACACAGGTCAGTAAAGTGGTCAAGAAGGCACACAGCATGCTTTCCTCCGTCAGATGGGGTATTGAGTACAAGAGTTGGCAGGTCATGTTACAGTTGTAAAAGATTTTGGTTCGGCTGCATTTGGAATACTGCGTACAGGATGTTGCCTGGTATGGCGGGTGCTAGTTATGATGAGAGGTTGAGTAGATTAGGATTATTTTCATTGGAAAGACTGAGGTTGAGGGCAGACCTGATTGAGGCCTACAAAATCATGAGAGGTAGAGACAGGGTGGATAGCAAGAAGCTTTTTCCCAGAGCAGGGGACTCAATTACTAGGGGTCACTTTGTCAAAGTGAGAGGGGAAACATTTAGGAGAGATATGCATGGAAAATTGTTTTATGCAGAGGGTGGGTGGGGCCTGGAATACATTGCCAGTGGAAGTGGTAGTGATGGGAATGATAGAATCATTTAAGATGGGCAGGGAGCAGAGGGATGCAGATCCTTAGAAAATAGGCAGCAGGTTTAGATCGAGGATCTGGATCAGCGCAGGCTTGGAGGGCTGAAGGGCCTGTTCCTGTGCTGGAAGGTTCTTTGTTCTTTGTTCTTGACCTAAGGGGCAACATTTTCACACAGAGTGTGGTGCATGTATGGAATGAGCTGCCAGAGGAAGTGCTGGAGGCTGGTACAATAACAGCATTGAAAAGGCATCTGGATGTGTATATGAAGAGGAAGGGTTTAGAGGGTGGTGCAGGCAAATGGGTCTAGATTAGATTAGGATATCTGGTCAGCATGGACGAGTTGGACCGAAGGGTCTGTTTCTGTGCTGTACGTCTCCACGTCTCTCAGACCATGAGGTTGTGAATAGTCAGCTTCAATTTAAACCAGTAGCTGGGAATGGAATCCATGGTGAGGTGATAATGTTTGTGTTGGTGGGGAATTGGAGAAGAGTAGTGGGGTTGAGAACTCGTGAAACTCATTTTTTTCTATCTTCTCAATGTTTTATTGAAAGAAATTGCAGTTCATTCAGCACTGAAAATCCACCTGAAAATTTACAACACAGATGCAATAATTTGTCTCGAGTGTTCGAGGAGTGTCCTTGTTCTGTTTAAGATGCCCATATATGATACCTTTCCTATTTAATACACCATCTCAGTGCCCATAACCAATTAATATCTATACTCTTATAAAGTCATGAAGTTACAGTTTTTCACATTTTTCAATGTTTATACCCCTGTGCTGTCTTTTGTCAACATTGGCTGTGAAAGGTCAGTGTGAGGGATGGGAATAAATATACATGAGATCAAGCTTTGTGAATGTTCAAATACAGCTTTCTTGTCAATATTCATAAGCTCCCACTACCATCCGGCCTTCAAAAAAAAATACACAGCAAACTTTTGACATTCTGTTCGGATATGCAGGAGACTATTTTTGGGATTGGCCAGATAAATCCAGTTCCTCCAGGTACATTACAGAATCTCTTCAACACCAAATCACTGGTTATTTTGCAGAGTTCAGAAATGTGCAGAAGGGACTTGAGAATACTAGTTTACTTGTCGTACGACACAAACAAGAGAGAGTTGAGAATAACAACTGGCAAATGACCTTAAGTAAGCAGATTAATTGAAATATGACCAGACGTAGGAATGCAAGCAAATCCTAATGTAGCAATCCCAAGGGAGTTCTTAGAAAAAAGAAAATTAAAATTGAATAAGTTGTGGCAATGTTTTCTAATATAATTATATGCACTTGGACCTCATTATAACAAATCCTATTATTAGATACATGTAATTACACAAGACTCTGATACTGTAAACTGAAAAGAATACTGTTATATCACTCTCTCATAATAATCCTTTATTAAATCATTCTCATTGTAACCAACTTCTTTCTTCCAGCTATCTATAGAAGAGAATGGAGATTTAATCTCACTGCCTTTTGAAATGCGAGTGGTCCTTCAGTCGGAGACTCACTAATTTCAAACCTGATTATGATTATGTCACTAAAGTGCTCCCAATGAAAGCAACAGTTTCGGACTTTCGAAGAAAAGTCCTCATTTTGTACATCTTCCAGGGATTCCATGGATACAAAATGTTGATGTTACTGTTAAAAAAGCAGTAGGAACTTTTTTCAAAGTTGTTGCTAACATTTTCTTTCAGTGGGCACAGTGTAGCTCCTTGGTATCCTCACTTTAGGTTTCACTACAACAAATATTATTGCAAAGTGCGATAAATTAGGGAAAGTATGTACAGATTTAAAGACAAATCAGGCTTCTTCGATAAGAGAAAGTTGATGAAGTTCATGTGGTTGATGTGATGCGCATGGGGGATTTCTAAGTGGCATTCAATAAAGTGCCACATGATTGACTGACCAGCAATGGCTAAAGACTTGGGGAATGAAATGGGTGGCACGGATGGAAGGTTTGCTGAGGGACTGGGAACAGAATAGTTGGGAATGGTATTATTCCAGGGGATAGATATAAGTGGTGTTCCTCAGCATTTGACACGAGGACTGCGTGTTTTTGTGATATAGATCAGTGACCTCAACTTGGGTGGGACTACAGGAACAATTTCAAAATTTACAGATGGCGCAATATTTGAAAGTACTACACATTGTGAGATGGATAACAATAGACTTCAGGAGGACACAGACAGGTTAAGTTGAATAGGTGGGTGCATGGCAGATGAAATTAACTGTTAGAAAATGCTGAATGATACATTTTAGTAGAAATACTGAGAAAAGGCAATGGAAACCAATGATATTGTATTAAAGAGGGACTAAAATAGGAGAGAGCTGAGGTTGCATGTGCACAATGTATTGCAAGTGTGTAACAGATTGAGAAATTGGATAAAAAGTTTAAGAAAATGCTTAAAATGTTAGAACAGGTTCCTGACATTTATACACAGAAGCACAGAGAGAAAAGCAATGAAGTTTTTGTGAGATTTTATAAAACAGGTTTGGCTTCAACTGGAATATTCTGTTCAATTGTCATCAACGCATTTTAGAAAAGTATAAAATTGTGGAAAAAATCCTGGAGATTTCTGAACAGTTTAGAGAAACAGAAATTATTCTTAGAGAAGTGAAGATTAATGTGGATTTATTGGAGAAATTCAAAATTATAGGAGTTTAGACTAAGTAGATAAAACAAACTCTTCCCGTCAATGGGTTGGTATAGAATTAGAAAACATCGCTATAAGAATGACAGGAAGGAAAATCATGAACATACTGAATGGTGACTGTTTGGAATGTATTAGCTGACAGTGCAGGAGAGGTAGATATATTTGGGGCTTTCCAAAAAGAATTGAACAGGTACCTGTTTCATAAAACATTGCAAGGCTACAGTAAAATTGGTAGGGAGTGGACCAAGCCGGTTTGTTCTTCAGAGAGCAGGCACAGAAACAGCCAGCAAAATGACCTCCTTCATGCTGTCACAGTTCTATGAATCTATGAAATCAGATGCAGCTTCCAATCCAGCAAACACTGAGCATTCTACCAGAAGCAGAAAGACTTCAAAATAAGTTGGAGCTGGCCAATGACCAGAGGCAGGAAGTGGTCTTTTCGTAGAGAATGTGGGCAGCATGGTGGCTCAGTGGCTTCCACTGGTGCCTCACAGCGCCAGGGACCCAGGTTTGATTCCAGCCTCAGGCGACTGTGTGGAGTTTGCACTTTGTCCCTGTGTCTGTGTGGGTTTCCTCCAGGTGCTCCAGTTACCCACCACAGTCCAAAGTTGTGCAGGTTAGGGTTAATTGGCCATTCTAAGTTGCCCCATAATATTCAGGGATGTGTAGGTTAGGTGTATTAGTCAGGGGTAAATGTAGAGTAATAGGGTAGGGGAATGGGTCTGGGTGGGATACTCTTAAGAGGATTGGTGTGGACTTCTTGGGCGTAATGGCCTGTTTCCACACTGCACAGATTCTATGGAAATTTCTCCAAAGGCCTTTTATTCTTATATAAGTAGCAAGTGGGTAACTAGACAAAGGAATAGTTCACTAAAGGGTAAGGAAGCAAGGCAGTGTATCGAGCCAAAGAAAATGGGTCAGATTCTCAATGATTACTTTGCATCAGTGTTCACTGAGGAACAGGAGGTAATGATTGTTGAGATTAGAGATAGAAGTTTGTTTATTCTGGATCACGTTGACATAAGGAGGGAAGATGTGTTGGGTAGGCTAAAGGATATTAAGGTTGACACATCTCCAGGACTCGATGGAATCAATCCCAAGTTGTTGAGGCAGGCGAGAGAGGAACTAGCTGGGGCCCTGACAGATATCTTTGTGGCATCCTTAAACTCAGGTGAGGTGCCGGTGGACTGGAGGGTTGCTCACGTTATCCACCTGTACAAGAAGGGTAGTAGGGATATTCCAGGTAACTCTAGACCAGTGAGCCTGATGTCAGTGATGGGAAAGATGCTGGAGAATGTACTGAGGGATAGGATCTATTTATATTTGGAAAAGAATGGACTTATCAATGATAGGAAACATGGTTTTGTGTGGGGGAGATCGTTCCTTAATAGAGTTCTTTGAGGAAGCGATCAAGTTGATAGATGAAGGAAGGGCTGTAGATGTCATATACATGGACTTTAGTAAGGCATTTGATAAGGTTCCCCATTGTGGACTAATGGAGAAAGTGAAGTCACATGGTGTGCAGGGGGTGTTCTAGCTCAGTGGATAAAGAACTGGTTGAGCAACAGGAGACAGAGAGTAGTAGTTGAAGGGAGTTTCTCGAAATGGAGAAAGGTGACCAGTGGTGTTCCACAGGGGTCAGTGTTGGCACCACTGTTGTTTGTAATATACATAAATGATCTGGAAGAGGGCACTGTTGGTATGATCAGCAAGTTTGCAGATGACACGAAGATTGGTGGAGTAGCAGAAAGCAGAAGGAACTGTCAAAGAATACAGGAGGAGATAGATAGACTGGAGAGTTGGGTGGAAAAGTGGCACATGGAGTTCAATCCAGACAAATGTGAAGTGATGTATTTGGAGAAGTCTAATTCTCGAGTGAATTATACAGTGAACAGAAGAGCCTTGGGAAAAGTTGATGAGCAGAGAGATCTGGGAGTTCAGGTTCATTGTACCCTGAAGGTTGCTGCACAGGTGGATAGAGTGGTCAAGAAGGTATATGGTATACTTGCCTTCATTGGACGGGGTATTGAGTTTAAGAACTGGCAGGTCATGTTAAAATTTTACAAGACATTGGTTCGGCTGCATTTAGAATACTGTGTACAGTTCTGGTCGCCACATTATCAAAAGGATGTGGACACTTTGGAGAGGGTGCAGAGAAGGTTTATAAGGATGTTGCCTGGTATGGAAGGTTCTAGCTATGGAGAGACGTTGAGTAGGTTAGGTTTGTTTTCATCAGAAAAAAGGAGATTGAGGGGGGACCTGATTGAGGTTTACAAAATCATGAAGGGTATCGGTAGGGTAGATATACACAAGCTTTTTCCCAGGGTGAAGGATTCAATAATGAGAGGTCATGTGTTCAAGGTGAGTGGTGGAAAGTTTAAGGGGGATACACGCGGCAAGTACTTCATACAGAGGGTGGTGGGTATCTGGAACACGTTGCCAGCAGAGGAGGTAGAGGCAGACACGGGAGATTCATTTAAGATGCGTCTGGACAGATGCATGAGGAGGTGGGGAGTAGAGGGATACAGATACTTAGGAAGTGAACAACAGGTTTAGATCGAGGATTTGGATTGGTACAGGCTTGGAGGGCCGAAGGGCCAGTTCCTGGGCTGTAAAGTTTAATTGTTCTTTGTTTATGGAAGCAGCCATCTTGTTGAAGACTCAGGAGGTAAATATGTGTGGATCTTAATGATCTCATGGAATGGCAGGGCAAGTTCAAAGGGCCAAATGGCCACTCTGGTTTCTATGTGGAGGAGCAGTGAGATCAGCACAGGGTGCGTGCACCTTCAAGATTACTTGCTAGAGTAATGGGTCTTTGGTTTGCACTTTGGTTTTGTAAGCATGTACACCTCAATTTCAAAACTCCAATTTATTTTTCACTTCAGCTTTTATAAGTCTTTATGAAAAATCAAGACAACTCTGAGATAGTTTTGTATCCCCAGTTTGGATACTCTCTTGCTGATAATGGGGATTCTTATGAGTTCTTGTGCCATGCTGGAAGGTAGTCCAGAATTTGAACTGAGGATTTTTAGGTGAATACCATGCACTCCACGGTGCCTTTTCCAGTGAGGTTACACATCCATCAATAATTCACAAATCTTGTACTTGTGTCCACATCCTTCCAAATAGATTCCTATCATTATACTTATAATGGTCCCAGGGATGTGGATCTTTAGCTACTTGGAGAGACAAGAAAAGCAGGAGGTGTTCTCCTCTGAACAGAGAAGGTTAAAAATAAAGTTAAGAAAGTTGTTCAAAATCATGAAAGGTATATGCACTAGACAGGTAAGGAAGTATTGTTTCTGGTGGCAGAATTATCTATAATCAGAGGCCATAGATATAAGGTAATTGACAAAAGAACCAGAGGGGGGAGGCTTGTAAACCCAGCAAAACAATTGATCTCCAGTTCAGTTGGTGAATAAGGAATTAAAATATCAAAACAAAAATGTTGTCACCTCCTGCAGCTTTTTATGTATGTGTGACTGAGGGTCACAACAAACAATTGCAATTTTACAATTTGAATTAGTATCTCTGGAATTGGATGTTAATGTTCTTCTGAAAATTAGTGTTATAAAGGCATGTTCCCTATGACAGATTTCGGGCTAAATAGGGTCAGTTAGCTCAGTTGGTTGCTTTGCTGATGCAGGGTGATGCCAGCAGCATGGCTTTGGTTCCTGTACCTCACTTTGGTCACCATGATGGACCCCCCTTCTCATCCTTACCCCTCACCTGAGGTGTCGTGGCCTTTAGTTAAACTCACCACCAGTCACCTCTCTCTAATGAGAGAGTGGGTCTATGTGGACTTTATCTTTGTTAGGGTTGACTGTCTAGAAACGCTGAATGCTTATGGTGCAAAAGGAGGCCATTCAGCCCATCATATCTTCATGGCCTCTCTTACCTAGTGCTAATCTCCTGCTTTTTCCTCACATCCCTGCATCCCATTTCTATCCAAGTGACCAGGAGAAATTGTTGTTTCATTTGAAATTTGGTATTCTCACATCTGTCCTAATGACTGGATGTTTACGTTCCCATTAATACTAAAGTCTGTACCAGCAAATGTCTAATTATGATTGTAATAAAAGTTCTGTTTTGACATTATATTGTAACTTGTATTGAAATTAATCACTATATTACATTCTAATTTTTCATTTATTGAATACACATGGACAGCCCCTTAAAGGATTTGTGTTGAGATGTGACGATGGAACTGAAGGCTTTGCTTTGTATGAAGTAGCCCACTATCACGGTGTGAAGTCAGACAGACCAGTTATTTCCAATCACAGAGGCAAATATCAAACAGATAATTATCATTAGGGGCAAGAATGCAATAAAGTTATTTATCAAGGTGTAAGCACCAAGATTTGTTGCAGTAGCTAAGTACATATCCCAGTTAGTTTCTGGGATTTAGTAAGCAAACCTAGTTTTTTAAAAAATCTGCAATATGTATGTTTTTCACAGTAATACCAGTCTCCCAAAGAACACGTGGGACATCGTTAGCTGACAGAATAGCTTCATCAGTCACACACAAACCGCTTAACAGATGAAAGAACTAGCTAATCCCTTGACCCTGTCATCTGTATGTAACTCACTTTTAATTCCCTTTAATATGGCAGTGACACTTCAAATTCAAAGTCTTTGTATAATAACAGTATTGTGTTGTTTCAGATCAATTGCTTTTGATGTTTTTATTGTCAATGGTGTCCATGGAGATGGGAGATTTATTTTGATCTGCTTAATAACCATTTAATTTCCTACACTTTCCCTTTCACGGTTACCGATTCTGTATTGCAAGCACAAGTTCAACATACTGCTCGGCGCATTGTCTGGCTAAAGTGTTTCTGTCGTAAACCAATATCTTGGATACAATCTGTTACCATAGCAACAGTCAGGATTTATTTTATCAACACTAAACAGACATGATGAAATGCTGAGTATTTTCAGACCTGTGCACCACACTAGTACTGGAACCATGCTGAAAGATCAGCTGACTGGACTAGCCTTAAACTCATTTAACATAAATTTATACACAATTTTTTAAAAAGTCCTTGCACATAAATAAATTAGGTTAAGATGAATAAAAGGTTTATAAAACATGCAGGGTATCAGATGTAAGAAGAGATGAAGATTAAACAACATTGAAAGATTGGACATGGAGGATTATATTTGAGTTTATGCTTCACTTTCCCCCATTAACTTTGGGACAGGATTTCTCCAGCAGGAGTCTGTGTGTAACGGTCTCCTGCTATACTCGCCATGTTTGGCTTCTCAGTCCTGGGACCAGTGTTCTTGTGCGCCTATGCATTTATTAGCTCATTATCAATGTTCGCTAGTCATTGTCTGGGTTGACTGTGAATCCCATGGGATCAGCGGGCAAGGTCACAGAATCACAAAATGGTTACCAAAGAAACCTGTTTGGCTCATTGTGCCTTTGGCATGTTCTCTTGCCCCTGCTGGGCCCTCCTGACATTCATGTTCTATCTGCCATTTATAAGGGCATCCAAGAGATCCCTTTGCTCACTGCAATCCTGCCGAATCTCTCTGCAGAATGAATGGATCATTCCCTCTATCCCTCGCTGACCCAGAGATGTTTCTGACCAGAAACAAACTGATACTACAATTCAGCAATGTCACATGAGAGAGCCTAGGTCAGGCTGTTCATGAAAGGAGGGAAGTACTCTTGCCCCATCAATGGAACCACTCCCACCCCAACCCCAATCACACCTGGACAGCATGGGCCAAGGTCATCAGGCAGGTCAGCTAGTGACTGACAAACAGAAGTTAGTAACATTTGTGCCACACAAATGCCAGCCAATGACCATCTGCAATAAGAGACAAACAAGCCACTGCTCCTTGGCATCCGATGGTGCTACTATCACTGAATCCCCCCACGGTCAACGTCCTGAGGGTTACCATTGACCAGAAATACAACTGGACTCACCATATAAATGCAGTGACAACAGGAGCAGGTCAGAGGCTGGGAATACTGTGGTGAGTAACTCACCTCCTGACATCCCCAAACCTGTCCACTGTCTATAAGGCACAAGTTGGGAGGGTGATAGAACACTCCCCATTTGCCTGGATGAGTGCAGCTCCAACAACACTCAAGAAGCTTGACACCAGGGGACAGGTAATAAATGCTGACCGGCCAGTGATGCCCATGTCGCATGAGTGAATTGATAAAAAGATTCCTGCAGGAAGAGGGTAAATGATTCTCCTATGCCCTGCAATAACAGTGCACCATCTACTCACTGCAGGCTGTCACTCACAGGGCATCACTCAGTCTAATTGTGCCAGTGAACAGGCACTCCACCTGGGGTGACCCCTTGTGAGCCTCCACAGCTCTTGGCTCATGTGCACAGCCAGCTAGTCCTATCACTGTACCATAACCCTCAGACAGCGTGCTTCCTAATCACTGACTGACAAACACTCAGGATCTATCCTGCTAATGTGTGCACATATCGTTCACCCGCACCCAAAGTGACCAGACACAAACCCCCTCCCTCCCATTGTGCAGGAAAGGATTACCTACAGGAGGTGGGAGTAAACCCAGAATGGGTACTGGGATACCAATAGTCAAATCCTCAACCCTTTAAAAGAACACTCAGCAGAGTTGGGCATGAAAGACTTCTGTGCATCTGGAGAGACAGGAACCTCGTAAGAAGCCATGACGATCTCAGATAAACAGACACTCCCAGACATTTAATTACATCATGGACCGTTCATGTTCTGCAACTCATTCCTTCAGATCTGGCCTCAGGTACTAGCAGCACCTCCCACCGCCCTCCTCCTCCCCCCCCCCCCCTCCCCCCCCTCCCCCACCCCCAGAGAGGACAAAGCATACAATGTCATAGCCTCCCCATCAGCAACACTATCTCTGAGGATGTTGTCTCAGTCATAGAGTCTTAGAGATGTATAGCACGGAAACAGACCCTTTGATCCAAATTGTCCATGCCGACCAGATATCCCAACCCAATCAAATCCCACCTGCCAGCACCTGGCCCATATCCCCCCAAACCTTTCCTATCCATATAACCATCCAAAGCCTCTCAAATGTTGCAATTTTACTAACCTCCACCACATCCTCTGGCAGCTCATTCCATACATGTACCACCCTCTGCATGAAAAAGTTGCCCCTTAGGTCTCTTTTATATCTTTCCCCTCTCACCCTAAACCTATGCCCTCTAGTTCTGGACACCCCCACCCCAGGAAAAAGACTTTGCCTATTTACCCTATCCATGCCCCTCATGATTTTGTAAACCTCTATAAGGTCACCCCTCAGCCTCCGACGGTCCAGGGAAAACAGCCCCAGCCGGTTCAGCCTCTCCCTGTAGCTCAAATCCTCCAACCCTGGCAACATCCTTGTAAATCTTTTCTGAACCCTTTCAAATTTCACAACATCCTTCTGATAGGAAGGAGACAAGAATTGCACAGAATATTCTAACAGTGGCCTAACCAATGTCCTGTACAGCTGCAACATGACCTCCCAACTCCCGTACTCAATACTCTGACCAATAAAGGAAAGCATGCCAAACACCTTCTTCACTATCCTATCTACCTGCGACTCCACTTTCAAGGAGCTATGAACCTGCACTCCAAGGTCTCTTTGTTCAGCAATACGCCTTTGGACCTTATCATTCAGTGTATACACTCTGGTACTAAACTGGAAGACAATGACGACTCAAAGATCAAGGCCAAAGGCTCCTCCAACTTCTCACAGGGAATTCTCAGATAAATCCCATTTGCCCAGGGGACTTATCTACTTTTACACATTCTCGAATTGATAATACCTCCTCCTTACTAACCTTGATCCTTTCAAATCTAATAGCCTGTATCTCAGACTTCTCCTCGACAACATTCCCCAGTTCCTGAGTGAAAATAGATGAGAAATATTCGTTTAGCACTTTTCTGATCTCCACAGGGTCCACATACAACTTCCTACTTCTGTCTTTGACTGGCCCTATTCTTACCCTAATCATCTTTTTGTTCCTCACATACCTATAGAAAGCTTTAGGATTCTCCTTTATTCTATTTGCTAAAAACTGCTCATGTTCCTTCCGTGCTCTTCTTAAATCTCTTTAAATCCTTCCTAGCAAAATCTGTAACTCTCCATCACCTCATCTGATTCATCTCATCCAAACTTCACAAAAGTCACCCTCTTCCACTTAACAAGAGATACAATTTCTGTCGTAAACCACAGTTCCCTTACCTTATCACTTCCTCCCTGCCTGACAGGGACATACCTATCAAGGACACGCAATATCTGTTCCTTAAATCAGCTCTATATTTCAATTGCCCCCATTCCCCTGCATTTTGTTACCCCAATCTATGCATCCTCAGTCTTGCCTAATCACATTATAATTGCCTCTTGCCCTGTGGCATGTACCTATCCCTTTCCATCACTAAACTAAACGTAACTGAATTATGGTCACTCTCTCCAAAGTGCTCACCTACAACTAAGTCAAACACCTGGCCTGGTTCATTACCAAGCACCAGATCCAGTGTGGCCTCCCCTCTTGTCGGCCCTTCAACATACTATGTCAGGAAACCCTCCTGCACACATTGGGCAAAAACTGATCCATCCAACGTACTAGAGTTATAGCATTTCCAGTCAATGTTGGGGAAGTTAACGAACCCATACTGACCACCCTGTTCCTTTCACTCCTACCCAGAATAATTTTGCTAATCCTCTCTTCCACCTCCCTGGAACTCTGCGGAGATCTATAAAATACTCCCAGCAATGTGACCTCTCCTCTCCTGTTTCTAACCTCAACCCATACCACCTCGGTAGATGAGTCATTCAACATAGAATATAGAACAGACCCTTCAGCCCTTGATGTTGCGCCGACCTGTGAACTATTCTAAGCCCATCCCCCTACACTATCCCATCATCATCATCCATGTGCTCATCCAAGGATTGTTTAAATTTCCCTAATGTGGCTGAGTTAACTACATTGGCAGGCAGGGCATTCCACACCCTTACCACTCTCTGAGTAACGAACCTGCCTCTGACATCTGTCTTAAATCTATCACCCCTCAATTTGTAGTTATGCCCCTCGTACAAGCTGACGTCATCATCCTCAGAAAAAGACTCTCACCATCTACCCTATCTAACCCTCTGATCATCTTGTATGCCTCGATCAAATCCCCTCTTAGCCTTCTTCTTTCCAATGAGAACAGACCCAAGTCTCTCAGCCTTTCCTCATAAGACCTTCCCTCCAGACCAGGCAACATCCTGGTAAATCTCCTCTGCTCCTTTTCCAACGCTTCCACTTCCTTCCTGTAATGGGGTAACCAGAACTGTACACAATATTTCAAGTGATGCACTATCCACCTGGGCGGTAACTTTCAGGGATCTATGTACATGGATTCCAAGATCCCTCTACACATCCACACTACCAAGTTTCTTTCCATTGCCCCAGTACTCTGCCTTCCTGTTATTCTTCCCAAAGTGCATCACCTCACATTTATCTGCATTGAACTCCATTTACCACCCCTCAGCCCAACTCTATAGTTTATCCAAGTCCCCCTGCAACCTGTAACATTCTTCCAAACTGTCCACCGACTTTAGTGTTATCTACAAATTTACTAATCCATCCACCTATACCTGCGTCTCAGTCACTTATAAAAATGACAAACAGCAATGGTCCCAAAACAGACCCTTGTGGCATACCACTAGTAACCAGACTCCAGGCTGAATATTTTCCATCAACCATCACTTGCTGCCTTCTTTCAAACAGCCAGTTTCTAATCCAAACTGCTAAATCACCCTCAATCCCATGTTTCTGCATTTTGTCCAACAGCCTTACCTGTGGAATCTTATCAAAGGCTTTACTGAAGTCCATGTATACCACGTCAACTGCCCTACCCTCATCCACATGCTTGGTCACCTTCTCAAAAAACTCAATGAGGTTTGTGAGACATGACCTGCCCTTGACGAAACCATGTTGATTATTTGCAAACAAATTGTTGCTTGCTGGATGATTATAAATCCTATCTCTCATAATCCTTTCCAGAACTTTTCTTACAATGAATGTAAGGCTCACTGGTCTATAATCACCTGGGTCGTCTCTACTGCCCTTCTTGAACAAGTGCACATTTGCAATCTTCCAGTCTTCTGGTATTAAACCTGTAAGCAATGACGACTCAAAGATCAAAGCCAAAGCCGCCAACATCTCCTCCCTAGCTTCCCAAAGAATCCTCGGATAAATCCCATCTGGCCCAGGGGACTTGTCTACTTTCACTGCTTCTCAAATTGATAACACCTCATCCTTACGAGTCTCGATTCTTTCTAGTCTGATAATTCATATCTCATTCTTCTCCTCTACAATATTCTCCTTTTCCTGAGTGAAAACCAATGAGAAATATTTGTTTAGCACCTCTCTGATCTCCACAGGGTCCATCCACAACTTCCTACTTCTGTCTTTGACTGGCCCTATTCCTACCCTAATCATCCTTTTATTCCTCACATACCTATAGAAAGCTTTAGGATTCTCCTTTATTCTATTTGCTAAAGACTGGCTCATGCCCTCTCCTTGCTCTTCTTAATTCTCTCTTTAAATACTCTTAGCTACTCTGTATCTCTCCATTGCCTCATCTGAACCATCTCGTCTCATCGTCACATAAGCCTCCTCCTTGCGCTTAACAAGAGATGCAATTTCTGTAGTAAACCACGGTTCCTTATCACTTCCTCCCTGCCTGACAGGGAACTTAAACCAGCTCCACATTTTCATTGCCCACATTCCCTGCATTGTGCTGCCCCGTTCGATGCATCCTAATTCTTGCCTAATCACATTATAATTGCCCTTGCCCCATCGATAACTCTTGCCCTGTGGCATGTACCTATCCCTTTCCATCGCTAAGCTAAATGTAACTGAATTATGATCACTCTCTCCAAAGTGCTCACCTCCAACTAAATCAAACACCTGGCCTGGTTCATTACCAAGCATCAGATCCAGTGTGGCCTCCCCTCTTGTCAGACCTTCGACTTACTGTGTCAGGAAACCCTCCAGCACATATTGGACAAAAACTGATCCATCCAACATATTAGAGTTATAGCATTTCCAGTCAATGTTGGGGAAGTTAAAGTCCCCCATAATGAGCATCCTGTTCCTTTCACTCCTGCCCAGAATCATTTTGCTAATCCTCTCCACATCCCTGGAACTCTGTGGAGGCCTATAAAAACTCCAAGCAGTTGACCTCTCCTCTCCTGTTTCTAACCTCAGCCCACACTTCCTCAGTAGACGAATCCTCGGCAAAAGTTCTCTCAGTCACCGTTATACTGTCCTTGACTAACAAGGCCATACCTCCCCCTCTTTTACCGCCTTGTCTGTTCTTAATGAAAGATCTAAACCCTGGAAACAGCAACATCCATTCCTGACCCTCCTCTATCCATGTCTGTGAAATGGCCACAATATCAAATTCCCAGGTACCTGTCCATGCTGCAAGCTCACTTGCCTTATTCTAGATAATTCTAGTGTTGAAGTAGACACACTTCAAATCAGCTTGCTGTTTGCCAGCACATTCCTGTGACTGTGAAATCCTGTCCCTGCCCCCCCTACTCTCATCCTCCTATGCACTGCAAATACACCTCAGGTTTCCATCCCCCTGCTGACTGAGATTAAACCCACCTGAATAGCACCAGCAAATGTCCCACTCAGGATATTAGTACCCCTCTGGTTCAAGTGAAGACCGTCCTGTTTGTAGAGGTCCCACCTTCCCCAGAATGAGCCCCAATTATCCAAAGAACAAAGAACAAGGAACAAAAAAACAAAGGAAATTTGCAGCCCCGGAACAGGCCCTTCGGCCCTCCAAGCCTGAGCCGATCCAAATGTACTCTCTAAACCTGTTGCCCAATTCCTAAGCATCTGTATCCCTCTACTCCCCACCTCCTCATACATCTGTCCAGACACATCTTAAATGAATCTACCGTGCCTGCCTCTACCACCTCTGCTGGCAACGCATTCCAAACACCCACCACCCTCTGTGTGAAGTACTTGCCGCGTGTATCCCCCGAAAACTTTCCACCTCTCACCTTGAAAGTGTGACCTCTCGTTATTGAATCCTTCACCCTGGGAAAAAACTTGTCTCTATCTACCCTGTCTATACCCTTCATGATTTTGTAAACCTCAATCAGGTCCCCCCTCAATCTCCTTTTTTTTAATGAAAACAAACCTAACTTACTCAACCTCTCTTCACAGCTAGCACCTTCCATACCAGGCAACATCCTCGTAAACCTTCCCTGCACCCTCTCCAAAACGTCCACATCCTATTGGTAATGTGGCGACCAGAACTGTATACAGTATTCTAAATGCGGCCGAACCAAAGTCTTGTACAATTTTAACATGACCTGCCAGTTCTTATACTCAATACCCCGTCCAATGAAGGCAAGCATACCATGTGCCTTCTTGACCACTCTATCCACCTGTGCAGCAACCTTCAGGGTACAATGGACCTGAACTCCCAGATCTCTCTGCTCATCAACTTTTCCCAAGGATCTTCCTTTTACAGTATAATTCACTCGAGAATGAGATTTGCCTAAATGCATCACCTCACATTTGTCGAGATTGAACTCCATCTGCCACTTCTCTCCAGTCTATCTTTCTCCTCCTGTATTCTTTGACAGTTCCTTCTGCTTTCTGCTACTCCACCAATCGTCATGTCATCTGCAAACTTGCTGATCAGTGTCCTCTTCCAGATCGTTTATGTATATTCTAAACAACAGTGACCCAACACTGACCCTTGAGGAACACCACTGGTCACCTTTCTCCATTTCAAGAAACTCCCTTCAACTGCTACTCTCGGTCTCCTGTTGCTCAACCAGTTCTTTATCCCCCTCGCTTGAACACCCTGCACACCATGTGACTTCACTTTCTCCGTTAGTCTACCATGGGGAACCTTATCAAACGCCTTACTAAAGTCCATGTATATGACATCAACAGCCCTTCCTTCATCTATCAACGTGGTCACTTCCTCAAAGAACTCTATTACGTTGTGATTCAGAGATGCTGGTGTTGGACTGGGGTGTACAAAGTTAAAAATCACACAACACCAGGTTATATTCCAACAGGTTTAATTGGAAGCACACTAGCTTTCAGAGCGACGGTCCTTCATCAGGAGGTACAGTACAATCACCTGATGAAGGAGTGTCGCGCCGAAAGCTAGTGTACTTCCAATTAAACCGGTTGGACTATAACCTGGTGATGTGTGATTTTTAACTCTATTAAGTTGATAAGGCACGATCTCCCCCACACAAAACCATGTTGCCTATCACTGATAAGCCCATTATTTTCTAAATATAAATAGATCCTATCTCTCAGTGCCTTCTCCAGTAACTTTCCCACCACCGACATCAGGCTCACTGGTCTGTAGTTACCCAGAATATCCCTACTACCCTTCTTGTACAGAGGGACAAACATGAGCAACGCTCCAGCCCTCTGGCACCTCACCTGTATTTAAGGATGCCACAAAGATATCTGTCAGGGCCCCAGCTATTTCCTCCCTCGTCTCACTCAGCAACCTGGGATTGATCCCATCCAGTCCTGGGGATTTATCCACCTTAATAACCTCTAGCCTACCCAACACATCTTCGCTACTTATGTCAACGTGATCCAGACTAATCAAACTTCTATCTCTAATCTCAACATTCATCATGTCCCTCTCCTCAGTGAACACTGATGCAAAGGAACCATTCAGAATCTCACCCATTCTCTCAGGTTCGACACACAGCCTTCCTTCATTACCCTTTAGTGGACCAATCCTTTCTCTAGTTACCTGCTTGCTTCTTATATAAGAATAAAATGCGTTGGTATTCTCCTTAATTCTGCTAAATAAATCTATTTCATGACCCCTTTTAGCCCACTTTATTCCTCGTTTAAGACTTGTCCTCCAGGGCCCATTCTGTTCTTAGCTGCCTGGACCTTATGTACGCTTCCTTCTTCCTCTTGGCTAGTAGTACAATTTCTCCTGTCATCCATGGTTCATGAATCTTGCCTTTCCTATCCTTTACCTTCAACGGGACATGTCTATCCTGCACTATCTTTAACCTATCTTTGAAAGTCTTCCACATCTCAAAATGGACTTCCCTTCAAATAGCTGTGTCCACATTTCCCAGTTCCTGCCTAATTTTGATACAATTGGCCTTGGCCCAGTTGAGCACTCTACCCTTAGGACCACTCTCTATCTACGAGTATTCTAAAACTTACAGAATTGTGGTCACTGTTCCCAAAGAAATCCCCCACCACAACTTCGACCACCTGTCCTGGCTTGTTCCCCAGTACTAGGTCCAATATGGCCCCTTCCCTCGTCGGACTATTGACATAATGTTCTAGAAAACTCTCCTGGACGCTTCTTACAAATTCTACCCCATTCAGACATCTGACGCTAAGTATATCCCAGTCAATGTTGGGAAAATTAAAATCTCCCATCACCACTACCCTATTGCCTCTACATCTTCCCATAATCTGTTTATCTATTTGTTCTTCTACCTCACGCTCACTGTTGGGAGGCCTGTAATACAGCCCCAACAATGTAACTGCACCCTTCTTATTTCTCAGCTCCACCCATAATGCCTCACTACCCAAGACCTCCATAGTGTGCTCCTTTAGCACAGCCGTGGTATCATCCCTGACCAGAAATGCATCTCCTGCCCCACCTTTTACGTCCCTCCCTGTCCTGTCTGAAGTGTCTCTATCCTGGAACATTTAATTGCAAATCATGCCCTTCCTTCAACCAAGTCTCTGTGATTGCAATAACATCATACTCCCAGGCACCAATCCAAGCCCTAAGTTCATCTGCCTTACACATTATACTCCTTACATTAAATCAGATGCATTTCAGGCCACCAGTTTTTTTGCGCTCACCTGCTCTCTGCCTACTCTTCCCTTATTAACACTTATCTTCATGATTCTTACAGTCTCCAGTCTCCATCTCGCTGCCTACTTGTTTTCCCTTCTGGTTCCCAGTCCCCTGCCACATTAGTTTAAAACCTCCCCAACAGCAGTAGCAAAAACTCCCCCAAGGACATTGGTTCCGGTCTGGTTCAGATGTAGATCGTCCATTTTGTAAATAGTCCCACCTCCCCCAGAACCAGTCCCAATGTCCAACAAATCTGAACCCCTCCCTCCTATACCATCTCTCAAGCCACGTGTCCATCCTGCCTATTTTTTCATTTCTATCCTGGCTAGCACGTGGCACTGGTAGTAATCCCAAGATCACTACCTTTGAGATCCTTCTCTTTAACTTCTCTCCTGGCTCCCTGAATTCTTCTTTCAAGACCTCATCGCATTTTCTACTTATATCGTTGGTGCCTATATGCACCAAGACAACTGGCTGTTCACCCTTCCCTTTTAGAATGCTCTGCAGCCGATCGGTGACATCCCTGACTCGAGCACCTGGGAGACAACATACCATCCGGGAGTCCCGTTTTCACCCACAGAACCACCTATCTACTCCCCTCACAATAGAATCCTCTATGACTATGGCCTGATGAGTTTTTTCCTGCCCTTCTGAACAGCAGTGCCAGCCACGGTGCCATGATGCCATATATCTGAATACTTCCCTCTTGCACCATTCCTGCAGCTATGTGTTCAGCTGATGTCTCTCCTTGTTCCTCGCCTCGCTATCATGTGGCACGGGTAACAAACCAGAGATAACAACTTTGTTCTAGCTCTCAGCTTCCACCCTAGCTCCTTGAAGTCCAGCCTTACATCCCTATCCCTCTTTCTACCTATGTCGTTGGTACCTACATGGACCACAATATGGGGCTGTTCACCCTCTCCTTTCAGGACCCCAAAGACACGATCCAAGAGATCACAGACTCTGGCAGCTGGGAGGCGACACACCAACCACGTGTCTCGTTCATTCCCAACAAACCTTCTATCTGACCCTCTAACTATTGAGTCCACAATGACTAACACTCTCCTTCTTTCCCCCTTGCCTTCTGTGCAACAGGGACAGGCTCTGTGCCAGAGACCAGCATCCCACTGCATACCCCAGTAAGTCACCACCCCCCCACCCCCCCCAACAGTATCCAAAATGGTATACTTGTTTTTCAGGGGAACAATCCCTGCACTGACTACTTTTCCCCCTTCTAACAATTACCCAGCTTTCTTTGTGCTGAGGAGGGACTACTCCCCAGTTACTCTTATCTCTCAAACACTCACACTTATATAACTGAGAGGAAAAAAAAAGTCCCTCTTTTCCCAGAAACCTCTGCTCTCTGAGGTAAGCTTTTAAAGATTTAAATTAGTGACTCACCTTTGCCGACAGGCCCCTGGTCCAAACTCCCACTCTTCCTGCTGCTGAAAACAGAAAATCGACGTACTAAAACAGTACTCAGTGGAGTTTAGAAGGATGACACTGGATCTGATTTAAATTTACAGAATACGGAGAGGCCTGAATAGAGTGACTGCGGAGACAATGTAGGAGAAATTAGGACACAAAGGGTAAAAACAATGACTGCAGATGCTGGAAACCAGGTTCTGGATTAGTGGTGCTGGAAAAGCACTGCAGGACAGGCAGCATCCAAGGAGCAGGAAAATCGACGTTTCGGGCAAAAGCCCTTCATCAGGAATACAGGTGCTTCAGGGCAGAGGAAATGACCTGGGAGTTGCAGTGGGAGAGGGACTCCCTGAGATTCTTGTAGAGAGAGAGGAGGAAAACTTCTTCAAGGCAGCCATCCTTGCAAGAGGATTTGCAGTAGGGTTAAAATCAACGAGGTAAAAACAATGACTGCAGATGCTGGAAACCAGATTCTGGATTAGTGGTACTGGAAAAGCACTGCAGGACAGACAGCATCTGAGGAGCAGGAAAATCGATGTTTCGGGCAAAAGCCCCTCATCAGGAATAGAGGACACAAAGAGTGAAGGGGCAGAGCTTTAGAACTGAGATGAGGAGGAATTTTACCAGGCAACTATGTTCTCCTGAGCAGAAGGGGAAAAGGAGCAAAGGTTATTTGGACTGAGTGAGTCCAATAGTCTCCTATTTTTGATTTGGAGATTAAGGCTTAACTTGCAGTGTGGGAGTTACAAGATTTTAAGGTTCTCACAAATGTTCTTGATGATTGGATAAGGTTTATAGAAGTGTCAAGGTATTTAAATCCCCAGCACTTTAAATTTTTTTAAATCCTCTTGTGTCAGATAATTGAGAAATTTTGGTTGAGCAGTTACAATGGCTGCTCCTCGATAATACCCCAAAGAATCTGACTATGTAATTAGGGCATTCTAAATCCACAATTTGGCTAACAGTTGAAATAAACTATTACAGGATTAATTATCTTTGATGTTGGGCTATGAATGTTTGTTTTTATAAGGAATTTAGTACTTGGAGGGTATTTGAAAGCTTTGAATGGGTTTTCATGGATGGCATTTTAAAAAGTATACTGAAAGCTATCATGACACCTGGAATACAGGGTATTTAGAAATTCATTTCATTTCACCTCAACATGACTGCTCCCTGAGATCTGCCATATTGGATGTTGGGTGAGTTAATGTAGATTGTGTAAAAGCAAAGCATGGTGGATGTTTAGCATGAGCCAACATTAAATTAGCATTGGGCACTCTTGGGGGTTATGAAGGTGCATGAGTGGGATGTTTTGGCATGGATATGGCATCGCATGTGGATAGTGAATGAGGGTTGCTGAGAATTCCCTGTTAAATTACTTGCCTCAACAGCAGCAGCTAATGTGGCCACTTCCAATCTGGTTTTGGCAGTGGCAGATCCAATAGTGTCTTGCGTCACATTCCCGGGAATGTGGATCCCTCCATTTAGGAGACCTTTCCCCAAGGTGTGTGCAGCAAGCTACAAGAAGCAGGTCAGGAATACTGCAGCGAGTAACTCACCTCCTGACTCCTGAAAGCCTGTTCATCATCTACAAGGCACAAGTCAGGAGTGTGATGGAATACTCCCCACTTGCCTGGATGGGGGCAGCTCCAACAACACTCAAGAAGCTCGACACTCTCCAGGAAAAAGTAGTCTGCTCAATTGACACCGTATCCACAAACATCCATTCCCATCACCAATCATGCTCAGTAGAAGCAGTGTGTACCATCTACAAGATGCACTGCAGAAATTCACCAAAGATCTCAGGCAGCACCGTCCAAACCAATGACTACTTCCATCTAGAAGGACAAGGGCAGCAGATACAGGGAACACCACCCTCTGCAAGTTCCTTTCCAAGCCACTTCCCACCCTGAATTGGAAATATCTTTCACTGTCACTGGGTCAAAATCCTGGAATTCCCTCCCTAAGGGCATTGTGGGTCTACCCACAGCACATGGACTGCAGCGGGTCAAGAGCACCGTCTTTTCAAGGGCAATTAGGGATGGGCAATAAGACACTCATGCAGCCAGTGGTGCCCATGTCCCAGGAGTGAATAAAAAAAGAAACATTGGGGGAGGAGCCTGAGCATCGAAGGATGTTCACATTTTTGCCACACTGCTCTTCATTCCTTTTGCTCCATGAAACCACACTGACCTAAGTCCAGCCTGTCTGAGCCCAGTGCTTTTCGCCTTCTTGTCTGACCCATGGGAGTGAGGACAGTCCTCCCCTCCAAAATCCTGCCCAGCAGCCCCTCCAGATCCCTCTCACTAAAGCAGTTTCTCTTTGTCTGGGATGTCTCATGGACAACAGCCTTCCAGCCGAGGTCTATGAAGGGCTGCTCCTGGCTTGCATGCTTTGAAGTGGTGTGGTTGAAACATGGCAGCAGCAAAATGAACAGTACAAGATGATGTGAGTGCTCAACATACCTGCTTCTTTTGCACTCGGAGTCGAGACCAGGTACATAATTAACAAAATGATCAGCATATGATTGTACGGGAAAAGTCACAATAGACCACGGTAAGAAACCTCTCCATGACACACTGCGAAAATATCTTGGGAATTTCATCCCATAGTGAATTCATGACACTTCAACTTCCAAATTGTAGCACCTATTCCAGTCTTATTCCAGTCTATTGTGTGTCAACTTTTCAATTTGTAATGGGATCCAGTATCAATCATTTGCCCTGAATTTTTAGTTTTGTTGAAGAAGTTCATTGTCTCAAATCACTAGTTTTATTCCATATTTTTATAACATGTCTATGACTCTCAAAGCAGGTCAATAACACACACAATTCCAATCACTGCATTTTGCTCCAGACATGTTTATGAATGCAAGGCATCAGTGGTCTATGTCCTGGGCAATTCAAAACACTGAAACTATTGTAGCAATGTACTGCAAAACACACAGACTGAGTTCCCTCTAGAAATGAATGGAAGAGTTCCAGGTAAGTTAAAGAACCTCAGGTTTCCTGTGGGACTGTGAGATGGGATTACATTACTGCAGAATGAAAGCATTCTTTCAAATCCCTGAAGAACAGCTTTAAACATTTACACGTCTTCTCCATGCTACTGCAATGTCTGGCAATAAGAGCATTTCTCACACAGTTACTGTCTGCCTCTCACTGCTCTGGCTAATGATCTCAATACTGGCTACACTAACTTTCCTAAATATTTTTATTCCTTGTCCTAATCTGACCCAACTTCTTTCCCTCTTCGTCCTCCTCGTATTCCTGGTACAATATCTCAACATCAATCTGACTGTGAAAGCATGATAGCATGAAGGGAAAATTAAACAGAATAAATTAAATCTTTTTGGCGAAGTTATGATAATTTTCACTCCTTGTTAGTCAAGTTTTGTCATCACTCAATCACTTTGATAACTTGCTACATCAACCAAAAACCTGCTTCATGATTCTTCAGAACTCGGTGATGCCAGTAATCAGGTCAGTCATGGTATGTCAGGGCTCTGTAATGGGAGCACAATCTGAACACTGATCCACGTTAAATTACTGCACATTTTCATCTGGAGTCTCCTGGTTATTTAAATTGTTGGATGTACAAGTTATTTAAACACAGTTTGCTCATAGTTTTCAATCTTGATTTAATTTTAATCTTCGTTACAACTCCAACATAAGCATGAGCATTAAGCATTTGATGTTAAATTGTTCCTCGCCTCGCTATCACGTGAGGTTACAGTGAAGCAGTCTCTCCCCTCGTGTTTGTCCACAGACCACCTGTAGTTATGTATGAAAGGAATTGAGCTCAGAGGTTGTCCAGTGTGTTCAGAAACAAAGTAAGAACGTGTCTTTCATTTTGTTCTGCTATTCTCCAACAGTTCTCACAAAAGGCCAGAGTGTCCTGCCACTTTTCTGTAAGGTGGGAGATGAGTCTGTTTCCACAGAGTAACGGAGGCCATGTTTTGAGGTTTTTTTGGACGTTAGGCTGTGGCTCATGTCTTTACTTCCACCTCCATTTGTGAAGATGTCCCATCAGCGAGAGCTGCCAATCCACCAACCCCAGCAGAGATTCTGTGAACAGTGGTCACTGCTGGGGCTGGGGCCAATTGCCCACAAAGAATAACCACAACCAGATTCAAAGGTGGGTCAGGGTCAGAGCAGGGTCAGGAACCGCGATTGTGAGACTGATAGGGTGAGGTGACAATTATTGGAAAAATCCCAGCATAAACCCACAGTCAGGGTGTACCTGACATCCTCATCATCGGAACAGAGGATTCAGGAGCTGCAGGAGGCAATTCAGCCCTTTGAGACTGCTCCACCATTTCACATGATCCTGGCCGATCTTACCCTGGTCTCAGTTCCTGCCTGCTCCCCATAGCCATTTATCCCACTCTTTTTCTTTCTTGAATCTGTTGATTGATTGTCTCCACTGTACTCTGGGAAATAGTTTCTCCCCATCTCAGTTTTGACCCTACCTCCTTCTCACTCTATATCTATACCCTCTTATCCGAGACTGTCTCTCAAGGGGGAGCATCAGTTCAACATCCACCTTATCAATCCACTTCAGTATTTTATATCCCTCAATCAGATTCCTACCCCCCCCCATCCCATTCTTCTGAACCCCAGCAAGTACAAGTGCAAGCTTTTCAACTGCTCCTTATATGTCAGCCCTTTCATCGCTGCGATCATCCTGTGACCCTCCTATGAACTGTCTCTAGGTCCATCACATCCTTCCTCAAGTCAGGAGACCATAACTGGACACTATATTCACACCAATGCCTTATAGAATTGTTATTTTTGTAATCCAATCCTTTTGCAATAAATGCCAAGATTCCATTTGCCTTTCTGATTATATGCTACACCTGTATACCCACTTTCTGTGATTCATGCACAAGGACACCCAGATCCCTCTGCACTGATACATTTAAATAATAGTTTCCCCATTTATTTTTCAAGTTAAGATGGACTCTCTTTTCCACAGGAAACTCCACCTGGCCCTTTCCTATAGCCTATCAATGTCCTTTTGTGGCAGAGTACATTACACTGTTGGATCTGAAGATTTACTGTCCTCTCCCTCTCTTTCACTCGGGAACATGTCAAAAAGTTACTGCAATCCGCAAAACTGATCTCCATCCCCAATATTCCCCACTCACACCAAATCCCTGCTGGCCTTTGATGGGAAGAACAGTCTCATTCTGCTCCTATCTCTTGTGGTATTATGGGAGAATACCAGCAACATCAGCAAGGAAGCCCATGAACAGCTACCAGTGAGTACTTGAAGATCTGCTTTGACAAAGGGTCAGTTAGACTCGAAACGTCAGCTCTTTTCTCTCCTTACAGATGCTGCCGGACCTGCTGAGATTTTCCAGTATTTTCTCTTTTGGTTTCAGATTCCAGCATCCGCAGTAATTTAATTTTTTTTTACTTGAAGATCTTTGTTAGCCAAGGAGAGGGCACACAGCTGGACACCTTCCAGTAGAAGTGAGTGGGACACAGGCAAATACTCGTCCTGTAGCACCTGTTATTACATAGACACCCGCACCACCCAGCTCTCGGGGTGAGTACGGTTGCTGTAAAATTTCACACAACTTTGAAGTCATGAAAAACACCAATAACATGTTTTGGCAGGATCTTAAGTAACTTTTAATTGTAATATAGCAAGGTGCAAAAATGATCGAAAATGGAAACACAAGCAAGGGAAGAAAGTTGAAAGGTTAATTACATTTACTCCAAACTTCGCCAGCAGCCAAACCAGCCATCATACAGATTGCTAAAATAACATTTTATCGTTAAGAATGATATTTGCTCTCCTGACATTTCCATTGGTAAAAAAAGCTCCTGTCAGCCACTTGACAAATGACTATCGTTCCTGGAGATCCTGTTTAGTGGAGATAAAGAAAAATAAAATTACAGATCATCCATGTTGTTGTGCCTTTTACCTGTTTCCCTTCTGTTCAGCAAAAGATCGATCATTGCACTTTAGACACAGGCATACATGTTCGCAATGCTTTTGGAAGGATAATGCTGAAATCAGATCAAGTGGAGATCTTACAATCTTTCAAAATTTCCATTTCATCTTGCATCATTGACATACAACATCGTACCAATACTTACACCCTTACACTGTCATTATGGAATTTATAAAATTGTTGTGCTTTGGAATTGTACTTTTAGCTCAAGGTTGTCGTGAACCTTTTCTGACATCTGGATGACTCTGAGTCAAGGTTGCCCAATTGTCAGAGATAAAGCAAGAGCTTATTTTGCTTTACATTTAAGAAGGAACAGCATCTTCTTCTTTTGAGACAATGTGTGTTAAGGATGCAGTGAATCTCCAAACTCTCAAAAAATATTAAAATGGTAAGGCGTAAAGAATTGTGCCTTAAACTGTCCATTTAATTACAAGATGAAAGTGATTTGGACTCTTCGAGATAGCTATTGAGCATTTCTATTTCGCTATAAGGCCCATGTGATTCATGGGCAAGGATTCAGAGGCCACCATTGTAAATACAGAGGAACTTAGATTGTCTGAATATCAATTATCCAAGTTTCAGATTATCCAAACTAGATCTCAAGGTCCCATAAAAATGTGACATCAAAGAGGTATGTGAATTCAGATAACCTGTACTGAAGAACATGTGAAAATGCTGGCAAAAACAAAGAAACACAAGCACCTCAAACATCAGCCACTGGATATTTTTTATGTATGGGTTAGTTACACAGCCCTTTGCAAAGGTCAGTGCTTTATTTCTGTCACTTTACCCAGCAGTTCATGAAACGAATGGTGGAGAAAGTAAATATATGTGCAAGGCTGTGCTTCTGTCTTTCTATCGGGACACTGAGTTCAACAGAAACGGACAAATGCTCTTGTGATTGTAGAAGCTGTTCGGGACCTTGTTTAATGCTGGGATTTCGTATATTTATGTGATGGTAAGGGCTTAGTCCTTCTCAGTTTAACCTGCAATTTGCAAAATGCAAAGATTAGTTTGCTTAAATAGCAGATTCATCAAAATTATAGATTTAAACAAACTCTCTGGTAGAGTGCAATGTTAGATCAAGAGATAAATGTTAGATAAATGTATCAGTGCAGAGGGATCTGGGTGTCCTTGTGCATGAATCACAGAAAGTGGGTATACAGGTGTAGCATATAATCAGAAAGGCAAATGGAATCTTGGCATTTATTGCAAAAGGATTGGATTACAAAAATAACAATTATATAAGGCATTGGTGTGAATATAGTGTCCAGTTCTGGTCTCCTAACTTGAGGAAGGGCCTGTTTCCACACTGTAAGTAATCTAATCTAATCTAATCTAATCTAATCAGTATGGCTTCACTTGTTTAAGGTCAAATCGATTATCCGAATAATAAATTATCTAAATGAAAGTTGGCCTGCCCATAATTGAGGTTCCTCTGTCTAAGGTTTAAGGCTATCTGAGAATATCACAGGTTATCATGGACAGTGACAGGAGAGTGTGAATTTGCTTGGATCTCAGTGGGAGGACAGTGCTCCTTCTGCAAGAATGCGCTTGGAAACTCACATTTTCAAAACAGCCAATTTCATAGGCAAGTCTAATTCTAGAGTGAATTATACAGTGAATGGAAGAGCCTTGGGAAAAGTTGATGGGCAGAGAGATCTGGGAGTTCAGGTCCATTGTACCCTGAAGGTTGCTGCACAGGTGGATAGAGTGGTCCAGAAGGTATATGGTATACTTGCCTTCATCGGACGGGGTATTGAGTATAAGAGCTGGCAGGTCATGTTAAAATTGTACAAGACATTGGTTCAGCCACATTTAGAATACTGTGTACAGTTCTGGTCACCACATTACCAAAAGGATGTGGACGCTTTGGAGAGGGTGCAGAGAAGGTTTACGAGGATGTTGCCTGGTATGGGAGGTGCTCGCTATGAAGAGAGGTTGAGTAGGTTAGGTTTATTTTCATTAAAAAAAAGGAGATTGAGGGGGGACCTGATTGAGGTTTGCAAAATCATGAAGGGTATAAAGCTAAAAATCACACAACACCAGGTTATAGTCCAACAGGTTTAATTGGAAGCACTCCAGCTTTCGGAGCGACACTCCTTCATCAGGTGATTGTGGAGGGCTCGATCGCAACACAGAATTTATAGCAAAAATTTGCAGTGTGATGTAACTGAAATTATACATTGAAAAATTGATTGTCTGTTAAGCCTTTCATTTGTTAGAATACAGTGATAGTTTCATTTCTTTCATGTGCAAATCACAAAACCCTTTTTTTAAAGTTGCATTCTCGGGTTAGCTGTTAACAATGGTGATAGCTAGACAATATGTTGAAGGTGTTAACCCCCTGTGTTCTCTGTCTATGACCTGATGTTTAGATTGATTCTAATCTAAAAAGTGAGATAACAGAGTTTAACATAAATTCATGCAGTTTTTGAGCTCAGAATTCTACATGAATGTATGCAGTTTTTGAGCAAAGTGCAATGTAACTCTGCAAGTACAAATTCACTATAACCTGGACTATAACCTGGTGTTGTGTGATTTTTAACTTTGTACACCCCAGTCCAACACCGGCATCTCCAAATCATGAAGGGTATAGACAGGGTGGATAGAGACAAGCTTTTTTGCAGTGTGAAGGATTCAATAACGAGAGGTCATGCTTTCAAGGTGAGAGGTGGAAAGTTTAAGGGGGATACACGCAGTAAGTACTTCACACAGAGGGTGGTGGGCAGTTGGAACACATTGCCAGCAGAGGTGGTAGAGGCAGGCATGGTAGATTCATTTAAGATGCGTTGGACAGATGCATGAGTAGGTGGGGAGCAGAGGGATACAGATGCTCAGGAATTGACCGACAGGTTTAGACAGTACATTTGGATTGGCTCAGGCTTGGAGGGCCGAAGGGCCTGTTCCTGTGCTGTAAAATTTCTTTGTTCTTTGTACAAAGAGTTAAAATGAAGCTGGAAAAGTGACCTAACTTGAGCTAGAGAGAGAGTTTCCTTAGAATGACAACAGCACTCTGAAAGGCAATCAATCATAGAATCCTTATGCTGTGGAAACAGGCCACTGATTTACAAGGATGTTGCCAGGGTTGGAGGATTTGAGCTATTGGGAGAGACTGAACAGGCTGGGGCTGTTTTCCCTGGAGTGTTGGAGGCTGAGGGGTGATCGTATAGAGCATGAATAGGATAAATAGACAAAGTCTTTTCCCTGGGGCGGGGGAGTCCAGAACTAGAGGGCATAGGTTTAGGGTGAGAGGGGAAAGATATAAAAGAGACCTAAGGGGCAACCTTTTCACGCAGAGGGTGGTACGTGTATAGAATGAGCTGCCAGAGGAAGTGGTGGAGGCTGGTACAGTTGCAACATTTAAGAGGCATTTGGATGGGTATATGAATAGGAAGGGTTTGGAGGGATAAGGGCCGGGTGCTGGCAGGTGGGATTAGATTGGGTTGGGATATCTGGTCGGCATGGACAGGTTGGACCGAAGGGTCTGTTTCCATGCTGTACATCTCTAGGACTCTAAGTCCACACCAATCCTCCAAAGAGTAACCCACCCAGACTCATTCTCTCTACCCTATACTTACCCCTGACTAACGCACCTAACCTACACATCCCTGAGCACTATGGGCAATTTAGCATGGCCAATTCACCTGGCTTGCACATCTTTGGACTGTGGGAGGAAACCAGAGCACCCAGAGGAAACCCACACAGGCATGGGGAGAAATGCAAACTCCACACAGACAGTCAACCGAGGCAGGATTGAACACAGGTCCCTGGTGCTGTGAGGCAGCAGTGCTAACCACTGAGCCATCATGCCGCATTAGGGCTATAAGTTATCAGACTGCGGAAAGAAAAGAACAGGAATAAGCCCTTAAAATCTGAGAATCACTTTGGAATGATTTTTGGAAAAATGGATATCTCTGTAAAAAGATATAATATAAAACCTATTCATGAAATGTGTTTTTCAGTTGGGCCATGAATATGAAGGGAATAATACTGTGATGATACGATGGTTTTAAGAGATACACTTTGCCCTTTTTTTAATGAAGGAAGGCTGAGACAGGTGTGAGCAGTCTGCTCAAATCCAATAAAGTAAGCAGCTTGTGAGGCCTTGCTTTTTTTAAAAGTTGGAACAATAGAAGCATCCTGAATGGGTGGGATCAAGCTCCCACTGACCCAGGATTTTTAGCTTTAGCTTTCAGCAGTTACTGGGGTCTTGAAGCTGGATGTGGAAGCTCTTATTCCTTTCTCTGTCACATCTAAAAGCTGGGGTTCTCTTCCTGCTTCTAGAATCGTATGTGAGACAATCTGTTTTACTGAATCTGCCTTTGCCAAGGGTGTTTTTATAGGATGTTCCTATTCTGTAACAGTTAATTATTAGTAGTTAATATACCTATTATTTTGTTAAGAATTTCAATAAAGTTACAATTAAGCCAATTGTTTGCTTTTCTTTTTATTTTTGACTGTAATCATATACTTTACTTGACTGTATTTTACACTGTTGTGTAAAAATGAAGTGTGTTTTTTTCTGAAAGTCATGTTGTTTGACCAATTGAGTTGCATCTGGAATGCAATGCCTTACACTGACCTTTAAAGTGAGAAAAAGTTAGGGTCTAGACTATCTTCTTAATATATTCTGAGGGAGTTTGGTCTGGCTCTTAACTATACATTCGATGGTTTGAAGTATAAATTACTTATAAAGAAAGCATTCAATTTGCAGTGTTTTTTAATAATTTATTTTAGCAATTTTCTCAAAACATGAAATCTTGATGCATTATTCTTTTAGCTCTTAACTGGACCATTGGCTTTGCACATCCCCAAGTCCCCTCCCAAGCTGACGATATGCGTCTCCATTGAGACACACTTCCCCCAGCCCCAACTGTCTGAGCTGACCATCCAGGAATGCTCAAACACTGACTGCCCCCTGAAGCCAATGTTCCTCACTGTGGAAAATCTGTCCTTCCACCTCTTTCATTTCCCTCCATAATCTATCTAATTTCCCCTCTCCTTACATTTTTCTTTTTACAATTCACATGCCCCCTTTTTCCTCACCTGGAACCACCAATTGTCACAATTGGATTCACCAACCTCATGTCCTCAGCACTGACCCCCTTCAATTCCCCCAACTCCACATTAGTTTGATTGGTGCCCATACGTCACTCCAGTTGTGTTAGCACTCACCATTACCTACTCCCTCGACGGCAGAAGCACCAACTCCCTGAACAACACTGTCCCAACTGGATGCCTGGCTGTGTCCAAATCTCTGGACTGGTATCAGAAGCTGCTCTTGACTGAACTGCTGGAATCCTCTGACTGGTAGGTGCCTTCATGGTCTTTGGGGAGGATTACTACCCGAAAACTTTGAGGCATGGCTCTTGCTTACTACACATGCAGTGTGTTTGTCATGTAAGGTGCTGGCATATGGAACAGGTCTGAGATTGACTTAGGTGGCACGCTGCCGTACAGTGAGATGTCCACTCCCTTGACTGTGGGCTGCTGACTGGCCAGTTAAGCTCCCTGGCTCGGTGACTGTGTTAAGAGAGAAGGAATGGTAAACAGGGAATGCTGCATTAATGCTGGGAGGGCGAGGGACAGGTCCTCAGGGAACATGTGGTGCAGACTGTGAACGTGCTGTGAGTCCTCCAGGCAGCAGCACTGCACTACTGGCTTGTGGAGCAACCTGAAGGATACCTTTAAACTGAACAAGCACATGGAGCTCCACCACCTGCAAGTTCCTCCAAGACACTCACCATCCTGACTTAGACACAACAGGCCCTTCAGCCCACCATGTCTATGCCAACCATGATTCCGTTCCAAACTAATCTCATCTGCCCACATAAGGTCTGCATCCCTCTATCTCCTGCCTGTGCATGTGTCTGTCTAAATGCCTCTTAAGTGTTGTTATTGTATCTGCTTCTGCCCCCACCCCTGTCAGTGTACTCCAGGCACCTACCACTCTCTGTGTAAAACAACTTGCCTCGCACACTTCCTTTAAAAATTCCGCCTAACACCTTAAACCTATGCTCCCAAGTATTTAAACAAAAATCTGACTCTCCATGCCTCTCATAATTTTATATACTTTTATCAGGTCGCTCCCTCAGTCTCTGACACTCCAGTGAAAACAATCTCAATTTATCCAATCTCTCCTTCGAGCTAATTCACTCCATTCCAAGCAACATCCTGGTCAACCTCTTTTGAACCATATCCTTCCGATAGTGTGATGATCAGAACTGTACACAATACTCCAAATGTGCACTATCCAGCTGCAACATGAGTTGCCAACTTTTGGAACAAAGAGCAACACAGCGCAGAACAGGCCCTTTGGCCCTCGATGTTGCACCAACCTGTGAACTATTCTCAGCTCGTCCCCCTACATTATCCCATTGTTATCCATGTGCTTATCTAAGGGTTGTTTAAATCTCCCTAGTGCGGCTGAGTTGACTACATTGGCAGGTAGGGCATTCCACACCATTACCACTCTCTGCGTAAAGAACCTGCCTCTGACATCTGTCTTAAATCTATCACCCCTCAATTTGTATTTATGTCCCCTCGAACAAGCTGACACCATAATCCGAGGAAAAAGACTTTCACTGTCTACCCAATCTAATCCTCTGATCATCTTGTATGTTTCTATCAAATCCCCTCTTAGCCTTCTTCTTTCCAATGAGAACAGACCCAAGTCTCTCAGCCTTTCCTCATAAGACCTTCCCTCCAGACCTGGTAAATCTCCTCTGCACCTTTTCCAACGCTTCCACATCCTTCCCAAAATATGGGAACCAGAACTGTACACAATATTCCAAGTGTGGACGCACCAGCGTTTTGTATAGTTGCAGCATGATATTGTGGTTCCGGAACTCAATCCCTCTACCAATGAAACCTAACACACAATATGCCTTCTTAACAGCACTATCCACCTGTGTGGTAACTTTCAGGGATCTATGCACATAGACTCCTATATCCCTCTACACATCCACACTACCAAGAATCTTTTCGTTCACATCGTACTCTGCCTTCCTGTTATTCTTCCCAAAGTGGATCGCCTCACATTTAGCTGTATTGAACTCCATTTGCCACCTCTCAGCCCAATTCTGCAGTTTATCCAAGTCCCCCTGCAATCTGTAACATTCTTCCACACTGTCCACTACTCCATCAACTTTAGTGTTGTCTGCAAATTTACTAATCCATCCACCTACGCCTGCGTCTAAGTCATTTATAAAAATGATAAACAGCAGTGGTCCCAAAACAGATCCTTGTGCCACACCACTAGTAACCGGACTCCAGACTGAATATTTTCCATCAATCACCACTCCCTGCCTTCTTTCAGAAAGCTAGTTTCTAATCCAAACTACTAAATCACCCTCAATTCCATGTCTTTGCATTTTGTCCAACAGCCTACCATGTGGAACCTTATCAAAGGCTTTACTGAAGTCCATGTACACCATGTCAACTGCCCTATCCTCATCTACAGGCTTGGTCACCTCCTCAAAAAACTCAATGAATTTTGTGAGACACTACTTGCCCTTGACGAAACCATGTTGACTATCTGAAATCAAATTGTTGCTTGCTGGATGATTATAAATCTTATCTCTTATAATCTTTTCCAAAACCTTTCCTACAACAGAAATAAGGCTCACTGGTCTATAATTACCTGGGTAAAAACAAGGGCTGCAGATGCTGGAAACCAGATTCTAGATTAGAGTGGTGCTGGAAAAGCACAGCAGTTCTGGCAGCATCCGAGGAGCAGGAAATCGACGTTTCGGGCAAAAGCCCTTCATCAGGAATAAAGGCAAAGAGCCTGCACAGTGGAGAGATAAATAAGAGGACGGTGGGGGTGGGGAGAAAGTAGCATAGAGTACAATAGGGGAATGGGGGAGGGGATGAAGGTGATAGGTCAGAGAGGAGGGTGGAGTGGATAGGTGGAAAGGAAGCTAGGCAGGTAGGACAGGTCATGAGGACAGTGCTGAACTGCAAGGTTGGAGCTGGGGTGAGGTAGGGGAAGGGGGAATGAGGAAACTGGTGAAGTCCACATTGATGCCCTGGGGTTAGAGTCATAGAGTCATAGAGATGTACAGCATGGAAACAGACCCTTCTGGTCCATGCCGACCAGATATCCCAACCCAATCTAGTCCCACCTGCCAGCACCCGGCCCATATCCCTCCAAACACTTCCTATTCATATACCCATCCAAATGCCTCTTAAATGTTGCAATTGTACTAGCCTCCACAACTTCCTCTGGCAGCTCATTCCATACACATACCACCCTCTGTGTGAAAATGTTGCCCCTTAGGTCTCTTTTACATCTTTTCCCTCTCACCCTAAACCTATGCCCTCTAGTTCTGGACTCCCCGACCCCAGGGAAAAGACTTTTCATGCCCCCCATAATTTCGTAAACCTCTATAAGGTCACCCCTCAGCCTCTGACGCTCCAAGGAAAACAGCCCCAGCCTGTTCAGCCTCTCCCTGTAGCTCATATACTCCAACCTTGGCAACATCTTTGTAACTCTTTTCTGAACCCTTTCAAGTTTCACAACATCTTTTCGATAGGAAGGAGACCAGAATTGCTCACAATATTTCAACAGTGGCCTAACCAATATCCTGTACAGCCACAACATGACCTCCCAACTCCTGTACTCAATACTCTGACCAATAAAGGAAAGCATACCAAACACCTTCTTCACTATCCTATCTACCTGCGACTCCACTTTCAAGGAGCTATGAACCTGCACTCCAAGGTCCCTTTGTTCAACAACACTCACTTGGACCTTACCATTAAGTGTATAAGTCCTGCTAAGATTTGCTTTCCCAAAATGCAGCACCTCGCATTTATCTGAATTAAACTCCATCTGCCATTTCTCAGCCCATTGGCCCATCTGGTCAAGATCCTGTTGTAATCTGAGATAACCCTCTTCGCTGTCCACTACACCTCCAATTTTGGTGTCACCTGTAAACTTACTAACTGTACTTCATATGCTCGCATCCAAATCATTTATGTAAATGATAAAAAGTAGAGGACCCAGCACCGATCCTTGTGGCACTCCACTGGTCACAGGCCTCCAGTCTGAAAAACAACCCTCCACCACCACCCTCTGTCTTCTACCTTTCAGCTAGTTCTGTATCCAAATGGCTAGTTCTCCCTGTATTCCATGAGATCTAACCTTGCTAATCAGTCACCCATGGAGAACCTTGTTGAACACCTTACTGAAGTCCACATAGATCACATCTCATGCTCTGCCCTCATCAATCTTCTTTGTTACTTCATCAAAAAACTCAATCAAGTTTGTGAGACATGATTTCCCACGCACAAAGCCATGTTGACTATCCCTAATCAGTCCTTGCATTTCCAAATACATGTACATCCTGTCCCTCAGGATTCCCTCCAACAACTTGCCCACCACCGAGGTCAGGCTCACTGGTCTATAGTTCCCTGGCTTGTCTTTACCACCCTTCTTAAACAGTGGCACCACGTTTGCCAACCTCCAGTCTTCCGGCACCTCACCTGTGACTATCGATGATACAAATATCTCAGCAAGAGGCCCAGCAATCACTTCTCTAGCTTCCCACAGAGTTCTCGGGTACACCTGATCAGGTCCTGGGGATTTATCCACCTTTAACCATTTCAAGACAGCCATGCACTCCCTCCTCTGTAATCTGGACATTTGCAAGATGTCACCATCTATTTCCCTACAGTCTATATCTTCCATATCCTTTTCCACTGTAAATACTGATGCAAATTATTCATTTAGTATCTGCCCCATTTTCTGTGGATCCACACAAAGGCCGCCTTGCTGATCTTTGATGGCCCTATTCTCTCCCTAGTTACCCTTTTGTCCTTAATATATTTGTAAAAACCCTTTGGATTCTCCTTAATTCTATTTGCCAAAGCTATCTCATGTCCCCTTTTTGCCCTTCTGCTTTCCCTCTTAAGTATACTCCTACTGCCTTTATACTCTTCTAAGGATTCACTCGATCTATCCTGTCTATACCTGACATATGCTTCCGTCTTTTTCTTAACCAAACCCTCAATTTCTTTAGTCACCCAGCATTCCCTATACCTACCAGCCTTTCCTTTCACCCTGACAGGAATGTACTTTCTCTGGATTCTTGTTATCTCATTTCTGAAGGATTCCCATTTTCCAGCCGTCCCTTTACCTGCAAACATCTGCCTCCCATCAGCTTTTGAAAGTTCTTGCCTAATACCGTCAAAATTGGCCTTTCTCCAATTTAGAACTTCAACTTTTAGATCTGGTCTGTCCTTTTCCATCACTATTTTAAAACGAATAGAATTATGGTCGTTGGCCCCAAAGTACTCCCCCACTGACACCTCAGTCACCTGCACTGCCTTATTTCCCAAGAGTAGGTCAGGTTTTGCACCTTCTCTAGTAGGTACATCCACATACTGAATCAGAAAATTGTCTTGTACACACTTAAGAAATTCTACTCCATCTAAACCTTTAACACTATGGCAGTTCCAGTCTATGTTTGTAAAGTTAAAATCCCCTACCATAACCACCCTATTATTCTTACAGATAGCTGAGATCTCCTTACAAGTTTGTTTCTCAATTTCCCTCTGACTATTGGGAGGTCTATAATACAATCCCAATAAGGTGATCATCCTGGCATTTTTGCAGGAGGTAGGGTGGGAAGAGGTGTAATCCAGGTCGCTGTGGGAGTCGGTGGGTTTGTAAAAAACGTCAGTGTTAAGTTGGTCGTCATTAAGGAGATGGAGAGGTCCAGGAAGGGGAAGGAGGTGTCATCGATCATCTCGGTGAATTTAAGGTCAGGGTGGAATGTGTTAGTGAAGTTGATGAATTGCTCAACCTCCTCGCGGGAGCATAAGGTGGCGCCAATGCAGTCATCAATGTAGCAGAGGAAGAGGTGGGGAGTGGTGCTGGTGTAACTATGTGCCAGTGGTGCAGTGTAACGGGCATTCTCCCCGTGTCTGCGTGGGTTTGCTCCGGTTTCCTCCCACAATCCAAAGATGTGCAGGTTAGGTGAATTGGCCATGCTCAATTGCCCGTAGTGTTAGGTTTAGGGGAATGGTTGTTCTTCGAAGGGTCGGTGTGGACTTGTTGGGCCGAAGGGCATGTTTCTACACTGTAGGGTATCTACTCTATGGAAGATGGACTGTTCGACATAGCCAACAAAGAGACAGGCATAGCTGGGGCCCATACGGGTGCCCATGGCTATCCGTTTGGTCAGGAGGAAGTGGGAGGATTCGAAGGAGAAATTATTGAGGGTGAAGACCAGTTCAGCCAAAGAATGAGAGTGTCGGTGGAAGGGTATCCCGTATTTCCAATTCCTCCACCTCCACCATATCTGCTCCCAGGAGGACCAGTTCCACCACAGAACACACCAGATGGCCTCCTTCTTTAGAGACTGCAATTTCCCTTCCCACGTGGTTAAAGATGCCCTCCAATGCATCTCATCCACATCCCGCACTTTCGCCCTCAGACCCCACCCCTCCAACCGTAACAAGGACAGAACGCCCCTGGTGCTCACCTTCCACCCTACAAACCTTCCCATAAACCAAATCATCTACCGACATTTCCGCCACCTCCAAACGGACCCTACCACCAGGGATATATTTCCCTCCCCACCCCTTTCCGCCTTCCGCAAAGACCGTTCCCTCTGTGACTACCTGGTCAGGTCCATGCCCCCCCACACAACCCAACCTCCCATCCTGGCACCTTCCCCTGCCACTGCAGGAATTGCAAAACCTGTGCCCACACCTCCTCCCTCACCTCTATCCAAGGCCCTAAAGGAGCCTTCCACATCCATCAAAGTTTCACCTGCACATCCACTAATATCATTTATTGTATCCGTTGCTCCCGATGCGGTCTCCTCTACATTGGGGAGACTGGGCGCCTCTTAGCAGAGCACTTTAGGGAACATCTCCGAGACACCCGCACCAATCAACCACACTGCCCCGTGGCCCAACATTTCAACTCCCCCTCCCACTCTGCTGAGGACATGGAGGTCCTGGGCCTCCTTCACTGCCGCTTCCTCACCACCAGACGCCTGGAGGAAGAACGCCTCATCTTCCACCTCAGAACACTTCAACCCCAGGGTTTCCTCATTTTCCCTTCCCCCACCTCACCCCAGCTCCAAACATCCAGCTCAGCACTGTCCCCATGATTTGTCCTACCTGCCTATCTTCTTTTCCACCTATCCACTCCTGCCCTCTTCCCTGACCTATCACCTTCGTTCCCTCCCCACTCCCCTATTGTACTCTATGCTACTTTCTCCCGACCTCCACCTTCCTCTCATTTATCTCTCCACCCTCCAGACTCTCTGCCTGTATTCCTGATGAAGGGCTTTTGCCCAAAAAGTCAATTTTCCTGCTCTTTGGATGCTGCCTGAACTGCTGTGCTTTTCCAGCACCACTCTAATCTATAATTACCTGGGTCATCTCTCCTGCTCTTCTTGAACAAGGGCACAACATTTGCAATCCTCCAGTCCTCTGGTGCTAAACCTGTAGACAATGATGACTCAAATATCAAAGCCAAAGGCTCTGCTATCTCCTCCCTAGCTTCCCAGAGAATCCTCAGATAAACCCCATCCGGCCCAAGGGACTTGTCTACTTTCACTCCTTCTAGAATTGATAACACCTGTTCATCACTAACCTCAATCCTTTCTAGTCTAATATCTTGTACCTCATTTTTCTCCTCAACAATATTCTCTTTTCCTGAGTGAACACCAATGAATAATGTTCATTCAGCACCTCTCTGATCTCCACAAGGTCCACACTCAACTTCCCACTTCTGTCTTTGACTGGCCCTATTCCTACCCTAATCATCCTTTTTGTTCCTCACATACCTATAGAAAGCTTTAGGGTTCTCCTTTATTCTATTTGCTAAAGACTGCTCACCTACAACTGAATCAAACACCTGGCCTGGTTCATTACCAAGCACCAGGTCCATTGTTGCCTCCCCTCTTGTCAGCCCTTCGACTTACTGTGTCAGGAAATCCTCCTGTACACATTGGACAAAAACTTATCCATCCGACATATGAGAGTTATACTCAATATCTGACCAATGAAGGCAAACATGCCACATAACATCGTTGCCACGTTAACCACTTGTGTTGTCACTTTCAGGGAGCTACGGACTTACACTCCAAGATCCCTCTGTATATCAATGCTCCTAAGGTGGACTAGATTAGATTCCCTACAATATGGAAACAGGCCATTTGGCCCAACAAGTTCACACTGAACCTCTGAAGACTAACCCATCGGCCTACCCTATATTTACCCTTGACCAACATTGTGGGCAATTTAGCATGGCCAATTCACCTGACCTGCACATCTTTGCACTGTGGGAGGAAACCAGAGCACCTGAAGGAAACCCACACAGACACGGGGAGGATGTGCAAACTCCACACAGACAGTCGCCTGAGGCAGGATTCGAACCTGGGACCCTGGTGCTGTGAGGCAGCAGCGCTAACCACTGAGCCACTTATTGTATACTTTCCTCTTGCATTTACCTCCCAAAATTTATCACCTCATATTTATCCACATTAAACTTCATCTGCCATTTCACTGCCCAACTTTCCAGCTAATCTATATCCTGCTATGTCCTTTTATATCCTTCCTATCAACAACCCCACCAATTGCATGTTATCTACAAACTTACTAATCAGCCACCTACATTTTCATCCATATCTGGAATTCTGGATTCTGAAATGTTTCGCTGTTCCTTCACTGTCGCTGGGTCAAAGTCCTGGAATGCCCTCCCTAAGGGCATTATGGGTCTCCCTCCAGCACATGGACTGCAGTGGTTCAGGAAGACAGCTCACCCCCCACTTTCTCAGGGACAATAAGGGATGGGTAATAAATGCTGGCCCAGCCAATGATACCTCTGTTCCATGAGTGAATTTTGAAAAAAGATTAGTTGAAAATGCAGGGGGTTGCTTCTGACATCAAAAAACCACCTTGCTAGATTTCTCCCACATTTCTAGTCATAGCCCAAATCATTCACATCTCTGTAAGGTTCCACTGATAGAAAATGAGATTAGCACATAAGAATAAACGAGCAAAAATGATACATTGACGTGAATGACTTCACTATACAACCTGGAAAAGAAGAGCTTCAGTAAATCCTTTAATGGGTGAGACTTGGGAATTAATGATGGGAAACAAGGAAACAGCAAAGACTTGGGAATTAATGATGGGAAACAAGGAAACAGCAAAGACTTGGACAAATATTTCACATCTGTCACTGGCAGCATCTCAATAACTATCAAGAAAAAGAAATTATGAGGAATGTTAATGGGAATAAAAGGCTAAAAAGGACCCTCAACCTAATTTTGTAAAAAATCACTCTCGGGATGTGGGCATCACTGGCTGGACCAGTATTTATTGTCTGTGCCAAGGTGCCCCCTTGATCACCTACACCTTAGGGTTTTAAAAGAGGTAGCTGCAGAGATAGTGGTTACAATGCTTGTAATCTTGCAGCATTCCCAGGAAAGAGCCCAAGGGATTAGAAAACCACAAATGTAATTCCCTAACTTAAGGAAGGAAGGATACAGAAAGCAGAAAATTATAGGACTGTTAGTTTAATATCTCATGTTGGGAAATACTGGCACCCTTATGGTAAGACATTTATATAATAGTATAATCAGGAAAGTCAACATTGTTTCATGAAATGGAAAGCTTGCTTGACTAATTTATGAGAGTTCTTTGGGGATTATTGTGTTCAGTTTGGGGGACCTTATCGATGGATGGATGCTGAAGTCCTGGAAAGAGTTCAATGGAGATTTACCAGAACAATACCAGGAATGAGGGATTTTACTTCCAAGAAAAGATTAGAGAGATTGGGCTTATTCTTCTTGGAGGTAAAAGCTCCTTGGATGCTGCCTGAACTGCTGTGCTCTTCCAGCACCACTAATCCAGAATCTTATTCTCCTTGGAGCAGAGAGGGTTAAGAGGTGACTTTGTTGAGGTGTTCAAAATTATGAACAATTTTGACAGAGTAAAAAAAAAATTCTGTTTCCACTGGTTGGTATGTCGGTAACTAGGGTTCACAATTTCAAGATTGTCAACAAGAGAGCTAAGAGTGAGATGAGGGGAAACTTCTTTACTCAGAGAGTTGTTAGGATTTGGAATGCACTGCCTGGGAGAGGGGTGGAAGCAGATTCCACAGGAGGGTTCAAAATAGAGCTGGAGATATATTTGAAAGCGATGAATTTAGATAGCTGCAGAGATAGGGCTGGAGAGTGGGACTAGCTGGGTAGCTCATTCAGGAGCCAGAACAGGCATGCTGGGTTGAATGGCCTCATTATATCCTGTAAGATTCTATGATTCTACTTATTAAGCAGGATAGATAAAAGGGAACCAGTAGATATAGTATATTTGAATTTACAAAAGCCATTCAATAAGCTCCTACATAAAAGATTGTAACACATAATAAGAACACAAAGTGTTGAGATGGAATCACAACATAATAGAAGATTGACCATCTAACGGGGAACAGTCACGATAAATGGGTCCATTTCAAGTTGGCAAATGGGTCCATTTCAAGTTGGCAAAATGTAACTGATCATTTTTGGTTTCCTTATTGAACATAATAACACAAGAAATAAGAAGAGAAGTAGGCCATTCCGTCCCTCAAACCTATTCTTGCCATTCAACAGTGTCAGGGATCATGGTTGAGGTACACTTGAACTGAAAGCTGTTCACAGTTGGTTCATTTGGGTCAATTCCGAGAATGAATGGATCGCCTCATTGGAAAAAGGTGAACAGGTTGTACCATTGGAGTTTCGAGGAGTGAAGCGATCTTCCTGAAACCTGTAAGATTCCGAAGGCACTTGACAGGGTATATGCTGAGAGGGAGTCCTCTGTCATGAGATAATCAACAGTTTTAAACTGAGGAGTCTCTTATTTCAGACAGAAATGTGGAAGAATCTCTCAGAGGCTCATGAACCTTTTGAATTCTTTACCTTAGAAAATAGTCAAGGATGGTTGAATGAATATATTCAAGGTGGAGTTCAGCAGCTTGTTGATCTATGAGAGAAGCAATGGTTATGTGGCACAGACAGGGATGTGAGATGATCAGAGCAGCCAATATCACATTGTATGGTGTATCTGGAACAAAGTGGCCACTCCTGCTTCAACATTTCTTTTTGATATTCTTATTCTTTCTCCATTCTCTAATCAAATTACATTTTCTGCATTGAGCTTTCAGCAGGTTTGTTCCAGTGTGGTGGCGATGACATAGAACATAGAATATTACAGCGCAGTACAGGCCCTTCGGCCCTCGATGTTGCACCGGCCTGTCATATTAATCTGAAGCCCATCTAACCAACACTATTCCATGTACGTCCAAATGCTTGTCCAATGACGACTTAAATGTACTTAAAGTTGGCGAATCTACTACCGTTTGACCTCGTGGTATGATCTCTGGAATATTCATCCAAAAGCTCAGGTTCAAATCCCACCATGGCAGATGCTGGAATGTGAATTCCATTCAAAAAATTTGGGAAGAAGAATTTAATGTTGACCATGAATCGAAAACCCATCTGGTTCACGAAAGTCCTTCAGGGAAGGAATTTGCCATCCTCACCTGGTCTGGCCTACATGTAACTCTAGACCCACAGCAATGGGGTTGTCTCACAGTTACCCTCTGAAATGGCCTAGCAAGCCATTCAGTTCTATTAATCACTACGAAGTTTCAAGTAAATGAAATCTTTGTCCTAGGCAGGAAAGGATAGCAGCAGAAACAGCCATGATGACCCTGCAACGTCCTCCTCACTAATATCTGGGGTTGAGTGCCAACTTAGGAGAGCTGTCTTACAGACTGGTCAAGCAACAGCCTGATATAATCACAGAATCATCTCTTACGGACAGTGTCTCAGACCCCACCATCCCCATCCCTGGATATGTCCTGTCCCACCACCAGGGCAGACCCTGCAGAGGTGGTGGCACAGTGGGATACAATCAGGATGGAGTTGCCCTGGGAGTCATCAACATTGACTCCAGAGCCAATGAAGTGTCATGGTTTCAGGTTAAACACAGGCAAGGAAACCTGCTGCTGATTTGAGTTCTTTATTTCTCAATGTGTACTTTTGGAATACTGCATTCAACTCTGGTCTCACTGCTATAGGAAATATTTTGTTAAACTTGGAAGGGTTCAGAAAGATTTACAAGGATGCTGCCAGAGTTGGAGGGTTTGAGCTATAGGGAGAGGCCGGGGCTATTTTCCCTGTAGTGTTGGAGGCTGAGAGGTGATCTAATAGAGGTTTATAAAATCATGAGGGGTATGGATAGGGTGAGTAACCAAGGATTTTTCCCCAGGTTAGGGGAATCCAAAACTAGAGGGATTAATTTTGAGGTGAGAGGGGAAATATTTAAAAAGGATCTAAGGGGCAACATTTTTATGCAGAGGGTGGTACGGGTATGGAATGAGCTGCTAAAGGTAGTGGTGGAGGCTGGTACAATTACAACGTTTAAAAGGATGGGTATATGAATAGGAAGAGTTTGGAGGGAAATGGGTCATATGCTGGGAAATGGGACTAGATTAATTTAGGGTATCTGGGTCAGCATGAACGAGTTGGACCGAAGGGTTTGTTTCTGTGCTGTACATCTCGATGACTCATTCCTTTAATATATCAGGCTCACAGTTCGTTCTACCGTAATTCAGGTGAAAGAAAGATGACAAACATCTTTGCAGTTGCAGAGTGATAAAGGTAGAACAGCAGCTCATTCTAGTGTTCATTGTTGGTACTGTTCAGATACATTCCACTCTGATGTCGAAAGGTGTACAAAACAAGCAGACATAACTCAGCAATGTAAACTTTTCATATCATTCCTAAAGCCAAGTGTATTACAGTCTGGCATCCAACCCCTCAGTATTTTGTTATTTAGATGAATTTGCCATACAACCTGTTGGAAATACCTGTGAACTTCCAGACAGTTCATTCATTCAGCCTCTGTTCGCCTCCGCATTCAGCATACTCCTGAAACCCACAGGAAGCAAAACAGGATGTCTCAGCAACTGTGTCTTTTAGGAACAATTTTCTATGAGAGATCTCTTTTGCACTCAGAAAGAGAACAGTTTTCATTACCCACAGCTATCTAAAACAGAGAGATTTAAGAAGAACCACAGATAATTTGAAACTGCAGACGTTTGTATGTAGATTAGCAATATTGCTTATACTATTACAACATACAATACTTATTGTATTGATAGTTCTATCAACATTCCTTTTAACTTATTTTTGGTGACAGAAGGAAAGTTAATCTTCTGGATTTCATAATTTTTATTTAGATTTAAGATGGAGTTGCCCTGGGAGTCCTCGATGTTGACTCTGGACCCCATGAAGTCTTGTGGCTTCAGATTAAACATGGGCAAAGAAACCTCCTGCTGATTACCACATACCATCCTCCCTCGGCTGATGAGTCAGTACATCTCCATATTGAGAAACATTTGGAGGAAACACTGAGGATGGCAAGGGCACAGAATGGCCTCTGGGTGAGGAATTTCAATGCCCACCATCAAGAATGGCTTAGAAGCTGCATTACTGATTGAGCTGGTCAGATCCTGAAGGACATAGTTACTTGACTGGGTCTGCGGCAGGTGGGGAGGGAACTAACAAGTGGGAAAAACATACTTGACCCCATCCTTACCAATCTGCCGGCTGCAAATGCATCTGTCCATGAGTGTATCAGTAAGAGTGACCATTGCACAGTCCTTCTGGAGCCTTCACTTTGAGAATAACCTCCATCGTATTGTGTGGCACTGTACCATGTTAAATGGGACAGACTTTGAACAAAACTAACAACACGAACCTAGGCATCCATGAGGTGCTGTGGGCCATTACCAGCATGCAGGTCTGTACTCCAGCACAATCTGTAACCTCATGGCCCGGCATATCCCCCACTCAACCATTACCATCAAGCCAGGGGATCAACCCGGGTTCAATGGAGATTGCAGGAGGGCATGCCAGGAGCAGCACCAAGCTGCTAATAATGAGTTGTCAATCTGGTAAAGCTACCAACAGGACTACTTGCCAAACAGCATAAGCAGCAAGTGATAGACAGAGCTAAGTGATCCCACAACAGAGCAGCTCTGAAGCCCTGCCATATTCACTTGTGAATGGTGGTGGACCATGAAATCATTATCGATTTTTGTGAAAATACAGCTGGTTCACTAATTCCCTTTAGGGCAGGAAATGTGCCATCCTTACCTAGTCTGCTCTACAGACCCACAGTAAATTCTAGCTGAACCAACAATGCCCATATCCATGAATGAATGAAAAATTCTCACATTCAAGTTAATGCAATGTTTCTGAAATGCAGGAAGTGAAGAGAAATGAAACATCACCTCACATTTAATAGAAAAGGAGAGAATTCATGGGGTCTGTCGCCATTTCATAGACTGTGTGAAACCAGCTGACTTAGAACATCAGTTCAAAATAAATTCGCTGAAATACTGAATGCCTAAAGCTATGCTTCTTTGCATAAAAATTAAGATTAAAAGTGCGACCATGTTCTTTCTACCATTTTCATTAAGTCCTGGTGAACACTAGAGTTAAAACAGTAAACTTTTGTTGCATTTTAAATTTATTAGCTGATTTATATTTCTCTATTTCAAACAAGAGTGAATTAGTTCGTCCCAATGTACTTGCAAACATTTAACTCCCAACCAACATCACCAGAACAGACTGTCTAGTGATTATCATATTGATATTCATAGAATCCCTACAGTGTGGAAGCAGGCCATTAGGCGGAACAAGTCTACACTGACCATCTGAAGAATATCTCATCCAGACCCATTTCCCTACCCTATTACTTAACATTACCGCTGACTAATGCACCTAACCTACACATCCCTGAACACTATAGGCAATTTAGCATGGCCAATTCACCTGACCTACACATCTTTGGATTGTGAGAGGAAACTGGAGCACCCGGAGGAAACCCACGCAGACATGGGGAAAATGTGCAAACCCCATACAGACAGTCGCCTGAGACTGGAATTGAACCCGGATCCCTGGTGCTGTAAGGCAGCAGTGCATATTGGTGAGAATCTTCCAGAGTGCAATTTGTCTGTCACCATTTCTGCACCTCAATAACAACTGTACTTCAGACGCTTCAGGAAATTTTAAAAAGGTGTTTATAGGACGTGGGTGTCTCTGGCAAGGCCAGTATTTATCACTCATCTCCTATTGTCCTCTGGGTGGTTGAAGTGAGCTCCCTTCTTGAACTGCTGCAGTCCACGTGCTGTAGGTAGACCCACAATGCCCTTAGGGAGGGAATTCCAGGATTGTGACCCCGCGATAGTGAAGGAACAGGGATATATTCCCAAGCCAGGTTGGTGAGTGGTTTGGTGGGGAACTTGAAGGTAGCAGTGTTCCCTTGTATCCTTCTAGATGGATGTGGTCATGAGTTAGTAAGGTGCGATCTAGGGTTTTAGGTAAATGTCTGTAGTTCCCTTGTCCTTCTTTAACTGGGGAAATGAAGCTTCTTTATAAATGAGACTTTTTCCTCCTTCTTTAGAAGCTGTGATAATTCCCAAAGGGATGAAATATTGACCATACACATTGTGTCCAGGTGATACCCTTCACTCATGTGTGCTCTGTTTTGTGATGTATTTGCAGGTACCTGATTGTAGACTCCCTGAGCACTCCATCACCACCAGGTATGAGGCTGTGCAGAGTGAAAATTAAACAAGAAAGTAAAATCTCATCAGAGAAAAATATATATTAAGCACAGTTTTTCAAGTGACATTGGAAGCGAAGTTAAATGGCTACATTCTCTTCCCTAACCAATCAGCCTTGTTAATTCACACAGCTTTTCAAACAAAACATTCATTTTCTGCATTTTCCTGCAGTATAATTGTAATTTTTGGTTTAGTATTTCTCATTGCCAAGTCACTGCAGGAGGATTATTTCAACAAAAAGATAAGCTAACACACAAAATTCAATCTAGGTCAATACTATCTAGGTCAATGAAAACCAATGTTCAAACGTAGATATAGGTCTCAGTTGGTTAATGGGTTAAAAATGAGGCCAGGCAATTCCTCTCAGATTCTGAAAATCTCCAAACACGTGAAAAGGCTCAGCATTCCATTCGGTAACAATAGTACACAATGCTGCTTCATTAAAATCACCTACTAATGTAACGGTTTTAGCATTGCGATCATACACTGCCGTATTGACAGTCCTTAAGTCATTTTTCAATCACACAAAACCATTTCTAATCATTTTTAATAGACTGAAACACAATTCTGCAACATCTTGTATCAGAATGAAAAATAAAACAATAATTTTTGTGGGCACAAAGAGGAGGTAAAGATTCATTGAAGTGAAACATTGATCTTCACTTTAAAATTAGTAGCATAATTAACCTTAATTTCCATTGACTGTGGACAGCTGAGAAAGTCATAATGAATCAAGAGGGAATGTTATTAGGATGAAGTATAATTTGCATAAGGCGTTGTATGTAGAGTTATTGCAGCTGGAATGGCATATGCCACAAAACAGGACAAACCTGTTACAGTGTGATCTTGCAGCCTCCACACAAATCCTAGAATTTAGTTTGTGATTTTTGAAATAATTATTTCATTGGTATAATATGATTCTAAGGAAAAGATTATCAAAGACTGAAGAAAAATAATTGAAATGTGCTTGTCACCCAAATCCAGGTGCCTGACATCAGAGGGATGCCCGAACCACCCTCGATTCTCCTGCTCCTCGGATGCTGCCTGACCTGCTGTGCTTTTCCAGCAACACATTTTCAGCCCTCATCAGGGGGGTTCAAACAAGTCATGGCCCAAAGGCTCAGCAGAAACTGGATCTTGTTTTTGTTGTGGAGACATTTTATTTATTTATTTATTTTGTGGGATGGGTGTCGCTAGCTCCAGCATTTATTATTAGTCCCTAGTTGCCACTTGAGAAGGTGGGTTGAGCTGCCTTCTTTAGCTACTGCAGTCCATGTGCTGTACGTAGACCCACAATGCTATTGAGGAGGGAATTTCAGGATTCTGACCAGTGACACTAAAGGAACAGCAATATATTTCCAAGTCAGGATGGTGAGTGACTTGGAGGGGAACTTGCAAGGGCTGGTGTTCCCATGTAGCTGCTGCCCTTCTTCTTCTAGATGGAAGTGGTCGTGGGTTTGGAAGGTGCTGTCTGAGGATCTTTGGTGAATTTCTGCTGTGCATCTTGTTGATAGCACAAACTGCTGCTACTGAGTGTCGATGGTGGGGGGAATGGATATTTGTGGAAGTGGTGCCAGACAAATTGGCTGCTTTGTCTTGGATGGTGTCAAGTTACTTGAGTATTGTTGGAGCTGTACCCATCCAGACAAGTGGGGAGTATCCAATTACACTTCAGACTTGTGCCTTGTAGATGGTGGATAGGCTTTTGGGGAGTCAGGAGGTGATTTACCTGCCACAGTATTCCCAGCCTCTGACCTGCTCTTGTAACCACTGTGTTTATGTGGTGATTCCGGTTGTGTTTCTGATCAGTGATAACTCTCAGGAACAATATTTCAGGAACATTGTGGTAAAAACATTGTTACTGTTCCAACCCATGCCAACACCGGCCCTGAACGTTGTTGTGGAGTGGAGTAAATTGTCCAGTTTTGATGGCATTTGCCCTTTTGTCTGCAATAACTGCTGTTGAATCCTGAGTTCCAGGTACTCAATTCCAGAGAAATATTGTTCCTATCTCTAATTTTTATCAAATTAAGCCTTTTCCATTCTCTTTCTTGGGTTGCTGGGACAGTTTAGTGACTCCATTTGGCTTGAACTTCCTTTCAGTTCTGACTATAAAAATATCTACATAATGCCTTCTGTTAATGTAACAATTCTCTTGAACTGAAATCATGATTTTTCTGCTTACGAGCTAAGACCAAATTTGAACAAATCTACTTACCTTTTGGCGGTGGCCATGATTAGGACCAAAGCATTGACCACTCTGCCCAACACCAACAATTACTCATTGACATATTCAGAATGACTACGATTCCTGACCTATTATGGAACCAGCCTCATTACAGGTGCCTTTGGAGTACAGGAACCAACTTCCTGCTCCCACTTCCTGCCCATAAACTGGGCAAAATGGGTTTCTATCCGGATGGTTTACTTGTTTTGAAATTGAAAAACCTTCTGGTCAGGAAAGTGGAGTGAAGGATGATCTGATCGTGCAGGATCTCATTGAATGATGTGATAGACTTGATGTGCTGAATGGTCTAACTCTGTTTATGTGTCTGATGGTCTGAAGGAGATCTGGACCATGATACCCCTGCACTCGGATAGGTTTGTTTTCATGCTGTTCAAAACCCAACCAACAACATACTTTAATTGGAAATGGTTTCTGTCTAAGGATCTTGGACAATTTATGAAGATTCATTATAGAACTCAGGTAAAGTAAAAATTAATGAGAAAAAATTATTAGTATCCTATAGCTTTGCAATTAAATTTCCTATGTGACCCAACAATAACTGAATTGGTCAATTATCTGTAGACTAACCAGTGATTTATTAATGTTGTAAATTCCTTTGAGTCCTAGTTTACCAGTTCAGTCAGCAAGGAGCCTTTAGTTTCGTTTGGAATTTAACAGCTGACATTGATTGAATGATAGAAACTGTTTTAGTGATCCATTTTTATTCTATTATTCCAATGAACAAAGTGTGTTGTTTAAGTGAAACATTTAAATATTGAAGATTGACTCATAGAGTTATGGAGTCAGAGTCATACAGCACAGAAACAGACCCTTCGGTCCAACTGGTCCATGCTGACCAGGTTTTTAAACTAAGCTGGTTGCACTTGCCTGCATTTGGTTCATATCACTCTCAACCTTCCTTTTCATGTACACGTCCAAATGTCTTTTAAATGTTGTAATTGTACCCACCTACACCACTTTCTCTGGCAGCTCATTCCATATACACACCACCCTCTGTGTGAAACAGTTGCCCCTGAGGTCCTTTTTAACCTTTCCCCTCTCACCCTAAACCTATGCCCTTCTGATGATGCTGCTCATTTAACAAGGTTATTCTGCCCTTTTTTTTCAGAGGAGTCATAAAGGTACAGGTTCCAATATGTCTGGAAATATCTACTTGAGAAAGCTTTTAAGTGTTTTTTTTTCAAAAATATTTCTGCAATGAAATGGGAGTGGCTAGTTCTCCCCAGTTCAGGGTTTGGTTTGGTTTGGTTTAGCAGTCTGGCTGTTATTGTTTGCAGCTGCTGGTCAAGTTTTAGCTGGGAACTCAGAGAGGCTGCTCAGCCCAAAGAAACAGTTCCATGCTGATCCTCCCTCTGTCTGACATCTCTCACGTAAGTACTTGTGTTTAAATTTACCCTTTTGCCAAAGAGGTGTCTATGGGAATGTTGCAAGTATTTGGAACAGCATCATTAAGCTGTGATAGAGTTGATTGGGTTTTCAGATAAATTATGTTATTCTGTATTCTGTTCTCTTTTGTTTGTGTTTAAATAAATTCTGTTTTGTTTCAAATTGAGTGGTTTGACCAGCTGTGTAACTTCTGCAATACCCACTTTACCCCTGATTAAAACAATTAGAAAAGTTAAGGTCTGGGTTACTGTCTTGTTTTGAGGGGTCTGGCCTGGTACATAACACCCTCCAGTTTTAGAATCCCCCAGGCTGGAAAAGTCCTTTGGCTCTTCACCTTAGCTATGTCCTTCGTGATTTTATAAATCTTTGTTAGAGTAGCACAGTGGCTCAGTGGTTAGCACTGCTGCCTCACAAAGCCAAGGACCCCAGTTTGATTACAGCCTCAGGTGACTATCTGTGTGAAGTTTGCACATTCTCTTCATGTCTGCGTGGGTTTCCTCCCACAGTCCAAAGATTTGCAGGTCAGGTGAGTTGGCCATGCTAAATTGCCCATAGTGTTAGGTACATTAGTCAGGGTAAATGTCGGGGAGTGGGTCTCAGTGGGTTACCCTGAGGGTCAGTGTGGACTTGTTGGGCCCAAGGGCCTCAGTCCAAACTGTAGGGAATCTAATATAAGGTCACTCCTCAGCCTCCTGCATTCTGGTGACCAAGTCCCAGCCTTTGTAATATCATTGACAACTAAAGGAAAAACAATGAATGACCTCTCTTTAATTCTATTCTTCATAGAAAAGTAGAACATGGAAAAGTACAGCACAGAACAAGGTTTAATCCTAATGTAAAATATAGTAACTTAACCTACACACCCCTCAATTCACTGCTCTCCATGTGCATGTCCAACAGTCGCTTAAATGTCCCCAATGACTCTGCTTCCACCATCACCGCTGGCAACGCATTCCATGCATTCACAACTCTCTGCATAAAGAACCTACCTCTGACGCCTTCTTTATACCTTCCTCCTAATATCTTCAACTATGACTCCTCGTACCAGTCAGTCCTGCCCTGGGGAAATGTCTCTGGATCTTGACTCTATCTATTCCTCTCATTATCTTGTATACTACAATCAGGTCTCCTCTCTTCCTCCTTCTCTCCAGAGAGAAAAGTCCAAGCTTATTCAACCTTTCTTCATAAGATAAGCCCTCCCGTCCAGGCAGCATCCTGGTAAACCTTCTTTGCACCCTCTCCAAAGCATCTGTATCTTTCCTATAGTAGGGCGACCAGAACTGGACACAATGTTCCAAGTGTGGTCTCACCAGGGACTTGTAGAGCTGCAGCAAAACCTCACGGCTCTTAAACTCGATCCCCCTGTTAATGAAAGCCAAAACACCACATGCTTTCTTAATAACCCTATCCACTTGGGTGGCAACTTTGAGGGAACTATGTACTTGCACACCCAGATCCCTCTGTTCATCCACACTGCCAAGAATCCTGTCTTTAATCCTATATTCAGCATTCGAGTTCGACCTTCCAAAATGCATCACTTCACATTTATCCAGGTTGAACTCCATCTGCCATTTCTCAGCTCAGCTCTGCATCCTGTCTATGCCATGCTGTAGCCTGCAGTAGACCTCTATACGATCCAACATTTGTATCATCTGCACATTTACTAACCCACCCCTCAACCTACTCATCCAAGTCATTTATAAAAACTACAAAGAGCAGAGGCCCAAGAACAGAGCCCTGTGGGAGATCACTCAACACTGACCTCCAGGCAGAATACTTCCCATCTACAACCACTCTCTGCCTTCTGTCAGCCAGCCAATTCTGAATCCAGATAGCCAAATCTCCCTGTATCCCATACTTCCTGACTTTCTGAATGAGCCTACCATGGGAAACTTTATCAAATGCCTTGCTGAAGTCCATATACACCACATCCACTGCTCAACCATAATTGACCTGTCTTGTCACCTCCTCAAAGAACTCAATAGGATTTGTGAGGCATGAGCTGCCCCTCACAAAGCCATGCTGACTGCCTTTAATCACGCTATGCTTTGCCAAATAGTCATAAATCCTATCCCTTAGAATTCTTTCCAAAGCTTTGCTGACCACAGACGTAAGACTGACTGGTCTGTAATTGCCAGGGATTTCCCTATTACCTTTCTTGAAAGGAGGAACAACATTCGCCTCCTTCCATTCCTCCGGTACTGGACCAGATGGGCCAATGGGCTGAGAAGTGGCAGATGGAGTTGAATTCAGATAAATGTGAGGTGCTGCATTTTGGGAAAGCAAATCTTAGCAGGACTTATACACTTAATGGTAAGGTCCTAAGGAGTGTTGCTGAACAAACAGACCTTGGAGTGCAGGTTCATAACTCCTTGAAAGTGGAGTCACAGGTAGATAGGATAATGAAGAAGGCGTTTGGTATGATTTTCTTTATTGGTCAGAGTACAGGAGTTGGGAGGTTATGTTGCGGCTGTGCAGGACAGTGGTTAGGCCACTGTTGGAATATTGCGTGCAATTCTGGTCTCCTTCCTATTGGAAAGATGTTGTGAAACTTGAAAGGGTTCAGAAAAGATTTACAAGGATGTTGCCAGGGTTGGAGGATTTGAGCTACAGGGAGAGGCTGAACAGGCTGGGGCTGTTTTCCCTGGAGCATCGGAGGCTGAGGGGAGACGTTATAGAGTTTTACAAAATTATGAGGGGCATGGATAGGATGAATAGACAAAAGTCTTTTCCCTGAGGTCGGGGAGTCCAGAACTAGAGGACATATGTTTAGGGTGAGAGGGGAAAGATATAAAAGAGACCTGAGGGGCAACCTTTCACAGAGGGTGGTACGTGTATGGAATGAGCTGCCAGAGGATGTGGTGGAGGCTGATACAATTGCAACATTTAAGAGACATTTGGATGGGTATATGAATAGGAAGGGTTTGGAGGGATATGGGCTGGGTGCTGGCAGGTGGGACTAGATTGGGTTGGGATATCTGGTTGGCATGAAGGGGTTGGGCCGAAGGGTCTGTTTCCGTGCTGTACATCTCTATGACTCTGACAACTCCTGTGGAGAGTGAGGAGGTAAATATCCTCGCCAGCGGCTTAGCAACCTCCTTTCTCGCTTCCCGGATCAGCCTGGGATAAATCTGGTCTGGCCCTGGGGACTTATCAATCTTAATGTTTTCCAAAATTTCTAGCACATCAACTTCCTCAATCTTGATCTGATCAAGCCTGTGTCCCAGCTCCTCTAAGTTTTCATTCACAACAAGGTCCCTTTCCTTGGTGAAAACCAAAACAACAAACTCATTTCGGGCTTCCCCTATCTGCTCAGACTCCCCGCACAAGTTCCCTCCCCTATCCCTGATCGGCCCTACCTTCTCCCTGATCATTCTCTTGTTCCTCACGTATGAGTAAAATGCCTTTGGGTTCTCCCTAACCCTTCTTGCCAAGCCTTTTTTGTGCCCCCTCCTGGCTCTCCTCAGTCCGTTTCTGAGCTCCTTTCTCACAAGCCTGTAATCCTCTAAAGCTGGGCTAGATCCTTGCTTCCTCCACCTTACATAAGCTGCCTTCTTCCTTTTGATGAGAAGCTCCTCTGTTCTCATCATCCAAGGTTCCTTAATCTTACCTGTCTCAGAGGAACAAATTTGTGCATCACTCACAACAACTGCCCCTTACACAGTCTCCACGTGTCTGCTGTGCCCTTTCTGTGGAACAATTGCTCCCAGTCTGTACTTCATTGACTGAACTTTGTGAAAGTTGTAAAGACATGAGCTGACTTGGCTTTTATTCATCTGTCGGGAAACTAATCACCCAAAAATATCATGCCCAGACTGGTACTACTCACTTTCTACCCTATCAAACTTCGCATTAAGTGCATTATCCAACGACATTTCCGCCACCTCCAAACGAACCCCACCACCCGGGACATATTTCCCTCTCCACCCCTTTCCACTTTCCGCAAAGACAGTTCCCTCCATGACTACCTGGTCAGGTCCATGCTCCCAACAGCTCACCCTTCCATCCTGGCACCCTCCCCTGCCACTGCAGGAATTGCAAAACCTGCGCCCTCACCACCTACTTCACCTCCATCCAAGGCCCTAAAGGAGCCTTCCACATCCATCAAAGTTTTACCTGCACATCCACTAATATCATTCATTGTATCCGTTGCTCTCGATGCGGTCTCCTCTACATTGGGGAGACTGGACGCCTTCTAGCAGAGCGCTTTAGGGAACATCTCCAGACACCCGCACCAATCAACCAAACCGCACTGTGGGCCAACATTTCAACTCCCCCTCCCTCTCTGCCGAGGACATGCAGGCAAAAACAAGGACTGCAGATGCTGGAAACCAGAGTCTAGATTAGAGTAGTGCTGGAAAAGCACAGCAGGTCTGGCAGCATCCGAAGAGCAGGAAAATCGGCGTTTCAGGCAAAAGCCCTTCATCTATTCATGATGAAGGGCTTTTGCTCAAAACGTCGATTTTCCTGCTCCTCGGATGCTGCCAGACCTGCTGTGCTTTTCCAGCACCACTTTAATCTAGACTGAGGACATGCAGATCCTGGGCCTCCTCCACCGCCACTCCCTCACCACACGACGCCTGGAGGAAGAAGGCTTCATCTTCCACCTCGGAACACTTCTGAACACGTTGTGCAGGGGAGATCATGCCTTACCAACTTAATAGAGTTCTTCGAGTAAGTGACCAAGTTGAAGGAAGGGCTGCTGATGTCATACACATGGACTTTAGTAAGGTGTTTGATAAGGTTCCCCATGGTAGACTAATGGAGAAAGTGAAGTCACATGGTGTGCAGGGTGTTCTAGCGAGGGGGATAAAGAACTGGTTGAGCAACAGGAGACAGAGAGTAGTAGTTGAAGGGAGTTTCTCGAAATGGAGAAAGGTGACCAGTGATGTTCCACAGGGGTCAGTGTTGGGGCCACTGTTGTTTGTAATATACATAAATGATCTGGAAGAGGGCACTGTTGGTCTGATCAGCAAGTTTGCAGATGACATGAAGATTAGTGGAGAATGCTTTAGACCCAGAGCCACTGAAACTCGTCATCTTGGCTCATCACATCCTGAATATTTTGCAGTTTCTCCACCACTTGGTCAATTCAGCAGGAACAGTTTTTTCACATCACAAAAGGAGCTCTCGTGACCTTCCAGTTCAGTCGGCATGTCCACACCAGGGTCCTTTCAGGGGGCTCATGGGACTCATCACAGGTGTCCAGAAATTTGGCACGCATAATTTTTATTTTCCAGGCCATCCATAGCACAGAATCAATTCTTGTCGAAGTTTGACACTCTTCAAAACAGAATGGTTTGTTAATTATTATTGATTTGTTAATCATTGCTCTGGGATATGATATCCACACATGTCCATCCCAGAATCACTGAGGGAACATTAATCATTCTCTACAGAACCTCAGTAACTCCTTCCCTGTGACATCGAGTCCTGAGGAGAATGTGACTGGAATAATGTGAGAAACATTTATATTCTTACCTTGTCATACTCATCCTAGGAAAGCTTTTCAAGAACTGTATCACTTTTTAAAAACTCTTCAAAAACTGGAGGTCAAATGCAGAGGTGTCAACAACAATGTGTCAAGAACAACTGAAAATATGTGTTATATATTTATAATATTATAGCCACACAAGCTCATTTCAAAAGGTTTAGTCCCAGGAGGAAAGGGAGTACAACTCATTTCTGTAACCTTGTGCTTCTGGATCACAACTCAGATGGACAATAAGAGCTGAAAATGTGTTGCTGGAAAAACGCAGCAGGTCAGGCAGCATCCAAGGAGCAGGAGAATCGATGTTTCGGGCATGAGCCCTTCTTCAGGAATGACTCCAGCATCTGCAGTCCTCACTTTCTCCTCAAAGCACACTTTCCTCATTCCTGAAGAAGGGCTCATGCCCGAAACATCGATTCTCGTGTTCCTTGGATGCTGCCTGACCTGCTGCGCTTTTCCAGCAACACATTTTCAGCTCTGATCTCCAGCACCTGCAGTCCTCACTTTCTCCTCAGATGGACAATAAGTCAGGTCTGTCTGTCCGATGCAGAACAGATCGTTGAGGGTATGAATAGAGGCAGTGTCATCTCCACAGGGGTCCTTCATTTGTTCCATCTGCACAATCCTCACCAAAACTCAGCCCACTGTACATTTCACCTGACTTTCATTTTCTTGAAGACAATGAAAGAATGCAAAACTGGTGGAAGAAGCAAGTTTGCCATAACTTTGTATTCTTCGAAGAGAGGACCTGACTTTTTCTGCTTTTGATGATCCATCCACTGTACCAGGCAAGAGTGAGGACTGCAGATGCTGGAAACCAGAGTTTAGATCAGAGTGGTGCTGGAAAAGCACAGCAGGTCAGGCAGCATCTGAGGAGCAGGAAAATCAACTGTGAACTGGAAGGTTAGGAGAGGTCCTTTTGTGATGTGAAAAAACTGTTCCTGCTGAATTGACTAAGTGGTGGAGAAACTGCAAAATATTTAGGATGTGATGAGCCAAAATGGCAAGTTTCAGTGGCTCTGGGTCTAAAGCATAACAACTAACAGAGCGAAAACAGACAGTGCTGCAGAGATGGAGGAGAAGGGGAGTACATTATAGAAGCACTGACCAACCAGGAATCTTTCACATACATTGCTCTTATGTACCCCATGCCTAAGAGTAGGGCCAGAAATGGAACAGGCTCCATGAGGAGGAGGTGACAAAGCTGTGCCACTTTACTTTAGCACAATTTGGATCCATGTACCAGGGCGAGGCCAGCGTTGCCAGCGACTCAAGAGGCCACAGTGGCACTGATTGTCGATACATCCAGACTTTTCCACATGGGATCACCAACATCTCCCAGCACTATGTCCATAGAGGTGTTCAGGAGTTCTCCTGTGCCAAGGAGCAGCAAATGTCTTGTTCACATCGTCAGCAGGAGGCAGAAAGGACAAGAAGGGGCATGGCACATCCATCTACTGTGTATGTGACACCATCACCTCCACATATCAGTGAGGAGAGGTATAACACCACAACATTCATGTATGATTGGTGCATGACCACACATGTTGGTGAACGCCCACAGAACTGGCAGCAGTAATGCCATTCAAAGTTTGTGAGGGGATTTGTAGCTTGGGTGCTCATTGTTGTGGTTCTGTTCGCCGAGCTGGGAATTTGTGTTGCAGATGTTTCGTCCCCTGTCTAGGTGACATCCTCAGTGCTTGGGAGCCTCCTGTGAAGCACTTCGGTGATCTTTCCTCCGGCATTTATAGTGATTTGAATCTGTCGCTTCCGATTGTCAATTCCAGCTGTCCGTTGCAGTGGCCGGTCTATTGGGTCCAGGTCGATGTGCTTATTGATTGAATCTGTGGATGAGTGCCATGCCTCTAGGAATTCCTTGGCTGTTCTCTGTTTAGCTTGTCCTATAATAGTAGTGTTGTCCCAGTCAAACTCATGTTGCTTGTCATCTGCGTGTGTGGCTACTAAGGATAGCTGGTACTAAGGATAACCCTAACCCTAACCCTAACCCTATCCTGAGTTTATCCATCCATTCCTTCTAACTAGAACCTTCTGGACCAGGGAGTATTGTTCTCTGCACCCTCTCCAAAGCATCTACATCCTTCTGGTCGTGTGGTAATCAGAATTGCATGCGATATTCCAAATGTGGCCGAACTAAAGTTTTAACAGCTATAACATAAGTTGCAATTTTTATATTCTCTGCCCCAGCCAATGAAGAGAAGCAGACTGTGTGTGTGTTTTTGACCTTATTGACCTGTGTTGCCACTTTCAGGGATCTGTACCTGTACACCCAGATCCCTCTGTATGTCGGTGCTCCCCAGCATTGTATATATAATTCACACCGGAATTTGATCTTCCATAATGCATCACCTCACATTTGTCTGGATTAAGATCTATCTGCCATTTCTCTGTCCAAATCTGCAAACTATATCCTGCTGTATTCTTTGACAATCCTCTTCACTGTCTGCAATTCTGATAATTTTGGTGTCATCTGCAAACTTACTAACCAGACCACCAACATTATCCTCCAGAACATTTATACACATTACAAACAAAGGTCCCAGCACTGGTTGCTGCAGAACACCACTACTTATTGGAACATCAGAGGCTGAGGGGTGACCTTATAGAGGTTTAAAAAAATCACAAGGAGCTTGGATAGGGTAAATAGACAAGGTCTTTTTTCCCCAGAGTAAGGGAGTCCAAAACTAAAGGCCATAGGTTTAAATTGAGAGGGAAAGATTTAAAAGGACCTAAGGGGCGACTTTTCATGCAGAAGGTGATACGTGTATGGAATGAGCTGCCAGAGGAAGTGGTAGAGGCTGGTACAATTACAATGTTTAAAAGGCATCTGGATGGATATATGAATAGGAAGGGTTCAGAGGGATATGGGCCAAGTGCTGGCAAATGGGACTAGGTTAGTTTAGGATATCTGGTTGGCATGGATGAGTTCTACCAAAGGGGCTTTTTCCCATGCTGTACAACGCTATGGCTCCACTGAATTCCATTCCGAAAATTACCCTTCCACTGCTACTCTGTCTTTTATGACCAAGCCATAGCCAAGAAATTTGAATTCAATACAAAATATCTGGAGTTAAGTGTCTAATAATGACCATGTTGTATCTCAGAAACTATTTAGTTCACTGATATCCTTTAGGGAAGGGAACTGCCATCCATATCTGGGTTGGCCTACATGTGACTCCAGACCCACAGCAAGGTGATTGGCTCTTTACTGCTCTCTGAGCAATTAAGGATGGGCAAGAAATGCTGGGCAAACTAATGATGCCCTCATCCCATGAATGAATAAAAAATGTGCCTCTAGAAATAATGGATACATCAGTGATCATCTTCCAAGATTGAGCAGAGTCTGGAGCAGTTCCTACAGATTGGAGAGTAACTAATGCTCCCCCACCATTTAAAAATAGAAGCAGAGAAAAAAAAACGGCATTTTTGGGCAGTAAACATGATGCTGGAAGTGAGAAAAATGCTAGAATCCGTTATAAAAGATTTATTGGCAGAGCATTTGGAAAACAGTGACAGGATCAGATAGATTCAGCAAGGATTTGCAAAAGGGAAACGCTTTCACAAATCTACTAAAATTATTCAAGGGTATAACTAGTAGAGTTAATGAGGGTGGACTAGTGGATGTGGTTTATTTAGACTTTCAGAATGATTTCAACAAAGTCCCAAATAAGGGATTAACGTGTGAAATTACAGCATTTGGGATTTGGGGTCATGCATTAAGATGGATAGAAATCTGGTTGGTAGACGGGGAGCAAAGAGTAGCAATAAATGGGTCTTTTTTCTGAATGGCAGGCAGTGACGATTGGAGATCCTCAGGTGTAGGAACTAGGAACACAGCTATTCAAAAGATATGTTAATGATTTTGATGAGGAAACACAATGTAATAGCTCCAAATTGTAGATGACACAAAGCTGTGGGGTAGGATGAGCTGTGAGGAGGGCACCGTGATGTTTCAGTGTGATTTGGACAGGCTGAGTGAGTGAGCTAATGCAGTAGAATGTGAATAAATGCGAGATGCTCCACCTTGGGACCATGGGCAGGAAGGCGGGAGGCAGGTTATTATCTGGATGGCTGCAAATTGAGAGACGGGAATTTGCAACATGGCCTGGTGTCATTGTACAGGTAATTCTGGGATAACATGCATTTCAGCAGTGTGGCTTAGCTATAACATCGTTAAAGAATTAAGGAACAGTATCTTCGAGAACACTTCCCTCCATTCACAATAGTGTGGTTCCATAGGAGATCTGTTTGCACACTTCGTTCTGCTCATGTGCTGATGTGAGCTGCTGAAAGAGCAGATTTCTTGAGAGAGTTATTGTACAGAAAGTAGCTTTCTAATATCTTTTTAAAATGTGTCATATTTGCTTTTGTCTCATTAATGAATATGATTTCAATCTTCCTTCATGGTTTGGAGGTGCCGGTGTTGGACTGGGGTGTCCAAAGTTAAAAATCACATGACACCAGGTTGTAGTCCAACAGGTTTAATTGGAAGCACTAGCTTTCAGAGCACTGCTCCTTCATCAGGTGATAGTGGAGGGCTCAATCCTAACACACAGTAATTTATAGCAAAAATTTACAGTGTGATGTAACTGAAATTATACATTGAAAAATTGATTGTTAAGCCTTTCATCTGTTAGAATACCATGACAGTTTCACTTCTTTCATGTGTAAATCACAAAACCTTTTTTTAAAAAAAGTTGCATTCTCAGGTTAGCTGTAACAATGGTATAGCTAGACAATATGTTGAAGGTGCTGGCCCCCTGTGTTCTCTGTCTATGCCATGATGTTTAGATTGATTCTAATCTAAAAAGTGAGATAACAGAGTTTTACATGAATTCATGCAGTTTTTGAGCAAAGTACAATGTAACCCTGCAAGTACAAATTCACCCCACAAAATATATGTGTGCGTGTGTGTGTGTCTGGGTAGGGGGTTGTGAGTGTGAGAAAGTGCATGTGTGTGTGTGTGTGTAGTGAGTGCACAGTGTCTTAAGTCTGTGAGGGAGTGCATGTGTGAGTGTGGGAGTGTGTGTCTGTAAGGGTGTGTGTGGGTGTCTGTGTGCGTGTTTGTGTATATGTGTGTACAGGAGTGCCTGTGTATGTGAGAGTGTGTGTGTGTGTAGGAGTGTCTGTGTGTGCGTATAGTGCAATGGTGGTCACCTGTAATGTGACCTGAACCCAAGGTCCCAGTTGAGGCCCTCCCTATGGGGACCAAACTTAGCTATCAGCCTCTGCTCGGCCACTTTTCGCTGCTGCCTGTCCCGAAGTCCGCCTTGGAGGATGGTTACTCGAAGGTCCAAGGTCAAATGTCCTGGACAACTGAAGTGTTCCCCAACTGGGAGGGAACCCTCCTGTCTATTGATTGTTGTGCAGTGCCCATTCATCCGTTGTTGTAGCCTTTGCTTGGTTTCCCCAATGTACCATGCCTCAGGGTATCCCTGCCTGCAACGTATAAGATAGACAACATTGGCCAAGTCACATGAGTACCTGCCACGTACATGGTGGGAGGTGTCCCCACGCGTAATGGTGGTATCTATGTCCAGATACGTCTTGCAGCGTCTACCGTGACAGGGTTGTATGGAGTTGTCCTGAGAACCGGGAAACTTGCTACGAACAACGATCTGTTTGAGGTTTGGTGGAGCTGAAAAACTATGCCATGTTCTTCGTGATCTGCAATACATTATCAATGAGGATGAGCACCTCACCAAGACGTTCCTCAGACCTCCACTACTTGCCTTTAAACAACCGCCAAACCTCAAACAGATCGTTGTTCGTAGCAAACTGTACAGCAGTCCCTGAAAGTAAGCATGTAGGTACAGCGGGCGCGAAGATCCAAAACAGCTTTTTGGCTTTCGAAATGAGAGGATTTGAGTACCGGAGCAGGGATGTCTTGCTGCAGTGAGACCACACCTGGAGTTCTGTGTGAAGTCTTGGATCTCCTTATCTGAGGAAGGATGTTCTGGTTTAGAACAAGTGCAGCAAATGCTTACCAAAATAATTCCTGGGATGACAGGACTGATGTATGAGGGAGGGTGAATTGCTGAGGATTATATTCACTGGGCTTTATAATAATGGAGGGGGGGGGGGTGGTGGGAGGGGAACTCATAGAAACATAAAGCATTCGAACAGGACGAGACGGGGTAGATGTAGAAATAATGTTTTTAATGATGGGGAGGTCCAGACCAGGGGTCACAGTGTGAGGATACAGCGCAGAGTAATTAGGACTAAGACAATGAGAAAATGTTTTACCCAGAGAGTGATGTGACTTTAGAATTCTCTGCCATAGAAAATGTTTGAGGCCAAAACATTAATATTTTCAAGGAGTTGGATCTAATTCTCAGGTTTAAAGGGATTGAAGGGTATTTGGAGAAAAGTTGGAACAAAGGACAGAGTTAGGTGATCAGCTGTGACCATAAGGCATGGGAGCCTGCTTCTGTCCTTTACATTTCCACGGTCACAGTTTTCGATCAGAAGGCCATAAGAGCATAAGACATAGGAGCGGAAGTAATGCCATTCAGCCCATCGAGTCCACTCCACCATTCAATCATGGCTGATGGGCATTTCAACTCCACTTACCCACACTCTCCCCATATTCCTTAATTCAATGTGAGACTAAGAATTTATCAATCTCTGCCTTGAAGACATTTAACATCCCGGCCTCCACTGCACTCTGTGGCAATGAATTTCACAGGCCCACCGCTCTCTGGCTGAAGAAATGTCTCCCATTTCTGTTCTAAATTGACCCCCTCTAATTCTGAAGCTGTGTCCTAGTCTCCCCACTTAACACAAACAAATTCCCAGCGTCCACCCTTTCTAAGCCATGCATTATCTTGTAAGTTTCTATTAGATCTCCCCTCAACCTTCTAATCTCTAATGAATACAATCCCAGGATCCTCAGCCGTTCATCGTATGTTAGGCCTACCATTCCAAGGATCATCCGTGTGAATCTCCACTGGACACGCTCCAGTGCCAGTAGGTCCTTTCTGAGGTGAGGGGCTCAAAACTGGACACAGTATTCTAAATGGGGTCTAAATAGAGTTTTATAAAGTCTCAGGAGCACATCGCTGCTTTTATATTCAGCAGGTAAGGGATACAGGGAGATTTGGCAATCTGGATTCAGAATTGGCTGGCTGACAGAAGGCAGACAGTGGTTGTAGATGGAAAGTATTCTGCCTGGAGGACAGTGTTGAGTGGGGTCCCGCAGGGCTCTGTTCTTGGGCCTCTGCTCTTTGTAGTTTTTATAAATGACTTGGATGAGGAGGTTGAGAGGTGGGTTAGTAAATTTACAGATGACACAAAGGTTGGAGGTGTCGTCGATAGTATCGAGGGCATTGCAGGCTGCAGTGTGACATAGACAGGATGCAGAACTGGGCTGAGAAATGGCAGATGGAGTTCAACCCTGGATAAATGCGAAGTGATGCATTTTGGAAAATCAAACGCAAATGCTGAATATAGGATTAATGACAGGATTCTTGGCAGTGTGGAGGAACAGAGGGATCTGGGTGTGCAAGTACATAGATCCCTCAATGTTGCCACCCAAGTGGATAGGGTTGTTAAGAAAGCATATGGTGTTTTGGCTTTCATTAACAGGGGGATCGAGTTTAAGAGCCGCGAGGTTTTGCAGCAGCTCTACAAGTCCCTGGTGAGACCACACTTGGAATATTGTGTCCAGTTCTAGTCGCCCTACTATAGGAAAGATACAGAGGCTTTGGAGAGGGTGCACAGAAGGTTTACCAGGATGCTGCCTGGACTGGAGGGCTTGCCTTATGAAGAAAGGTTGAATAAGCTCGGACTTTTCTCTCTGGAGAGAAGGAGGAAGAGAGGAGACCTGATCGTGGTATACAAAATAATGAGAGGAATAGATAGAGTCAAGAGCCAGAGACTTTTCCCCAGGGCAGGATTAACTGGTACGAGAGGGTCATAGTTTGAAGATATTAGGAGGAAGAAATAAAGGAGACATCAGAGGGAGATTCTTTACACAGAGAGTTGTGAATGCATGGAATGCGTTGCCAGCGGTGGTGGTGGAAGCAGAGTCATTGGGGACATTTAAGTGACTGCTGGACATGTACATGGAGAGCAGTGAGTTGAGGGGTGCGTAGGTTAAGTTACTATATTTTACATTAGGATTCACCCTCGGCACAACATCGTGGACCAAAGCGCCTGTCTGTGCTGTACTTTTCTTTTTCAATATTCTAACCCTCTTGAGATAAATGACAACATTACATTTGCTTTCCTAACCAGGGACCCAATCTACAAGTCAACCTTTACAGAATCCTGGACTAGCACTCCCAGATCCCTTTGTACTTTGGCTTTATGAATTTTCTCACCATTTAGAAAATAGTCCATGCTTGTATTCATTTTTCCAAAGTGCAAGACCTCACATTTGCTCACATTGAATTTCATCAGCCATTTCCTAGACCACTCTCTAAACTATCTAAAATCTTTCTGCAGCCTCCCCACCTCCTCAGTACTACCTGCCTGACCACCTAACTTCATATCATCGGCGAACTTCGCTAGAATGCCCCCAGTCCCTTCATTCAGATCGTTAATATATAACGTGAACAGCTGCGGTCCCAATAAGGAACCCTGCGGGATCCCACTTGTCACGACCTGACATTCCGAAAAAGAACTTCTGTCAGACAGCCAATCCTCAATCCATGCCAGTAGCTCACCTCCAACACCATGGGCCCTCACTTTACTCAGCAGCCTCCCATGAGGTACCTTATCAAAGGCCTTTTGGAAGTCTAGGTAGATAACATCCACTGGGTTTCCCTGGTCTAACATACTTGTTACCTCTTCAAAGAATTCAAACAGGTTTGTCAGGCACGACCTCCCCTTACTAAATCCATGCTGACTTGTTCTAATCTGACCCTGCACTTTCAATATTTTAGAAATCCCATCTTTAACGATGGATTCTAGAATTTTACCAACAACTTAGGTTAGGCGTAATGTTTCTTGCATCCAGATGACAAACCATTTATTTAACATTTGAAGTTCTAAATTGGAGAAAGGCCAATTTTGACGGTATTAGGGAAGACATTTCAAAAGCTGATTGGGGGCTGATTTTCGCAGGTAAAGGGACGGCTGGAAAATGGGAAGCCTTCAGAAATGAGATAACAAGAATCCAGAGAAAGTATATTCCTGTCAGGGTGAAATGAAAGGCTGGTAGGTATAGGGAATGCTGGATGACTAAAGAAATTGAGGATTTGGTTAAGAAAAAGAAGGAAGCATATGTAAGGTATAGACAGGATGGATCAAGTGAATCCTTAGAAGAGTATAAAGGCAGTAGGAGAATACTTAAGAGGGAAATCAGGAGGGCAAAAAGGGGACATGAGATAGCTTTGGAAAATAGAATTAATGAGAATCCAAAGAGGTTTTACAAATACATTAAGGACAAAAGGGTGAATAGGGCCCCTCAAAGATCAGCAAGAGGGCCTTTGTGTGGAGCCGCAGAAAATGGGGGGGGATACTAAACAAGTATTTTGCAACAGGATTTACTGTGGAGAAGGAGATGGAAGATATAGACTGTAGGGAAATAAATGGTGACATCTTGCAAAATGTCCAGATTATAGAGGAGGAAGTGCTGGATGTATTGAAACGGGTAAAGGTGGATAAATCCCCAGGACCTGATCAGGTGTACCCGAGAACTCTGTGGGAAGCTAGAGAAGTGATTGCTGGGCCTCTTGCTGAGATATTTGTATCATTGATAGTCACAGGTGAGGTGCCAGAAGACTGAAGGTTGGCTAACGTGGTGCCACTGTTTAAGAAGGGAGGTAAAGACAAGCCAGGGAACTATAGACCGATGAGACTGACGTCGGTGGTGGGCAAGTCGTTGGAGGGAATTCTGAAGGACAGGATGTACATGTATTTGGAAACAGGCTGAAAATGTGTTGCTGGAAAAGCGCAGCAAGTCAGGCAGCATCCAAGGAGCAGGAGAATCGACGTTTCGGGCATAAGCCCTTCTTCAGGATTCTCCTGCTCCTTGGATGCTGCCTGATCTGCTGCGCTTTTCCAGCAACACATTTTCAGCTCTGATCTCCAGCATCTGCAGTCCTCACTTTCTCCTCATGTATTTGGAAAGGCAAGGACTGATTAGGGATAGTCAACATGGCTTTGTGCGTGGGAAATTATGTCTCACAAACTTGATTGAGTTTTTTGAGGAAGTAACAAAGAGGATTGATGAGGGCAGAGCAGTAGATGTGATCTATATGGCTTCAAGGTAAAAACAATGACTGCAGATGCTGAAAACCAAATACTGGATTAGTGGTGCTGGAAGAGCACAGCAGTTCAGGCAGAATCCAACGAGCAGCGAAATCGACGTTTCGGGCAAAAGCCCTTCATATTCCTGATGAAGGGCTTTTGCCCGAAACGTCAATTTCGCTGCTCGTTGGATGCTGCCTGAACTGCTGTGCTCTTCCAGCACCACTAATCCTATATGGCTTCAGTAAGGCGTTCGACAAGGTTCCCCAAGGGAGACTGATTAGCAAGGTTAGATTGGGTGGCACGGTGGCACAGTGGTTAGCACTGCTGCCTCACAGCGCCAGAGACCTGGGTTCAATTCCTGCCTCAGGCGACTGACTGTGTGGAGTTTGCACATTCTCCCCGTGTCTGCGTGCGTTTCCTCCGGGTGCTCCGGTTTCCTCCCACAGTCCAAAGATGTGCAGGTCAGGTGAATTGGCCATGCTAAATTGCCCGTAGTGCTAGGTTAGGAGTATGGGTGGGTTGCGCTTCGGTGGGGCGGTGTGGACTTGTTGGGCTGAAGGGCCTGTTTCCACACTGTAAGTAATCTAATCTCACAGAATACAGGGAGAACTAGCCATTTGGATACAGAACTGGCTCAAAAGTAGAAGACAGAGGGTGGTGGTGGAGGGTTGTTTTTCAGACTGGAGGCCTGTGACCAGTGGAGTGCCACAAGGATCGGTGTTGGGCCCTCTACTTTTTGTTATTTATATAAATGATTTGGATGCGAGCATAAGAGATACAGTTAGTAAGTTTGCAGATGACACCAATATTGGAGGTGTAGTGGACAGTGAAGAGGGTTATGTCAGATTACAACAGGATCTTGACCAGATGGGCCAATGGGCTAAGAAGTGGCAGATGGAGTTGAATTCAGATAAATGCGAGGTGCTGCATTTTGGGAAAGCAAATCTTAGCAGGACTTATACACTTAATGGTAAGGTCCTAGGGAGTGTTGCTGAACAAAGAGACCTTGGAGTGTAGGTTCACAGCTCCTTGAAAGTGGAGTCGCAGGTAGATAGGATAGTGAAGAAGGTGTTTGGTATGCTTTCCTTAATCGGTCAGACTATTGAGTACAGGAGTTGGGAGGTCATGTTGTGGTTGTACAGGACATTGGTTAGGCCACTGTTGGAATATTGCGTGCAATTCTGGTCTCCTTCCTATCGGAAAGATGTTGCAAAACTTGTAAGAGTTCAGAAAAGACTTACAAGGATGTTGCCAGGGTTGGAGGATTTGAGCTACAGGGAGAGGCTGAACAGGCTGGGGCTGTTTTCCCTGGAGCGTCGGAGGCTGAGGAGTGACCTTATAGAGTTTTACAAAATTATGAAAGGCATGGATAGGATAAATAGACAAAGTCTTTTCCCTTGGATCGGGGAGTCCACAACTAGAGGGAATAGGTTTAGGGTGAGAGGGGAAAGATATAAAAGAGACCTAAGGGGCAACTTTTTCGCACAGAGGGTGGTGCGTGTGTGGAATGAGCTGCCAGAGGATGTGGTGGAGGCTGGTGCAATTACAACATTTAAAAGGCATTTGGATGAGTATATGAGTAGGAAGGATTTGGAGGGATATGGGCTGGGTGCTGGCAGGTGGGACTAGATTGGGTTGGGATATCTGGTCGGCATGGACGGGTTGGACTGAAGGGTGTGTTTCCATGCTGTACATCTCTATGACTCTAATAACATTCTCATCTCAGCCTTCTGCTTTCATCATTGTGCACTACATTTCAAATCTTCATTCAGCCCTGAGGAGTTGCCGTCAGGTATCCCATGAGGGATATTGTGAGCATCAGTCTGGAAGAGCATCACCTCCGTATCTTTCTGTTTCCTTACATTCACTGCATTCCAGGTCTGTTCCTGAGGAAGCCTCACACTTACTGGCTGAGCTGTCTCTCAGATGGAAAATGAATCCCAGATCTGCCCTCCCTCTCAAATGGACATGTTCATTTCAAACAATACAATGCCTTTGCCTTAATGCCTCAACCAACACCATTAAAATAGATCATTTGATCATGTCCCACTGCACTGCACTCAATCTGCAAGTTAACCTTTACAGAATCCTGCACTAGCACTCCCAGATCCCTTTGTACTTTGGCTTTATGAATTTTCTCACCGTTTTTAAAATACTCCACTCCTGTGTTCTTTTTTCCAAAGTGCAAGACCTCACATTTGCTCACATTGAATTTCATCAGCCATTTCCTGGACCACTCTCCTAAACTGTCTAAATCTTTCTGCAGCCTCCCCCTTCCTCAGAACTACCAGCCTGTCTGCATTCACATTAAGAGAGTAACAACATTTCAAAAATGCTTTATTACCTGTTAAGGTCTTTTGTTTGGCCTGAAAACTATCTTATATAAATGTAATCCTTGTCTTCATTCTCACATTATCCCTCCAACTCTTTCTGTCTTCCTCCCCACTTCCTTCTTTAGACCCCTTGGAAGAACAAAGAACATTGAACAGTACAGCACAGGAACAGACCCTTCGGCCCACTAGACTGCACTGTCCCATGATGCCTTTCTAAACTGGACACTTTTTATCTCTAAGCAGTTTATGTCCCTCTGTTCCTGCCTATCCATGTATCTGTCAAGATGCCTGCATCACCTTCTTGAGCAGCACATTTACCACCTTCTGTGTGAAAAACCCGCCTCTCACATCTCCGTTAAACTTACCCCCTTTTACCTGGTAACTGACATTCCTACTCTGGGAAAAAGACTCTGACCATCCATTTTATCTATGCCTCCCATAATTTTTTACACTTCTATAAGGTCGCCCCTCAGTCTCCGATATTCTAGTGAAAACAAGCTGAGTTTATCCACATTCCTGCCTCTGCCCTCTGACAGTTCTGCAATTGAGTCGTCAAAGTTTATATCACAGGAAAAGGCCTTTTGGCCCATCTAGCCTGAACTACTCAGAAACAACCACCTAACTATTCTAATCCCATTTCCCAGCACTTGACCCTTGGCCTTGTATGCATTGAAAACCTTCCTCTATGTTTTGAGGGTTTCAGCATTCCCACCCCCCCACAGGCAGGGAATTCCAGATTGCCACTGCCCTCTGGGGGGAAAAAGTGTTTCCTCCAATCCCCCTCGAAACCTCCTGCCCCTTCCCTTAAACCGATGGCCTTGCTCATTGATCTCTCCAGCGATGGTAGCAGCTTCTCCCTGTCCATCCTGCCTATGACCTTCATCATGATATATATCTCCATCATGTCGTCATTCCAATTAAAATAAAGAAAGATTTCTGTCAAAGTCTTTAAAATGGTTGCTTCAAATGGGAATAAAATAATTATCAATGAAGGGTATAAATTGAATTCTTTTCTTCAGTTCCTGGCATTTCCTTGCACCTTCACTGAAATGGTTTGCCTCACATTAGCTTCATACCATCGAGCTGTCATTGAAAACATTGAGTGACATGAGAACTTCCCTGACCAGAGAAGTCTAATGTGGGCTGAGACTTAATGAATCCCTTCAAAATAAACTCCAAATGCCTGAGTTTCCTGCTTTTTCAAATACAGGATTAGCTGAGTGAGTACTTCCTAGTGTAGCATTAACAGGAACATACCCTCTTAAAGTCAGAAAGTGGAGTCTTGCTGATGGAAACATACATTTAGCCAAACACCATAAATGTCAGAAGTGATGTAATACTCTGCTGAGCCATGGGGAAGAGGGCAGTGCAGCAGGTTGAGTTTGTGAGAGAGTAAAACAGATGGAGAGCATTACAGTGGTTTCCAAGTTGTATATCGGTCATGATTTCAATGCTAGCCTAGGATTAGTTGATCTGATCTTGTCAGTGAGTCCCATCAATGGAAAGGATCTCCTGTGTTCATTCGTCAGTCAGGAGTAAAGAGCCATATATGAACTGCACTGATTATAAATTCTACTCTCATCCACATTGGCTCAGTTACAACCTGTCACTTTATGCTCTTGCTCTTTCTCAGTTGTTTGTTTTTTAAACTGTCCAAAGTAGAGCTTTAGTTCTCTGACTGCTTCAATATGTTACTCGTCAGATTCTGCTGTTAATTGCCAGCAGAAAGTCATATCAGAATTGAAGGAAATTGTCTGTGACACACAGCAGACCTTGCACAAGCAGCAAGATCGCCTCAGACAGAATTTCAATTTATCGTTATTAAAATAGTCCTGTTTTCTGGACAGCACTACATCATGGACTTGTGGATGGAGGCCTCCAGGGACCAGATGAGAAAATAATTGCTGCAACCCGGTCCATTGGTGATAAAAGTCACCTTGTTCAAGCACCCCATTTAAATTAGATATGTTTCCAAAATCTTTGACCTTCTAGCTTTGAAAATCATCTTCACAGTTATGTGTGAGAATTAAGGAATAAGGGCCTGAGTATTCCCAGTCTCTAAGCATCATGTGCAATGGCAAGTCATTGACAGGACAGCACGGTGGCTCAATGGTTAGTGCTGCTACCTCATAGTGTCAGGGTCCCAGGTTCGATTCCAGCCTTGGGTGACTGTCTGTGTGAAGTTTGCACATTCTCCATGTATCTGCATAGGTTTCCTCTGGGTGCTCCGGTTTCCTTCCATAGTGCAGGTCAGGTGAATTGACCATGCTAAATTGCCCAGAGTGTTAGGTGCATTAGTCAGAGGGGGAAATATAGGGTAGGGGAATGGGTCTGGGTGGGTTATTCTTTGGAGGATGGGTGTGGACTTGTTGGGCTGAAGGGCCTGTTTACATACTGTAGGAAATCTAATCTCAATTGAGACAATCTGCTGATTTGGGAAAAACAGAGTTTGAGCAGCAGGAAGACAGTCCTCCTCACAAGCAGTGAGATGTCCATTAACAGGCACGTGCATCGTGTTACTCACTCTTTTCACCCCTTTTATCTGCCTTTTGCCCTGCTCCCAGGCAGCAGAGAGAAACCAGACCTTGACAGTTCCCAAAATGAAAGTCAAAGTGGTTACCTGTCACTCCAGCTCAGTGTTTGCTCCTCCAAGACTTCCGTTTCCCCGCCCCCCAACGCCTCATCTTCACCATGGAGATCCAATCCCTCTACACCTCCATCCGCCATGACCAGGTCCTCCAAGCCCTCCGTTTCCTCCTCTCCCAATGCCCCCAACAGTACCCTTCCACCGACACTCTCATTCGTTTGGCTGAACTGGTCCTCACTCTCAACAATTTCTCCTTTGAGTTCTCCCACTTCCTCCAGACCAAAGGGGTAGCCATGGGCACCCGTATGGGCCCCAGCTATGCCTGTCTCTTTGTTGGCTATGTAGAACAGTCCATCTTCCGTAATTACACCGGCACCGCTCCCCACCTCTTCCTCCGCTACATTGATGACTGCATTGGCACCAACTCATGCTCCCGTGAAGAGGTTGAACAGTTCACCAACCTCACCAATACATTCTACCCTGACCTTAAATTCACCTGCTGAAAATTTGTTGCTGGAAAAGCGCAGCAGGTCAAGCAGCATCCAAGGAGCAGGAGAATCGACGTTTCAGGCATGAGCCCTTCTTCAGGAATTCTTCCGCTGCCTTCGCCTCCACGCCTACTTCTCCAACCAGGATTCTCGCCCACCCTCTGACGACCCCTTCTCCCGCCTCCAACACACCCCATCCACCTGGACACCCCATGCTGGCCTCTTAACTGCCCTCGATTTCTTCATAGCCAACTGCCACCGCTAAATTAACCGCCTCAACCTCTCCACCCCTCTCACCCACTCCAACCTCTCACCCTCAGAACATGCAACCCTCCACTCCCTCCATTCCAACCCCAACCTCACTATCAAACTGGCAGACAAGGGAGGCGCGGTCGTAGTTTGGCGCACCGACCTTTACACCACTGAGGCTAAACGCCAGCTCGCAGACACCTCCTCCTACTGCCCCCTTGACCATGACCCCACCTCCCACCACCAAACCATCATCTCCCAGACCATCCATAACCTCATCACCTCAGGGGATCTCCCATCCACTGCCTCAATTCCTGAAGAAGGGCTCATGCCCAAAATGTCGATTCTCCTGCTCCTTGGATGTTGCCTGACCTGCTGCGCTTTTCTAGCAACACGTTTTCAGCTCTGATCTCCAGCATCTGCAGTCCTCACTTTCTCCTTAAATTCACCTGGACTACCTCTGACACCTCTTCCTAGACATCTCCATCTCCATCCACCATGACCAACTCAACACTGACATTTTTGACAAACCCACCAACTCCCACAGCGACCTGGATTACACCTCCTGCCACCCTACCACCTGCAAAAATGCCATCCCGTATTCCCAATTCCTCCACCTCCTCCTTATCTGCTCCTAGGAGGACTAGTTCCACACAGAACACACCAGATGGCCTCCTTCTTTAAAGACCATGATTTCCCCTCCCACATGTTTGAAGATGCCCTCCAACGCATCTCATCCACATCCCACTTCTCTGGCCTCAAACCCCACCCCTCCTACCGTAACAAGGACAGAACCCCCTGGTCCTCACCTTCCACCCCACCAACCTTTGCATAAACCGCTCATCCGGTGACATTTTCACCACCTACAAATGAACCCATCCCTATCCACTTTCCGCAAAGTCTATTCCCTTCGCGACCACCTCATCAGGTCCACGCCCCCAACAACTCACCCTCTCGTTCTGGCACTTTCCCCTGCCACCGCAAGAATTGCAAAACCTGTGCCCACACCTGCTCCCTCACCACCACCTAAGGCCCCAAAGGAGCCTTCCACATCCATCAAGGTTTCACCTGCACATTTCCCGCCTCAGGCAACTGACTGTGTGGAGTTTGCACATTCTCCCCGTGTCTGTGTGGGTTTCCTCCGGGTGCTCCGGTTTCCTCCCACAGTCCAAAATGAGCAGGTCAGGTGAATTGGCCATGCTAAATTGTCCGTAGTGTTAGGTGAAGGGGTAAATATAGGGGAATGGGTCTGGGTGGGTTGTTCTTCGGAGGGTCGGTGTGGACTTGTTGGGCAAAAGGGGCTGTTTCCACACTGTAAGTAATCTAATCTAATCCACCAATGTCATTTATTGTATCCGTTGCTCCCAAGGCCGTCTCCTCTACACTGGGGAAACTGGACACCTCCTCGCAGAGCTCTTTAGGGAATATCTCCAGGACACCCACACCAATCTTGGAAGAGCAGAGTCTGATTAGAACAAGTCAACATGGATTTAGTAAAGGGAGGTCATGCCTGACAAACCTGTTGGAATTTTTTGAAGAGGTAACAAGTAGGTTAGACCAGGGGAACCCAGTGGATGTGGTCTATCTGGACTTTCAAAAGGCCTTTGATAAGGTGCCACACGGGAGACTGCTGAGCAAGGTGAGGGCCCATGGTGTTCGAGGTGAGCTGCTGGGATGGATTGAGGATTGGCTATCTAACAGAAGGCAGAGAGTTGGGATAAAAGGTTCTTTTTCAGAATGGCAGCCGGTGACGAGCGGTGTCCCGCAGGGTTCGGTGCTGGGGCCACAGCTGTTCGCATTATATATTAATGATTTGGATGAGGGAACCGGGGGCATTCTAGCGAAGTTTGCCGATGATACAAAGTTAGGTAGACAGGCAGGTAGTACTGAGGAAGTGGGGAGGCTACAGAAGGATCTAGACAGGTTGGGAGAGTGGTCCAGGAAATGGCTGATGGAATTTAACGTGAGCAAGTGCGAGGTCTTGCACTTTGGCAAAAAGAATATAGGAATGGACTACTTTCTAAATGGTGAGAAACTTAATAAAGCCAAAGCACAAAGGGATCTGGGAGTGCTAGTCGAGGATTCTCTAAAGGTAAACATGCAGGTTGAGTCTGTGATTAAGAAAGCGAATGCAATGTTGTCTCTTATCTCAAGAGGGTTGGAATATAAAAGCAGAGATGTACTACTAAGACTTTATAAAGCTCTGGTTAGGCCCCATTTGGAGTACTGTGTCCAGTTTTGGTCCCCACACCTCAGGAAGGACATACTGGCACTGGAACGTGTCCAGCGGAGATTCACACGGATGATCCCTGGAATGACAGGTCTAGCATATGAGGAACGGCTGAGGATACTGGGATTGTATTCGTTGGAGTTTAGAAGATTAAGGGGAGATCTAATAGAGACGTACAAAATAATACATGGCTTTGAAAAGGTGGATGCTAGAAAATTGTTTCTGTTAGGCGAGGAGACTAGGACCCGTGGACACAGCCTTAGAATTAGAGGGGGTCATTTCAGAACGGAAATGCGGAGACATTTCTTCAGCCAGAGAGTGGTGGGCCTGTGGAATTCATTGCCACGGAGTGCAGTGGAAGCCGGGACGCTAAATGTCTTCAAGGCCGAGATTGATAGGTTCTTGTTGTCTAGAGGAATTAAGGGCTACGGGGAGAATGCTGGCAAGTGGAGCTGAAATGCGCATCAGCCATGATTGAATGGCGGAGTGGACTCGATGGGCCGAATGGCCTTACTTCCACTCCTATGTCTTATGGTCTTATGGTCTTATAATCAACCCCACCGCCCCATAGCCCAACATTTCAACTTTCCTCCCACTCTGCCGAGGACATGCAGGTCCTGGACTCCCTCACCACCTGACGCCTGGAGGAAGAATGCCTCATCTTCCACCTCAGAACACTTGAACCCCAGGTCATCAATGTGGACTTCACCAGTTTCCTCATTTCCCCTCCCCCCACTTTACCCAGTTCCAACCTTCCAGCTCAACACCATCCTCATGACTTGTCCCACCTGTCCATCTTCCTTCCCACCTATCCACTCCACCCTCCTCTCTGACCTATCACCTTTACCCCCAACTCCATCCACCTATTGTACTCTTTGCAACCTTCTCCTCAGCCCCACCCTCCTCCCATTTATCTCTCCACCCGGAGGCTCCCAGCCTTATTCCTGATGAAGGGTTTTTTCCTGAAACATCATTTCTCCTGTTCCTCGGATGCTGCCCGACCTGCTGTACTTTTCCAACAACACAATCCCAACTCTGATCTCCAGCATCTGCAGACTTCACTGTCTCCAGGCTTTCATTTTGTCCAGTATCTCAGGGCCTTCTCCATGAGTAGCATCCAATTCCATGGAGATTGGCTTCTGTCACATACCAGCCTCACCACATCATTGAGACACATCCCTCACTCACTCAGGACACAGCTCTCCATGTCAATACTGCACTTTGGTTCACACTGACACCTTGTATTGTAGTGCTGCTGCCAGGCTGCTTTGTGCTCAGGGACAAGCATCATCTTATGGGTTGGTGCTGGCTGGATCTCAGGGCTCTTAGTTTGCTCACGTAATATTCATTTGCTCTGTGTTCTGTCAGATATCCAAAGTATGGAGAAGGTGAGGACTGCAGATGCTCAAGATCAGAGTCAAAAAGTGTGGTGCTGGAAAAGCACAACAGGTCAGGCAGCATCCGAGGAGCAGGAGAGTCGATGTTTTGAGCATAAGCTCTTCATCAGGAATGTGGGGAGGCCCAAGGGGGCTGAAAGATAAATGGGAGGTGGGGGGTGAGGTAACTGGGAATGCAATAGGTCGATGGAGGTAGGGGTTGATGGTGATAGGTCAGTGCAAAGGGTGGAGAAGATAGGTAGAAAGAAGATGGATAGGTAGGAAGATGGATAGGTAGTTCAAGAGGGTTGGAACTGGGGTAAGGTGGGGGAATGAGAAATAGGGAAACTGGTGAAATCAACATTGATCCTGTGTGGTTGGGCATTCCCAAGGTGGAAGATGAGGAGTTCTTTCTCCAGTCATCAGGTGGTTGAATCTGGCGGTGGAGGAGGCCCAGGACTTGCATGTTCTTGGGGGAATGGGAGGGGGAGTTGAAGTGTTCAGCCATGGAGCAGTAGGGTTGCTTTGTGTGGGAGCCCTAGAGATGTTCTCTGAACCTTTCTACAAGTAAACATCCTGTGTAGAGGAGATCGCACTGGGAATAATAGACACAGTAGATGATATGTGTGGAAGTGCAAGTAAATCTCTGCCAGGTGTGGAAAGACCCTTTGGGGCCTTAGATGGAGGTGCCATCTTGCGTCCCTGAAACTTGATTTTGGACCTCTCTACTCTCAACCCTTTCTATACTCAAACTACAATTTTGGTTCCCATCCCCCTGCTGGATTAGTTTAAACCCACCCCAATAGCCTTAGCGAATCTCCCCCCAAGGATATTGGTACCCCTCTGGTTCGGATGAAGACCATCCTGCTTGTAGAGGTCCCACCTCCCCCAGAATGAGCCCCAATTATCCAAAACCCTCCCTCCTGTACCATCCCTGTAGCCACATGTTCAACTCCTTTCTCTCCCTATTCCTTGCCTCACCAGCACATGGCACAGGCAACAAACCAGAGACAACAACCCTATTCATCCTAGCTCTAAGCTTCCATCCTAGCTCCCTGAATTTCTGCCTTAAATCCCCATCTCTCTTCTTACCTATGTCGTTGGTGCCAATGTTGTGCCAATGTCGTTGGGGCTGCTCCCCCTCCCCCTTAAGGATCCCCAAAACACTATCAGAGACATCACGAACCCTGGCACCTGGGAGGCAACACACCAACCGTGAGTCTTTCTCGTCTCCACTGAACCTCCTATCTCTCCCCATAACTATGGAGTCCCCAGTGACTACTACTCTGCTCCTCTTCCCCCTTCCCTTCTGAGCAGCAGGGACACACTCTGTACCAGAGCCCTGTGCCCCACTGGTAAGTCGCTTCCCCCCCAACAGTATCCAAAACGGTATACTTATTGTTGAGGGAATGGCCACAGGGGATCCCTGCACTGCCTGCCGGTTCCCTTTCTGTCCCCTAACTGTAACCCATCTGCCTTTTTCTTGTACCTGGGGAGTGACTACCTCCCTGTAACTCCTCTCAATAACCCCCTCTGCCTCCCAAATGATCCAAAGTTCATCCAGCTCCACCTCCAGCTCCCTAACGCGGTTTTCGAGGAGCTGGAGTTAGGTGCACTTCCCGCAAATGAAAGGCGACCCTTCCCTCCCACATTCTGCAGGAGGAACATTCAACTGCCCGAACCTCCATTCCCACTATTCTAAATTCCCAAAGAGATTGTTGAAAAATTAAGGAATAAAAAATAAACTCGTTACCTTACCAATCTGGTGCACAGAATCTTTTTTTTGGTTAGAGGAGGAGGATGGGTGGGAGACACTACCCGGGTAACACAACCACACAAATATATGCCTTCCCAGAAGTCCTTCGCTCCTCCCTCGCACCTCTCGGCAAATGGAGGCCTGACTCCCGAGGTAAGTCCCTTTTAATGGGGGAAAACTCACCCTTCCCAGCAGCCCTCGCTTCACCACTCCTCTCCTCGCCACACTGGCAAAATGGAAGGTTGTTAGAATACCGAATGGACTCAAACTCTTAACATGCGCCTGTACCTGTGTTTTTGCTCTTGCCACTGTTTCCCTATTATTTACTATCTATGCTACCTAACTCTGTGATCTGCCTGTATTGCTCGCTAGACAAAGCTTTTCACTGGGCCTCGGTACACGTGACAATCAATTTAATTCAATTCAACTTACTAATGATACCTCCTTATGTTCACATTCAAATCATTTTTATAAATGATGAAAAGTAGAGGACCCAGCATTGATCCTTGTGGCACTCCACTGGTCACTGGCCTCCAGTCTGAAAAACGACCCTCCACCACCACCCTCTGTCTTCTGCCTTTGAGCCAGTTCTGTCTCCAAATGGCTAGTTCTCTCTGTATTCCATGTAATCTAACCTTGCTAATTGGTCTGCCAGGGGAACCTTGCAGTAAGGAGTAGCACTCCCTTAGACAATGTTCAAACATAAGATGCTGTGGAAGGGTACTCTCTCTCCTTGATTCTTGTAGCTACAGCTACCATAACACTCTGTCAGACAGGTGGGGATACAAAACAACAGCACATTTGTCAACGTGAGATTTTATTTTCATGAACAATTACCCAAGCTACATGTGCCCTCAGAAACTTTTCCTTTGCCACCACAAGTGCAGAGAGGGGTTATTCCTGCCTACTGAACAGCTGGCTTTCAAACTTGGAATTCTGGAATGGAATTCCGGAAGGTTCCAGCTGCAGCAAGTGAACAAATGATTGTGTAAGAGTTGCACCATTGAGCCCTGGTAGTTCACGATTGTGTAAGATAACTAAGTGGAACTCACAGAGAGAAACACTCTTTGGAACTTTGCAAAATTAACATTTCGCCAAATTCTGATAAAATTAAGGTCTCTTCATATTGCAATTCACTGTATCTTGACTATGTTTCGAAATAAGATTAGAGTGGTGCTGGAAAAGCACAGCAGGTCAAAGCTTCATCAGGAAGGGCTCCTGCCCGAAACATTGATTTTCCTGCTCCTCGGATACTGCCTGACCTGCTGTGCCTTTCCAGCACCACAATCTTGATCTCCAGCATCTGCAGTCCTCACTTTCGCCTTTGTTTTGAAACAGTTTATAATTGGGGAATAGCTTATGAAAGTGAAGCCACTGCCATTATGGAGAGGAATGTAGAATCATAAGACGAGTCCGTTCAGCTTCTCGAGTGTGTTCACATCTGATCATTTGGACCTATCAATGTCTCTTGCAGAGATTGAGAATCAATGATCACATAATCTGAATTTAAATTGTGTAAATTGAAGAGCCGTTTCATTTGGGGTGTTTCCTGTTGTCCTCTGTATGGCAGCTTGTGCATCTATCTGAGCCGATCTTATGTGAAAGCGTCACTTCCAGCACTCCCTTAGTGCACTCCCGCTTTAGCCTGGATTAGACTGAGTCTCTACCTTGTTTGTTATCTGAGTTATTCTTGACATTGAGGTGGTCTTCGCTGGACTTTCTGTGTGATTCTGTTGCCACGCTGTGCCAATCAAACCCTCTCTCTTTAGCCATTCCCAGCTGCTGTATTTCTGAAAACACTTCTCAGCTTCACTTCATCCTCTTCCTCCTGCCTTTTTGTTGAATTACTTTGGCAGCAAATGTCTTTCATTTAATTCTGTGCATCCAAAATCCGTTCCGGAATTCACAGAAACATTTTCACTGAGAGAGTACTAGAATGTGAAACTCAGCACCAAATAGAGTGGTCGAGGTGAGTCCCATAAAGGCATATTGTCATATTCCTGTAAGGGCAAGTTGAAGAAATCAATAAATAAGGAAGAAAGGAACAGCATGAGATGTTCATGTCTGTAGCTGTAAAGTGAGAGGAAACGTAGAAAAGACCCCACCCACCCCGGTAATGCTCTCTTACAACCTCCTCCAGCAGGCAGAAGACACAGAAGTCTGAACATACAGACTGGCAAGTTCAGAAACAGCTTCTTCCTGGCTATTATTAGACTGCTGAATGGACTCTCCAACTTCAAAGGATGCTGATCTTGTTAGTATTGATTTTGCTTTGTACAGTTGGTATGATCAGCAAAGATTGGTAGAGTAGCAGAAAGCGTAAGGAACTGTCAGAGAATACAGGAGGATATAGGTAGACTGGAGAGTTGGGCGGAAAAGTGGCAGATGACTTTCAATCTAGACAAATGTGAGGTGATGCATTTTGGGAAAATCTAATTCCAGAGCGAATCATACAATGAATGGAAGAGCCTTGGGAAAAGTTGATGGGCAGAGAGATCTGGGAGTGCAGGTCCATTGTACCCTGAAGGTTGCTGCACAGGTGGATAGAGCGGTCAAGAAGGCATATAGTATGCTTGCCTTCATCGGATGGGGTATTGAGTATAAGAGCTGGCAGGTCATGTTAAAATTGTACAAGACATTGATTTGGCCACATTTAGAATACTGTGTACAGTTCTGGGCGTTACATTACCAAAAGGATGTGGATGCTTTGGAGAGGGTGCAGAGAAGGTTTATGAGGATGTTGCCTGGTATGGAAGGTGCTAGCTATGAAGAGAGGTTGAGTAGGTTAGGTTTATTTTCATTAGAAAAAGGGAGATTGAGGGAGGACTTGATTGAGGTTTACAAAATCATGAAGGGTATAGACAGGGTGGATAGAGACAAACTTTATCCCAGGATGAAGGATTCAATAACAAGAGGTCATGCTTTCAAGGTGAGAGGTGGAAAGTTTAAGGGGGATACATGCGACAAGTACTTCACACAGAGAGGGGTGGGCGTTTGGAACGCATTGCCAGCAGAGGTGGTAGATTCATTTAAGATGTGTCTGGACAGATGCATGAGGAGGTGGGGAGCAGAGGGATACAGATGGTTAGGAATTGACCGACAGGTTTAGACAGTGGATTTGGATCAGCTCAGGCTTGGAGGGCCGAAGGGCCTGTTCCTGGGCTGTAAATTTTCTTTGTTCTTTGTTCTATGTCCTGTGCAGTGTAACCTGTATGCCTCACTCTGTTCAAGTTTTTCTCAGCCTATGATCTGTATGTACTGCTCGCAAACAAAGCTTTTCACTGTACTTAGGTACATGTAACAATAAATAAATCAAATCAAAACCAATCAAATCGCCTATATCTGTGCTTCAAACATGATGCAATTCTATCTCAACGACTCACCAGTCAGGGTCAAATGGAGATGAATCATTGAGGTCCACACTTTTATCTGCAAGGACATCTCGAAGAGTGTTTTACAAACCTCCCTGCTTGACCTCTTGTGGCCCACGTTCCAGCTCTTGGGAGGTTTGGCCAAACGGAGAAATCCTTGCTCCCCAGCTCCAACCTCCAAACACAATCAGAGAAGTAATCCCCAAACAAAGGCTGCCAGCATTTTAACTGTGCTCCATGAGGCCGACAGAATCCAAATACATAACTGATGCTCGAGATAAATAACTGCGAGCAGGACTGAAATAACTCCAGAGAGGCCGGTATTCCATCACCAAGTCACCCTCTATTTACATGTGGAGCGTTCTTGGCACTGATCCAACTCTCAGAGTGAACAGAACCTCAGACACTCCTGTTTATATATGTCAGCCAGGGCTCCCTGATTGGACCAGGTTAACAACCCCAAACAGGGAACTCATATTCTGTGATGTCTACCTGGCTGGCCTCATTACAATCAGTACAAGTACAAATTCACAGTTACTATGATCGAGTTCAACAGGAATTTGTCATGGTGCAAATATGAAGTGACTAGTTTTTAATAAGTTATTTGTCAGGTGCCTTGTTACCAGTGACAAAGTGCAGTTGATTTGACAGTTGATGCATATGTTTTGATGTATATTTATGAGGGTCCTAGTTTTATAAGTCTCCATTTAGTGCTGGAATGTGAATGCAAAAATATTTGCCACTGCTATAGAATCATAAAAGTGTGTAAATGGGTAAAGGCATCACCAGGAAGCAGCTGGTCAGAGTTGAGTGAGCTTTGAAAACTAATTACATTAATTCTGTCTGACAGATTCAGTCCATGCAGTAGATATCAGTATGGCAGCTGTGACTGGTCTGTTAGCTATCTCGACAATACTGCTTCATTTTGCATATAATAACTATCTATCATCTGTCATACAACATGTAAATAAACAGTTTTTAAAATTACTGAGGTCTCATTGCTGACCTTTTTTTCTCATTTACACAAACTGAAAAATCATTTGTCCCCCAGTAGCCTTGTTGCTGAATGTTGGAGCTCCAGGCGAGATGAATGATTCCTGAAGAAGGGCTCATGCCCAAAACGTCGATTCTCCTGCTCCTTGGATGCTGCCTGACCTGCTGCGCTTTTCCAGCAACACATTTTCAGCTCAGAGATGAAAAATAACTCAATTTCACATCAGCATGTAGTGCAGACACAATTGTCCTTTCGCAGTTTATAAACCATCAAAATATAACACTCCAGCATCTTCTCACTTACTAACAACTCCACACAGAAATTTTCATAAATTCAGAAAAGCCTTTTCTATCATCTCACCTGGTGCATTGTGTCCAATCCCGGGCTTCCTATTTCAGGAAAGATGTTTGGGTCTTTCAGAGGGTGTGGAATGGTATCAGGGACAGAAAGCTTCAGCTCAGTGCAGAGACCAGAAATCGTAAATGTTAGGCTAGCACTTGGTGGAGCAGATCAAGTTAGAAAAGATTGTAAAAGAATTCAAAACTACATTGTGTTTTGATCGAATAGATATGGGTAAAGTCTTCACTGGCAGGTAGATCAGTAAAAGGCAGCATATATTGATGGCGATTGGTAAAGGTCTCCAAGAGGGCAGATGGGATGAATTGTTTTAGAACATAGAACATAGAAAAGTACAGCACAGAACAGGCTCATCTGCCCACGATGTTGTGCCGAGGTTTAATCCTAATGTAAAATAAAATTACCTAACCTATACCGCCCCATAGAGGAAGGATATGGAAGCATTGGAAAAGTGCAGAGGAGATTTACCAGAATCTTTGAGGGAAGGTTTTATGAAGAAAGGCTGAGAGACTTGGGTCTGTTCTCATTAGAAAGAAGAAGGCTGAGAGGGGATTTGATAGAGACATAGAACATCGAAAAGTACAGCACAGAATAGGCCCTTTGGCCCACGATGTTGTGCCGAGGTTTAATCCTAATGTAAAATATAATAACTTAACCCACGCACCCCTCAACTCACTGCTCTCCATGTGCCTGTCCAGCAGTCGCTTAAATGTCCCCAATGACTCTGCTTCCACCACCACCGCTGGCAACGCATTCCATGCATTCACAACTCTCTGCATAAAGAACTTACCTCTGACATCCCCTCTATACCTTTCTCCTAATATCTTCAAACTGCGGCCCCTCGTACCAGTAAATACAATTTGGAATGTACTGATTGAAACAGGAACAGAAATAAATTGTCTTTCAAAATAGTGTTGGATATATATTTGAAAAAACAAAGAATTTACAAAGTTTGGGGTAAGGTGTGGGTTAGTGGATCCCAGTGGATATCTCTTTCAGAGAGTTCTCACAGATATTGTGTGCGATATAGTTTTCCTCTATGCTGTTTGATTCTACAAACAGGTCCTCTCAGAGTATGGGTCCACATCAGTTTTATTACTGCACATGGGTGGGCAATGACATTCCATATTACATTTAGTTTGCTTCATCACCTTCTCAGGAATCAAACACTTTGAAGAAAACTGGAAGTAGTGTGCCCAGGGATCTCTCACAGCTGATATTATAGATGAGTCTCTGCAGGGGTCAAGCCCGTGAAGTTTTATTGGATCATGTTATTACAATCGATGTCCATTTCACAGTGTCAGAGGCTCTGCAGGAGTAAGTAAAAGGCTTTGAAATGTCCCTCGTAAGAGTCATTGCACAAAGTGCTGAGAATGCTCTTATGCAAACATTTCTTCATGTGGTAAGTGAGGAAGGGCACCAGGTTTGATTGGAGAGTAAGTCAGAGAAGCAGGGACGTGGGGTTAGACTGTTTTTTCTGCCTTCAAGTGTAGGATTGCAGAATCACCCAATAATTCTTTCTTACCTGTACTGTATACAAAATAAGAACTTATCCAGCCTCTTCAATCAAGGTGGAAACATCATTCCTATTGATTCCATTTGCATAAATAATTACTTCTGTTTGGGAGCCATGCTTGATCCTCAATTAATGATTATTCTCTTGTAATTGATGCAGTAAGAATTGAATTTCCCTGGCAGACCTTTGAAGTGAGCAGGAGTCTGATTTCTGCTGCCAATATTGTTAACCCATCATCAATTCTGGAGCCCCCATTGTTGTACCTGTCTCACAGTCAGTACTTAAGAGACATAGTTTGTGAGTATACTTTCAGGAGTCTTTCTCAAAATATCTTTCATCATAAGATATGAGCTGGAGTTATAAAGATCACAAACTCCATCTCAACTTGAAACATCACTTGATCACTTGAAGCATGACGTGCTAATAGAAGTATGTTGTAATAAATTTCTGGATATCCACACCTAGTTTTTTTATTCTTTCTGTTCAGAGAGATAATGTAAACATTGCTGCATTAGGTAACAATATCCACTTATCTCACACAGGATTTTCACATTCAGGGTGAACGCCCTGGCATTGAAGCTCACTTGCTTAAACGAAGGAAATGGTGTGACACTGAAATATATAGAGACCTATTGTAGCTCAAAACGCTCACAATGTTGAACTTGTGCACATTACTGCCATTTCCTCAGATAGAAATGTCGTGGATGTTTGCTGAAGACACAGTGCCCTCCAACTTGGATTGCCAACGTACAAGGCCTGCTTTCAGCAGCAACTTGTTTAACTAACTTTTTGTAAATACATTTTGGTTAAAGAGTAAAAGAGATTAAATAAGTTAGAGCATGTCCCTTAAGAAAGACAATGTTTCATTTGAAACAGCTATAGATTTTGGTAAAAGGAGGCGAATAAAGAAAATGAAAGTTTGGCAGTTTTAAAATTAACTTTGTCACTAAAGTCCTTGAAGAAAGGAAATCTGCAGTCCTTTCCTGTTCTGACCAATATCAGACTCCAGACCCACAGCAACGTAATTGATTTTTAATCACCCGTTGGGTATTTAGTTTTGGGCAATAGACACTGAGCCAATCAGTGATGGCCACATCCATGAACAAATCAAAAAAAGGAACTGACTCAAGTGGAACTCAAGTTTAACTTCAGCAAAGCAATGGTTAATGCACTCAACTTGAATTGTACTATTTGACAAATCAAGTTGTTTTTACTTTGTGTGATTGTGTAAATCAACTGACTATGCATTAACAGCCCATTTTACATCTCTCTTGATCTGTATTTCCATTGAGGTCCCTACGGCACAACTTGTACCACGTTATAGTAGAAACAGTTAAAAATCACACATCCGGTTATAGTCCAACAGGTTTATTTGGAAGTACGAGCTTTTGGAGCACTGCTCCTTCATCAGGTGGGAGAAAGTGAGGAAAGCAGATGCTGGAGATCAGAGTTGAGAGTGTGATGCTGGAAAAGCACAACAGGCTCGAAATGCTGATTCTTCTGCTCCTTGGATGCTGCCAGACCAGCTGTGCTTTTCCAGCATCACAGGCTTTAACTCCTTCATCAGGGAGCTGTGCAGCAGGATCACCAGACACAGCATTTATAGCAAAAGGTTACAGTGTCATGCAACTCAAATGATATATTGAACAAATCTAGATTGCTGTTAAGTCTTCCATCTTTCAGAATGGGTTGCAGGTTTCTGTTCAGTAATATGTAAATCCCAGAACTTCTTTTAAGTCACATTATGGTTTTATATTAAAAAAAGACATCTCAGTCCAGACAATGCATTAAAGATGTGAGGTCAGAGTCTGTCTGTATCCCAATTTTGAGTGAGACTGGCTCTATTTTTTTTTAGACTACTTACAGTGTGGAAACAGGCCCTTCGGCCCAACAAGTCCACACCAACCCCTACATTTACCCCTTACCTAACACTACAGGCAATGTAGCATGGCCAATTCACCTAACCTGAACATTGTGGGAGGAAACCCACACAGACACAGGGAGAATGTGCAAACTCCACACAAGAGAGTCACCTGAGACGGGAATTGAAGCCAGGTCTCTGGCGCTGTGAGGCAACAGTGCTGACCACTGTGCCACCGTGCTGCCTATTTCCAAAGTATGAATTTATAAAATGGTATATGGACTGACTGCCTGCATTGACTGCCCACAGATGAGGAGCTGGGAAACACACTTGAATACATGAAGATTGATGAAGTTGATGTGTTGGAAATTTTGGAAAACATTAAGATTGATAAGTCCCCGGGGCCAGACCAGATTTATCCCAGACTGCTCCGGGAAGCGAGAAAGGAGGTTGCTAAGCCGCTGGCGAGGATATTTGCCTCCTCACTCTCCACTGGAGTCATACCAGAGGATTGGAAGGAGGCAAATATTGTTCCTCTTTTCAAGAAGGGGAAAAGGGAAATTCCTGGCAATTACAGATCAGTCAGTCTTACGACTGTGGTCAGCAAGGTTTTAGAAAGATTACTGAAGGATAGGATTTATGACTATTTGGCAAAGCATAGTGTGATTAAAGGCAGTCAGCATGGCTTTGTGAGGGGCAGCTCATGCCTCACAAATTTTATTGAATTCTTTGATTGGGTGACAAGACAGATCGAAGAGGGCTGAGCAGTGGGTGTGGTGTATGTGGACTTTAGCAAGACATTTGATAAGGTTCCCTATGGTAGGCTCATTCAGAAAGTCAGGAAGTATGGGATACAGGGAGATTTGGCTATCTGGATTCAGAATTGGTTGGCTGACAGAAGGCAGAGAGTGGTTGTAGATGGAAAGTATTCTGCCTGAAGGACAGTGTTGAGTGGGGTTCCGCAGGGCTCTGTTCTTGGGCCTCTACTCTTTGTAATTTTTATAAATGACTTGGATGAGGAGGTTGAGGGGTGGGTTAGTAAATTTGCAGATGACACAAAGGTTGGAGGTGTCGTCAATAGTATAGAGGGCTATTGCAGACTGCAGTGCGACATAGACAGGATGCAGAGCTGGGCTGAGAAATGGCAGATGGAGTTCAACCTGGATAAATGCAAAGTGAGTCATTTTGGAAGGTCAAACTCGAATGCTGAATATAGGATTAAAGACAGGATTCTTGGCAGTGTGGATGAACAGAGGGATCTGAGTGTGCAAGTACATAGATCCCTCAAAGTTGCCACTCAAGTGGATAGGATTGTTAAGAAAGCATATGGTGGTTTGGCTTTCATTAACAGGGGGATCGAGTTTAAGAGCTGTGAGGTTTTGCTGCAGCTCTACAAGTCCCTGGTGAGACCACACTTGGAATATTGTGTCCAGTTCTGGTTGCCCTACTATAGGAAAGATACAGAGGCTTTGGAGAGGGTGCAAAGAAGGTTTACCAGGATGCTGCCTGGACTGGAGGGCTTGCCTTATGAAGAAAGGTTGAATAAGCTCGGACTTTTCTCTCTGGAGAGAAGGAGGAAGAGAGGAGACCTGATCGAGGTGTACAAAATAATGAGAGGAATAGATAGAGTCAAGAGCCAGAGACTTTTCCCCAGGGCAGGATTGACTGGTACGCGGGGTCATAGTTTGAAGATATTAGGAGGAAGGTATAAAGGAGACGTCAGAGGTAGGTTCTTTACGGAGAGAGTTGTGAATGCCAGCGGTGATGGTGGAAGCAGAGTCCCTGAGGACATTTAAGGGACTGCTGGGTATGCACATGGAGAGCAGTGAGTTGAGGGGTGCGTAGGTTAAGTTACTATATTTTACATTAGGATTAAATGGGCCTAAGGGCCTGTTCTGTGCTGTACTTTTTTATGTTCTATTCCTCCATCAAATCCCCCCTTAGCCACCTTCTTTCCAATGAGAATAGACCCAAGCCTCTCAGCCTTACCTCATAAGACCTTCCCTCCAGACCAGGCAACATCCTGGTAAATTTCCTCTGCACGTTTTCCAATGCTTCCACATCCTTCCTGTAATGGGGCGACCAGAACTGTACACAATATTCCAAGTGCAACCACACCAATGTTTTGTATAGTTGCAGCATGATATTGCGGCTCTGGAACTCAATCCCTCTACCAATGAAAACTAACACACCGTATGCCTTCTGAACAGCACTATCCACCTGGGTGGTAACTTTCAGGGATCTATGTACATAGATACCAAGATCCCTCTGCACGTCCACACTACCAAGAATCTTTCCATTGACCCAGTACTCTGCCTTCCTGTTATTCTTCCCAAATTGCATCACCTCACATTTATCTGCATTGAACTTCATTTGCCACCTCTCAGCCCAGTTCTGCAGTTTATCCAAGTCCCCCTGCAACCTGTAACATTCTTCCACACTGTCCACTACTCCACCGACGTTAGTGTCATCTGCAAATTTACTAACCCATCCACCTATGCCTGCATCGAAGTCATTTATAAAAATGACAAACAGCAGTGGTCCCAAAACAGATCCTTGTGGCACACCACTAGTAACCAGACTCCAGGCTGAATATTTCCCCTCAACCACCACTCGCTGCCTTCTTTCAGAAAGCCAGTTTCTAACCAAACTGCTAAATTACCCCCAATCCCATGCCTCTGTATTTTCTCCAACAGCCGACCCTGTGGAACCTTATCAAAGGCTTTACTAAAATCCATGTATACCACGTCAACTGCCCTACCCTCATCCACATGCTTGGTCACCTTCTCAAAAAACTCAATGAGGTTTGTGAGACACGACCTGCCGTTGACAAAACCATGTTGACTATCTGAAATCAAATTGTTGCTTGCTAGATGATTATAAATCCTATCTCTTATAATTCTTTCCAAAATTTTTCCTACAACAGAAGTAAGGCTCACTGGTCTATAATTACCTGGGTCATCTCTATTGTCCTTCTTGAACAAGGGCACAACATTTGCAATGCTCCAGTCCTCTGGTACCAAACCTGTAGACAATGACAAATCAAAGATCAAAGCCAAAGGCTCTGCTATCTCCTCCCTAGCTTCCCAGAGAATCCTTGGATAAATCCCATCCGGCCCAGGGGACTTGTCTACCCTTCACTCCTTCTGGAATTGATTAGACCTCTTTGTAACTAACCTTGATCCTTTCTAGTTTAATATCTCATATCTCATTCTTCTCCTCTACAATATTCTCCTTTTCCTGAGTGAACACCGATGAGAAATATTTGTTTAGCACCTCTCCGATCTCCACAGAGTCCACACACAACTTCCCAAAGTTTGTGAGAAGATTTGTAGCTCGGGTGCTCATTGTTGTGGTTCTGTTTGCCGAGCTGGGAATTTATGTTGTAGACATTTCGTCCCTGTCTAGGTGACATCCTCAGTGCTTGGGAGCCTCCTGTGAAGCGCTTCTGTGATCTTTCCCCCGGCATTTGTAGTGGTTTGTATCTGCTGCTTCCGGTTGTCAGTTCCAGCTGTCCGCTGCAGTGGCCGGTATATTGGGTCCAGGTCGATGTGTTTGTTGATTGAATCTATGGATGAGTGCCATGCCTCTAGGAATTCTCTGGCTGTTCTCTGTTTGGCTTGTCCTATAATAGTCGTGTTGTCACAGTCGAATTTATGTTGCTTGTCATCTGCGTGTGTGGCTACTAAGGATGGCTGGTACTAAGGATAACCCTAACCCTAACCCTATCTTTAGATAGAACAGAACCACAACAACAACTTCCCACTTCTGTCTTTGACTGGCCCTATTCCTACCCTAACCATCCTTTTATTCCTCACATACCTATAGAAAGCTTTAGGGTTCTCCTTTATTCTATTTGTTAAAGACTGGCTCATGTCCTCTCTTTGCTCTTCTTAATTCTCTCTTTAAATCCTCTTAGCTGCTCTGTAACTCTCCATTGCCTCACCTGAACCATCTCGTGCCATCATCACATAGCCCTCCTTCTTCAGCTTAACAAGGGATGCAATTTCTGTAGTAAACCACGGTTCCCTTACCTTATCACTTCCTCCCTGCCTGACAGGGACATTGCTATCAATGACACACAATATCTGTTCCTTCAACCTGCTCCACATTTCCATTGTCTGCATCCTCTGCATTATCTACCCTATTCTATGCATCCTAATTCTTGCCTAATCGCATTGTAATTGCCCTTGCCCCATCGGTAACTCTTGACCTGTGGCATGTATCTATCCCTTTCCATCGCTAAACTAAACGTAACTGAATTATGGTCACTCTCTCCAAAGTGCTCACCTACAACTAAATCAAACACCTGGCCTGGTTCATTACCAAGCACCAGATCCAATGTGGCCTCCCCACTTGTCGGCCCTTCGACATACTATGTCAGGAAACCCTCCTGTACACACTGGGCAAAAACTGATCCATCCGACGTACTAGAGTTATAGCATTTCCAGTCAATGTTGGGGAAGTTAAAGTCCCCCATAATGACAACCCTGTTCCTTTCACTCCTACACAGAATCTTTTTGCCAATCCTCTCCTCCACCTCTCCTCTCCTGTTTCTAACCTCAACCCGTACCACCTCAGTAGACGAGTCCTCGTCAAAAGTTCTCTCAGCCACCGTTATACTGTCCTTGACTAACAAGGCCACGCCTCCCCCTCTTTTACCACCTTGCCTGAGCTTAACGAAAGATCTAAACCCTGGAACCTGCAACATCTATTCCTCACCCTGCTCTATCCATGTCCCAGAAATGGCCACAACATTGAAGTCCCAGGTACCTATCCATGCTGCAGGCTCACTACCTTATTCCGGATACTCCTGGCGTTGAAGTAGACACACTTCAAACCAGCTTGCTGTCTGCCAGCACATTCCGGTGACCCTGAAATCCTGTCCATGCCCTCCCTACAAGGTATCAGATCTTGTGGAGGAACAGCATTTTGGTGATAGTGACCACAACTGCCTCACATTCCACATAGCTATGGAGAAGGAGAGGATTAGGCAAAATGGGAGGATATTTAATTGGGGAAGAGGAAACTATGATGCGATTAGACAAGAGTTAGGAAGTATGGATTGGGAGCAATTGTTCCATGGTAAAGGCACTATAGACATGTGGAGACTGTTTAAGGAACAGTTCTTGCAAGTGATGAATAAATATGTCCCTCTGAGACAGGCAAGAAGGGGTAAGATAAAGGAACCTTGGATGACGAGAGCGGTGGAGCTTCTTGTCAAAAGGAAGAAGGTAGCTTACATAAGGTGGAGGAAGCTAGGGTCAAGCTCAGCTCTAGAGGATTACAGGGAGGTGAGGAAGGAGCTTAAAAATGGTCTGAGGAGAGCCAGGAGGGGGTACGAGAAAGGCTTGGCAGAACGGATTAGGGAGAACACAAAGGCATTTTACACTTATGTGAGGAATAAGAGAATGGTCAAAGAAAGAGTAGGGCCGATCAGGGATAGCATTGGGAACTTGTGTGTGGAGTCTGAGGAGGTAGGGGAAGCCCTAAATGAGTTTTTGCTTCTGTCTTTATGAAAGAAACTAACTTTGTAGTGAATGAAACCTTTGAAGAGCAGGTGTGCATGCTGGAATGGATAGAGATAGAGGAAGCTGATGTGCTGAAAATTTTGTCAAACATTAAGATTGACAAGTCGCCAGGCCCGGACCAGATTTGCCCTCAGCTGCTTTGGGAAACGAGAAATGCAATTGCTTCACCACTTGCAAAGATCTTTGCATCCTCGCTCTCCACTGGAGTCGTACCTGAGGACTGGAGAGAGGCAAATGTAATTCCTCTCTTCAAGAAAGGAAATAGGGAAATCCCCGACAATTACAGACCAGTAAGTCTCACATCTGTCGTCTGCAAGGTGTTAGAAAGGATTCTGAGGGATAGGATTTATGACCATCTGGAAGAGCATGGCTTGATTAAATGCAGTCAACACGGCTTTGTGAGGGGCAGGTCATGCCTCACAAACCTTATCAAGTTCTTTGAGGATGTGACTAGAAACGTTCATGAGGGTCGAGCTGTGGATGTGGTGTATATGGACTTCAGCAATTTATTTGATAAGGTTGCCCATGGTAGGCTCATTCAGAAGGTCAGGAGGAATGGGATACAGGGGAACATAGCTGTCTGGATACAGAATTGGCTGGCCAACAGAAGACAGCGAGTGGTAGTAGAAGGAAAATATTCTGCCTGGAAGTCTGGTGAGTGATGTTCCACAGGGCTCTGTCCTTGGGCCTCTACTGTTTGTAATTTTTATTAATGACTTGGATGAGGGGATTGAAGGATGGGTCAGCAAGTTTGCAGACAACACAAAGGTTGGAGGTGTCGTTGACAGTATAGAGGACTGTTGTAGGCTGCAGTGGGACATTGACAGGATGCAGAGATGGGCTGAGAGGTGGCAGATGGAGCTCAACCTGGATAAATGCGAGGTGATGCATTTTGGAAGGTCGAATTTGAAAGCTGAGTACAGGATTAAGGATAGGATTCTTGGTAGTGTGGAGGAACAGAGGGATCTTGGTGTGCAGGTACATAGATCCCTTAAATGGCCACCCAAGTGGACAGGGTTGTTAAGAAAACATATGGTGTTTTGGCTTTCATTAACGGGGGACTGAGTTTAAGAGTCATGAGATCTTGTTGCAGCTCTATAAAACTTTGGTTAGACCGCACTTGGAATACTGCGTCCAGTTCTGGTCGCCCTATTATAGGAAAGATGTGGATGCTTTGGAGCGGGTTCAGAGGAGGTTTACCAGGATGCTGCCTGGACTGGAGGGCTTATCTTATGAAGAGAGGTTGACTGAGCTTGGACTTTTTTCATTGGAGAAAAGGAGGAGGAGAGGGGACCTAATTGAGGTATACAAGATAATGAGAGGCATAGATAGAGTCGATAGCCAGAGATTATTTCCCAGGGCAGAAATGACTAACACGAGGGGTCATAGTTTTAAGCTGGTTGGAGGAAAGGATAGATGGGATGTCAGAGGTGGGTTCTTTACACAGAGAGTTGTGAGAGCATGGATTGAGTTGCTAGCAGCAGTTGTGGAAGCGAGGTCATTGGGGACATTTAAGAGACTGCTGGACATGCATATGGTCACAGAAATTTGAGAGTGCATACATGAGGACCAATGGTCGGCACAACATCGTGGGCTGAAGGGCCTGCTCTGTGTGGTACTGTTCTATGTTCTACTCTCATCCTCCTGTGCCCTGCAACTACATCTCAGGTCCCCATCCCCCTGCTGAGTTAGTTTAAACCCACCCGAATAGCACCAGCAAATGTCCCACCCAGGATATTAGTACCCCTCTGGTTCAAGTGAAGGCCGTCCTGTTTGTTCAAGTCCCACCTTCCTCAGAATGAGCCTCAATTATCCAAAAACCTGAAACCCTCCCTCCTGCACCATCCTTACAGCCACATGATCAGCTGATAGCTCTCCCTGTTCCTCACCTTGTTAACAGCCATATTTTATTTTACTCAAAAAATGCACAATCTGAGGCAGTCAATGCAGGCAGTCAGTCCATATAACTTTGGAAATAGAACCAGTCTGGCTCAAGATTGGAATATAGACCGACTCTGACCTCACACCTTTAATACATTGTCTGAGCTGAAATGTCATTTTTTTTATAAAACCTTAAGTTATCTCGAGGATGTGACTTCAAAGAAGTTCTGAGATTTACATTTTAATGAATGGAAACCTGTAACCCATTCTAAAAGATGAAAGATTTAACACCAATCTAGGTTTGCTCAAAATATCATTTCAGCTACATGACAGTAATCTTTTGCTATAAATTCTGCATCTTCTGCTCCTGCCCCACTAGTTACCCGATGAAGGTGCAGTGCTCTGAAAGCTAGTGCTTCCAAATAAACCTGTTGGGCTATCGCCCAGACAACTGCCTCCATGATCGCCGCCCAGACAACCCCACCTCCACGATTGCCAGGAAGACCATCGCCGACAGATTCGCGTCCTCCGCAGCTATCGAGAATAACACTGACTCTGTCGTCGCCACAGCCACTTCCGCCCCCAGTGACATCACTAACCTGCACGACCACAACGCTGCATGTGTCTCCGCCCCCACGCCGATCTGCATCACCACGCTTAACTCCACCCCCATGGCGATCTCTCTCACCATGCCTAACCCCGCCCCCACGCCGATCTCCGTCACCACGTCGATCTCCGTCACGTCTAACCCCACCCCCACTCCCAGCTCCAGCCCCACACCAGGTCCTAGCTCCCAGCCCTGCCGTGTTTTCACCATCCCTCCAGAACTACCCCTCTCTGAGGATGAAAGATCATTCCTCAGCAGAGGCCTCACCTTCATTCCCCTACGCTCTCGGATTAATGAGTTCAACACGCGGCGTGACATCGAACATTTCTTCCGCTGCCTTCGCCTCCGCGTCTACTTCGTCAACCAGGACTCCCACCCACCCTCTAACGACCCCTTCTCCAACCTCCAACACACCCCATCCACCTGGACACCCCGTGCTGGCCTCTTACCTGCCCTCGATCTCTTCATAGCCAACTGCCACCGCGACATTAACCACCTCAACCTCTCCACCCCTCTCACCCACTCCAACCACTCACCCTCGGAACGTGCAGCCCTCCACTCCCTCCGTTCCAACCCTAACCTCACTATCAAACCGGCAGACAAGGGAGGCGCGGTAGTAGTTTGGCGCACCGACCTTTACACCGCTGAGGCTAAACGCCAGCTCGCGGACACCTCCTCCTACTGCCCCCTTGACCATGACCCCACCTCCCACCACCAAACCATCATCTCCCAGACCATCCATAACCTCATCACCTCAGGGGATCTCCCATCCACCGCCTCCAACCTCATAGTCACACAACCACACACCGCCCGTTTCTACCTCCTGCCCAAAATCCACAAACCTGACTGCCCCGGCCGACCCATTGTCTGAGCCTGCTCCTGCCCCACCGAACTCATCTCTGCATACCTCGACACGGTCCTGTCCCCCTTAGTCCAAGAACTCCCCACCTACGTTCGGGACACCACCCACGCCCTCCACCTCCTCCATGATTTTCGCTTCCCCGGCCCCCAATGCCTTATCTTCACCATGGACATCCAGTCCCTGTACACCTCCATCCCCCATCACGAAGGACTCAAAGCCCTCCGCTTCTTCCTTTCCCACCGACCCAACCAGTACCCTTCCACTGACACCCTCCTTCGACTGACTGAACTGGTCCTCACCCTGAACAACTTCTCTTTCCAATCCTCCCACTTCCTCCAAGCCAAAGGAGTAGCCATGGGCACCCGCATGGGCCCCAGCTATACCTGCCTCTTCGTAGGATATGTGGAACAGTCCATCTCCCGCAGCTACACTGGCCCCACCCCACACCTTTCCTCCGCTACATCGATGACTGTATCGGCGCTGCCTCATGCTCCCACGAGGAGGTTGAACAGTTCATCCACTTGACCAACACTTTCCACCCTGACCTCAAATTCGCCTGGACCATCTTAGACTCCTCCGTCCCCTTCCGAGACCTTTCCATTTCCATCTCGGGTGACAGAATCAACACAGACATTTATTATAAACAAACCGACTCCCACAGCTACCTAGACTACACCTCCTCCCACCCTGCCCCCTGTAAAAACGCCATCCCATATTCACAATTCCTTCGTCTCCGCCGCATCTTCTCCCAGGAGGACCAGTTCCAAAACCGTACAACCCAGATGACCTCCTTCTTCAAGGACCGCAATTTCCCCCCCAGACGTGGTCGACGATGCCCTCCACCACATCTCTTCCACTTCCAGCTCCTCTGCCCTTGAGCCACCCCCCCTCCAACCGCCACCAGGACAGAACCCCACTGGTCCTCACCTACCACCCCACCAACCTCCATGTACAGCGTATCATCCGTCGTCATTTCCGCCACCTCCAAACAGACCCCACCACCAGGGATATATTTCCCTCCACTCCCCTATCAGCATTCTGAAAAGACCACTCCCTCCATGACTCCCTAGTCAGGTCCACACCCCCCACCAACCAACCTCCACTCCCGGCACCTTCCCCTGCAACCGCAAGAAATGCAAAACTTGCGCCCACACCTCCCCCTTTACTTCCCTCCAAGGCCCCAAGGGATCCTTCCATATCCGCCACAAATTCACCTGCACCTCCACACTCATCATCTATTGCATCCGCTGCACCCAATGTGGCCTCCTCTATATTGGGGAGACAGGCCACCTACTTGCAGAACATTTCAGAGAACACCTCTGGGACACCCGAACCAACCAACCCAACCACTCCGTAGCCCAACACTTCAACTCTCCCTCCCACTCCACCAAGGACATGCAGGTCCTTGGACTCTGCCATCGCCAGACCATGGCAACACGACGGTTGGAGGAAGAGCGCCTCATCTTCCGCCTGGGAACCATCCAACCACAAGGGATGAACTCAGATTTCTCCAGCTTCCTCATTTCCCCTCCCCCCACCTTGTCTCAGTCAAATCCCTCAAACTCAGCTCCACCTTCCGAACCTGTAATCTTCTTCCTGACCTCTCTGCTCCCACCCCACTCCGGCCTATCACCCTCACCTTGACCTCCTTCCACCTATCGCATTCCCAACACCCCTCCCCCAAGTCCCTCTTCCCTACCTTTTATCTTAGCCTGCTGGACACACTTTCCTCATTCCTGAAGAAGGGCTGATGCCTGAAACGTCGATTCTCCTGCTCCTTGGATGCTGCCTGACCTGCTGCGCTTTTCCAGCAACACATTTTCAGCTCTGTTGGACTATACCCTGGTGTTGTGTGATTTTTAACTTTGTCCACCCCAGTCCAACACCGGCATCTCCACATCATTAATAGAAACTAATAGACAGTGAACAACGGGGAACATTTTCCCTGATCTTATGCCAAATCTTCAATGGAAAGTGACAGGGGTCTGTTATGGACCTTACCAGAACTCCCTCCCCCACCCCAAACCTTTGTAAAGAGATTGCCTAGAACTTAACAAATATATTTATTTAACAGCTGTGTCCCAAATAGCATGTGATTGGTCCTCCACTCAGCTTTAATTCTTCCAACATGGTTAAAACACAAAAAAGGCATAACTTTAACTCTATTGGAATACTTAAAAAGATCATCTATTATTTAACCACTAATCATCAACTGTGTCACTGTTGGCAGTATCCCACAAACACACCCTTTGGCAAAAATGCAATTCAGCGAAACAGTTATGGTTCTCATGTGCTGTCTCTCTCCTAGTCCAGAAGGTTGAAGCAATCTGACCCTTTTGTATTTTCCAGAGGAAGCTTTGCTTCCAGCAGCTATCAGAAACCTTCAACTAACTGAAAGCATTATGATAAACCTTCCTGGGTCTGTGTGAGTCCTGACCACATCCACACATGATTCTTTTATCTTGTTTCAAACAAAAACACCCAGGGACAATTCACAAGCTGTTTACTAATTGCCTGTCTAAAGGAAACGTTCAGGTACTACTGTCACAATATCCCTGTGCGAAAGAAATAGGACAGAACACATCTCTCTTAAAGGCACAGTACCATCATAGGGACACTGGTCAAATAATGTAACTCTCTATTTTCTGGGGAATTCACTGAAGACATGACAGGAGGGTCGGAATTCCAGGTGAATACTTATCAGCATCATTTTGTTCCCAGTAGTTGGATGATTAAACTACATTACATTTGATTAAAGAATGAAAGAGATGAGCTAAATTAGACCATGGCTGGGGAACGTTGGGGAAATGTAATTCCAATAGTAACCACTGCATTCAGCAGCACTGCTGGGACAAGAGACTGCCAGACATTTGATTATTTTGCAGCTCCAGAAACACTTGGAAGGTGCTGGAAAGCTTACTCAAAACAACTAAAGACACATACAATTCAGCCCTTAGAGTCTGAGGTGATGTGATGGACCTTAATGTCATAGGGTGTGAATGCATGAGTAAAAAAATGTATGAAAGATTAGGGAGATTTAAACAACCCTTAGATAAGCACATGGATGATGATGGGATAGTGTAGGGGGACAAGCTGAGGATAGTTCACAGGTTGGCACAACATTGAGGGCCAAAGGGCCTGTTCTGCACTGTATTGTTCGATGTTTTATGTCTATGTTCTATGATGTCTATTTGGAGAGTGGTTTTGTAGAAATCCTCATTTCCTGACACAATATATTTGGTTATAGTCTAATATCATTCATTAGGAACTTTGATATTAACCTCTTTAATGTTAATATTGATCTCTCTCTGCCTGCACCTTTTCAGCAGCTGTAACACTATATCCTGCACTCTGTTCTGTTACTCTGACGCACTTGTATAGTATGATCTACCATGTAATGCACGTAAGGCAACAGTTTTCACTGTACCTTGGTACACCTGACAATATTCAATCAAAGCAAATTAAATTCTATTAAAAAATCATCAAGCATCAGGTCTCAAGACCAACCTTTTAATCTCCTCTTATTGATACTTTATGTACTGATCTATTTTTTTGCTAACATCACAAATCAGACATCTGCAACATTATGGTGTGATAAGACAGAACACAGGTGCAAAGCCTAACAATAACATGAGAAACTGCACTCCCTCGCTGTGTGCAGGCTAAATAGCAGGTTTACTCTGGGTCTCGTCAGGGAGAAACTTACTGCACAACAATAGCTTCTGTTTATGCTTCTCTTTGCCAGAGTTTGTTTTGAGGATAATGTATAATACTACCATTATCAGCTGGCAGGATCTTCACAAGGTTAGGTTTCTCTCTCAGGGTGTAGCTTTGGCATTGCTCCATCATTCTCTGTTATTGTTGCTACATTAGCTCCATCTTCACACTGGGACAGCTGGGTGAACTGAGGAACTGGTGCATAAACTTTCACCACTACAGCTGGAATGCTGTCTCTGCTGTCTCTAATGGATATCTTTGCTTCCTAACCTCATCTGCCTGAAACCAAGCTAGCTGAATACGAGAGATGATCATGATACTGACCTTTACAGAGGTAAAAATCACACAACACCAGGTTATAGTCCAACAGGTTTAATTGGAAGCACTAGCTTTCGGAGCGTCGCTCCTTCATCTGGTGGTAGTGGGTTAGGGTTAGGGTACCACCTGATGAAGGAGCGTCGCTCCGAAAGCTAGTGTGCTTCCAATTAAACCTGTTGGACTATAACCTGGTGTTGTGTGATTTTTAACTTTGTCCACCCCAGTCCAACACCGGCATCTCCAAACCATGACTTTTACAGAGGTCAGGTAGAATAGCCCATTTAGCATTTTGGATGAAAAGTGCTTGAAAATATTTCAGTTTTATGACTTACATCCACATGTTAAATCCCAGGACAGTTGTAATTGGGGAAGTTCAGGCAGTGCCCTTTTGCTATTCGTTGATTATCCATCACCATTCTGAACTAGATATTGGCTGATGAAGGTTCATGATGCCTTATTGTTTGCATTTGAAAGTTGTGTTTGAAAGTGGACAGAGTCATGTCCAGCTTTACAGTTTAGTTGTATTTTTATAGTGTTTGAGTAGAGAAGGGAATGACATAGTCATTGTTTCATTGTTCAGCTCTGTGAGTGGTGTAGGGTAATGGAATTTATTTACAAGCAATTAATTCACATCTCTTAAGATCGTATTGAGGTGACTAGTCCAGTGCTTTAAAAACAAGGGTAGAAGAGAAGAACTTCAGATATTGCCTAGCATCAGGATATTACATTTCACAGGGAGATAGAAACAAGTTTCCTTTTCAGAAAGAGAGAATTATCCAGAAAGAAGCAGGTCACTCAGAAAGAATATGCCTGTAACATCAGCAGTGTAGTTCAGCAATTATCGATACAGTCTGCATAGGAGAAAGGATATCCTAAATGGCTTCGAACTTACAAAGAGGAAAGCTCGATACAGAAGGCTTCAAGGTATCAGAGAGGAAGCCATCCCACAACACTCTTGAACACATGAGGTTAAGGAACACATGTTAAGTAGTAAATGAGCTCGGTAAGCAATTTGTTTAACTGTCTCAAGAAGTGCAATTCACTAAAAAAAGCATTGTGTTAAGGTAGAAGCTTACCAAAATGAATCTAATTACAGACTTACAACTGAACAAGAAGAGTTAAATTAGAAACAGGGCAACCCTTCATTGATGTTTGAGAATCAGTCAGGTTATTGTTTAGGGTGAAGATTGATAATTTATTCCTTTATTTGTCTTGTCCTGTTTTAACATTAGATTGAACAATAACAGTTGCCAAGAGCTGATCTGATAGATGTTATACTGCTTACTCCTGGTTAATACCATCCAATGTTTGATGTTGACATTCAAACAGCTTCATTAGCCAATGCCGGATTCGATTTGGCCAGTGCCTCAGTCCAGTGCAAACCTGGACTAGGGCTTGAGTGAGGGGTCCACCTTTGACTTGAAGGAGGCCTGGTGACAGTCACGACAAGCTTCATGGTTCAGTGTGACACAGCAAGACAGCAGTAAACTGAGGCTGGGATCACTCACTCAGGGAACTGGAAACATCCAGGTCGGCTCAGAGTGAGTGAGTGATCAGGGCGAGTGTGAGTGAGTGTGTGATCAGAGTGAGTGTGAGTGGGTGATCCAGGCGAGTGTGAGTGAGTGATCAGGGTGAGTGTGAGGGGTGATCCGGCGAGTGTGAGTGGGTGATCAATGTGAGTGTGAGTGATCAGGGTGAGTGTGAGTGATCCTTTTCACTCCTTTTCACAGCAGAGAGTGGCGCGAGCTGGGCGGAAGTGAAGTTGGAGCGCAGAGCTGATCAGGAAGGTAAGTGATTGATATTTGAGTGGGTATGTTCTAGACCATAGGCCCTACAAAGTAGAGCCTCCCTCCCATCCTCCTCCTCAAAACTAACTTTAAAGTCCACAGGTAAGCTACTCAGTGTTCTTGTTTTGGAGACTAAGTGTAGAGTAATGGCAGCACAGGCAGTGGAATGTTCCTCCTGCAGGATGTTTGAGGTAGGGGTGACCACCGATACTCCTGCCGACTTCATCTGCAGGAAATGCAGTCAGCTCCAGCTCCTCACAGAATGCGTTAGGGAACTGGAGCTGGAGTTGGATAAACTGAGGATTATTCAAGAGGCTGAGAGGGTGATAGATAGAAGCTACAGGGACATAGTTACGCCGGAGAACAGAGGTAGCTGGGTGACAGTTAGAGGTGGGAAGGGGAGGAAGCAGGCAGTGCAGGGATCCCCTGTGGTCATTCCCCTCAACAATAAGTATACCACTTTGGATACTGTTGGGATGGACGGCCTAGCAGGGGTAAACTGCAGTGACCGGGTCTCTGGCACGAGGTCCGGCTCTGAGGCTCAGAAGGGAAAGGGGGAGAGGAGGAGAGCGTTAGTTATAGGAGACTCTATAGTTAGAGGGACAGACAGGCGGTTCTGTGGACATGGGCGAGACTCTCGGATGGTTTGTTGCCTCCCAGGTACCAGGGTCCGAGGTGCCTCGGATCGAGTCTTCAGAATCCTTAAGGGGGAGGGTGTGCAGCCAGAGGGCGTGGTGCACATTGACACCAACGACATAGGTAGGAAGAGGGGTGGGGAGGTCATTCAAGAGCTCAGGGAGTTAGGCTGGAAGCTAAAAGCTAGGACGGACAGAGTCGTCATCTCTGGGTTGTTGCCGATTCCACGTGACAGTGAGGCAAAGAATAGGGAGAGAGTGCAGTTGAACACATGGCTGCAAGGATGGTGTAGGAGGGAGGGCTTCAGATATTTGGACAATTGGACTGCATTCTGGGGAAGGTGGGACCTGTATAAACAGGACGGGTTGCACCTGAACCAGAAGGGCACCAATATCCTGGGAGGGAGGTTTGCTAGCACTCTTCGGGGGGGTTTAAACTAATTTGGCAGGGGGATGGGATCTGGACTTGTAGTCCAGCAAGTAGGCTAGCTGCTTGTCAGGATGTCCAAGAATGTAGGGAGGCTGTGGGGAAGGTAGCACTGACAGGGAATACTTGCGGACAAAGAGATGGGCTCAAGTGTGTATACTTCAACGCAAGGAGTATCAGAAATAAGGTGGGTGAACTTAAGGCGTGGATCGGTACTTGGGACTACGATGTTGTGGCCATCACGGAAACATGGATAGATGAGGGACAGGAATGGCTGTTGGAGGTTCCTGGTTACAGATGTTTCAGTAAGATTAGGGAGGGTGGGGGTGGTAAAGAAAAGGAGGGGGGTGGCGTTGCTAATTAGAAATGGTATAACGGCTGCAGAAAGGCAGTTCGAGGGGGATCTGCCTCTGGAGGTAGTATGGGCTGAAGTCAGAAATAGGAAAGGAGCAGTCACCTTGTTGGGTGTTTACTATAGGCCCCCCAATAGCAGCAGAGATGTGGAGAAACAGATTGGGAAACAGATTTTGGAAAGGTGCAGAAGCCACAGGGTAGCAGTCATGGGCGATTTCAACTTCCCAAATATTGATTGGAAGCTCTTTAGATCAAGTAGATTAGACGGGGTGGTGTTTGTGGAGTGTGTCCAGAAAGCTTTTCTAACGCAGTATGTAGATTGTCCAACCTGAGGGGAGGCCATATTGGATTTGGTACTCGGTGACGAACCGGGACAAGTGATGGGCTTGTTAGTGGGTGAGCATTTTGGTGATGGTGACCACAATTCTGTGACTTTCACCTTGGTTTTGGAGAGAGATAGGTGTGTGCAACAGGATAGGTTTTACAATTGGGGGAAGGGTAAATACGATGCTGTAAGACAGGATCTGAGGAGCATAAGTTGGGAGCATAGGCTGTCAGGGAAGGATGTCGTGGAAATGTGGAACTTTTTCAAGGAACAGATACGACGTGTCCATGATATGTATGTACCTATCAGGCAGGAAAGAGATGGTCACGTGAGGGAACCTTGGTTGACGAGGGAGGTTGAATGTCTTGTAAAGAGGAAGAAGGAGGCTTACATAAGGTTGAGGAATCAAGGTTCAGACAGAGCAGTGGAGGGATACAGGATAGCCAGAAGGGAGCTGAAGAAAGGGATTAGGAGAGCTAAGAGAGGGCATGAAAAATCTTTGGCGGGTAGGATCAAGGATAACCCCAAGGCATTTTATGTGTATGTGAGAAACATGAGAATGACGAGAACGAGGGTAGGTCCGATCAAGGACAGTAGTGGGAGACTGTGTATTGAGTTGGAAGAGATAGGAGAGGTCTTGAAAGAGTACTTTTCTCATTTACAAATGAGAGGGACCGTATTGTTGAAGAGGAGAGTATGAAACAGACTGGTAAGCTAGAGGAGATACTTGTTAGGGAGGAAGATATGTTGGGCATTTTGAAAAACTTGAGGATAGACAAGTCCCCCGGGCCTGACGGATTATATCCTCGGATTATGTGGGAAGCAAGACACGAAATTACAGAACCGTTGGCAATGTTCTTTTCATCTTCACTGTCAACGGGGGTGGTGCCAGGGGACTGGAGAGTGGCGAATGTTGTGCTCCTGTTCAAAAAAGGGAATAGGGATAACCCCAGGAATTACAGGCCAGTTAGTCTTACTTCGGTGGTAGGCAAAGTAATGGAAAGGGTACTGAGGGATAGGATTTATGAGTATGTGGAAAGACACTGCTTGATTAGGGACAGCCAGCACGGATTTGTGAAGGGTAGGTCTTGCCTTACAAGTCTTATTGAATTCTTTGAGGAGGTGACCAAGCATGTGGATGAGGGTAGAGCAGTGGATGTCGTGTACATGGATTTTAGTAAGGCATTTGATAAGGTTCCCCATGGTAGGCTTATGCAGAAAGTCAGGAGGCATGGGATAGAGGGAAATTTGGCCAATTGGATAGAAAACTGGCTAACCGGTCGAAGTCAGACAGTGGTGGTAGATGGTAAATATTCAGCCTGGAGCCCAGTTACAAGTGGAGTTCCGCAGGGATCAGTTCTGGGTCCTCTGCTGTGTGTAATTTTTATTAATGACTTGGAAGAGCGAGTCGAAGGGTGTGTCAGTAAATTTGCAGACGATACGAAGATTGGTGGAGTTGTGGATAGTGAGGAGGGCTGTTGCTGGCTCCAAAGGGACTTAGATATGATGCAGAGCTGGGCTAAGGAGTGGCAGATGGAGTTCAACCCTGTCAAGTGTGAGGTTGTCCATTTTGGAAGGACAAATAAGAATGCGGAATACAGGGTTAACAGCAGGGTTCTTAGTAAGGTGGAGGAGCAGAGGGATCTTGGGGTCTATGTTCATAGCTCTTTGAAAGTTGCCACTCAAGTGGATAGAGCTTGTAAGAAGGCCTATGGTGTATTAGCGTTCATTAGCAGAGGGATTGAATTCAAGAGTCGTGAAGTGATGTTGCAGCTTTACAGGACCTTGGTTAGGTCACATTTGGAGTACTGTGTGCAGTTCTGGTCGCCGCACTTTAGGAAAGATGTGGAAGCTTTGGAGAGGGTGCAGAGAAGATTTACCAGGATGTTGCCTGGAATGGAGAATAGGTCGTACGAGGATAGGTTGAGAGTGCGAGGCCTTTTCTCATTGGAATGGCGAAGGATGAGGGGTGACTTGATAGAGGTTTATAAGATGATCAGAGGAATAGATAGAGTAGATAGTCAGAAACTTTTTCCCCGGGTACAACAGAGTGTTACAAGGGGACATAAATTTAAGGTGAAGGGTGGAAGGTATAGGGGGGATGTCAGGGGTAGGTTCTTTACCCAGAGAGTGGTGGGGGCATGGAATGTGCTGTCTGTGGGAGTGGCAGAGTCAGAATCATTGGTGACCTTTAAGCAGCAATTGGATAGGTATATGGATGGGTGCTTAAGCTAGGACAAATGTTCGGCACAACATCGTGGGCTGAAGGGCCTGTTCTGTGCTGTATTGTTCTATGTTCTATGTTCTATGTTGTATGTTCTATGATCAGGGCGAGTGTGAGTGGGTGATCAGAGCGAGTGTGAGTGGATGATCAGGATGAATGTGAGTGGATGATCAGGATGAATGTGAGTGGGTGATCAGGGTGTGTGTGAATGGGTGATCAGGGTGAGTGTGAGTGGGTGATCAGTGTGAGTGTGAATGGGTGATCAGTGTGAGTGTGAATGGGTGATCAGTGTGAGTGTGAGTGGGTGATCAGGGTGAGTGTGAATGGGTGATCAGGGTGAGTGTGAGTAGGTGATCAGAGTGAGTGTGAATGGGTGATCAGTGTGAGTGTGAGTGGGTGATCAGGGTGAGTGTGAGTGGGTGATCAGGGCGAGTGAATGTGAGTAGGTGAACAGAGCGAGTGTGAGTGAGTGATCAGAGCGAGTGTGAATGGGTGATCAGGGCGAATGTGAGTGGGTGATCAGGGCGAGTGATCAGGGTGAGTGTGAGTGAGTGTGATTGAGTGATCAGGGTGAGTGTGAGTGGGTGATCAGGGTGAGTGAGGGCTCTGTCAGAGTGTGATGATCCCGGATGGAGATATTGCCTAGAGCAGTCCCTGAGGGAGTTGGGGCAGTGGGGAGGATATGGACTGGATGTCCCTGAGCACACACTGCCCTTAGTGCAGCGTCACACTGAGAGTTCCCAGGGCAGCCCAAGAGACAGCAATGGAAGTACAGGAGCATCCTGCAATTGGATCCAACATGTGCCAGGAAGGTTCTTAGAGACTGACAGACGTCAGGAGTCTGTTGCTTTTTCTATCCTGGGGAGGGGAAGGTGCGTCGCTGGTGCCCATGAACCATGCCCCATGATGTTGATGCCCAGTGTTCAACATCAATGTCTTTTGGAGCAAATGGTAAGCTGGAGACAGCAGCTCCCTGTTCTGGGCATCTGTCTTGAGAATTCTGAGCATCTTGTTTGCTCTGTGTAATTGTAAGATTGGAAGCTGCATTTGAATGAGGCTAAGATGTGCAGTTAATAAGGTCATTAACAAGCAATAATCCCCCTTAATAAGAAACTTGCCGCTTGGTAATTGAATAAAAGATGCAGCCAGTTACTTCCTGCATTGAGCTGCACCTCGCTGGATTTGTCAGGTGATTCTATCAGAAATGTCACCATTGCCCACATTGATCAGGTCTCTGTAAACCTCTTGCCAATACAAATAAAGATTCTCACGCCTGGAGCAGTAATGAGCGGCTGAGAATGGAGAGGGGGTGGTTGTTGGACTAGGACCAGGCACGGGTGGTCAGGCCACATGTGGAACCCCCTGCACAAGACGATTGCAATGTCACGTTTATCTGTAGTTTGATTATCTGACTGTTATGTCTATCCTTTTAACTATGTCTTATTTCTAACTTCTCCTCTGAATCACTGTAAGGTAATGCAATCTTAGTATCTAAGATTTGTACATAAGATGGCATCATGAGTACATGTGACAATAAAGGATATTTTATTTAAAGAGTGTTAGTTATTCCAGTTAACCCCCTCTTGCCAGTTTATTTCCATGTATGGCATCATCTACATAGTATTTCAGTTTTGTGGGATGCAAGTTGGCAGCGTTTCCTCCAACTCTGCTGGTTACAACAATGTCCTCTCTGGTTCTAATTCAAAACCTTTTCACTTGCCTCCTGCTGGTTTACTCTGTTGCCTTAGACAGCTCTTTCCTTTAGTTACATTAGTTGTAACCAGCAAGGGAATATTTAATTTGTGGACTGCATCAGACCTTGGTCTCCGGGGCCTGTAAAACATTGTACATCTCTTCTGACATGTTTAGGCTTTTGACTTGCTTCTACTGTGAAGATTGGCTTCAGCTTTGTGTCTCAAACCTATTTCAAACCTGTATCATTGCCAGAGCGTTGGGGCCTCATATTTACGTGCCCTCTCAGGCTGAGTATCATTCTAAATCATTGAGCTTCACTTTTACCTGTGAGGGTTTCTCTTTCGATCACAACCTGATGGAATGTTATCTGGGTCCGTAAAGTTTCAGGAAGCAGCGTACAGACTCCTTCACACTGTAACAATTCTGTGCTTTTGATCCTTGGACTCTTTCTCACATTGACCTGGAACATTGAATATGTACAGTCTATATGTTACATTCAATTTAAGTTCAAAATGCATCCTTAAGGTATTTAAAATTTCTGCAGTCGGTTTTTTTCTGTTTTTCAGAGAGGTTGAGAGTGAAATACAATGTGATCTGAAGAAATACCTGAGACTTAATGGAATGAGGGAACAGATGATGGATGTATTAATGGAGTTAATTGAGCTTGAATTGATTGTATAAAAATGGGAAGCTAGTAGTCAGTGTATTGAGAATATTATAGGCCATGGCTGACTGAGGTAAAGAGTCAAGATTGTGGTGCTGGAAAAGCATAGCAGGTCAGGTAGCATCCGAGGAGCAGGAAAAGCGACATTCTGGGCTGGAACCCTTCATTCCTGTGCTTTTCTAGCTCCGACTCTAATCTTGACTCTGATCTCCAGCATCACTTCTGCCTGACTGAGCTAAAGGTCTCATAGAGAAGGTGGGGACTCAAATTCTATTTAATTACTTACCTTTTAGAGTACAACATGCAACTTCTAAAAGTTTCTCCTGATCTGCATTAAAAATGTTGCTACTTGTATTTGGTCCAATTTGTTAATTAAACCTGTCACAATTTGGTAGCTTTGCCATTTTGAATGGACGAAGTCCCAGCCCTGATTTGTATTGATTTTCACTTGATGCCAAAGAGGAAAACTTGCAGCCATTTTGTGACATACCAAGCCAGCGAGGCTACAGTCTGTTTCTTTGTTTATTTTTCCTTCCTGTGGTGTTTAGCAGCTTTCAGAAGCTCTGAATATTTCTATGTGTGACATCTAGTAGCTGTGCTTCTACTACACTTCCATAATTCTTAGTCTCAGCTCCACTGCTGACACCATATTACAATTCCATTGAGTACAATGTTGCTGTGCTCTGTCTTTATTAGAACGAAGATGGCTGCCTGAACTGAGTGTGCCTCATGGAACAAGTTAACTGATGACAGAAAGGCAGGAGGGACATTTCTACATTTTGGAAGCAAGTTTGTGATGAGACATAATTATCTCTCATCCAATTCACAGACCCAACACTGAATTGTCCTCCTATATCCAGTATAGACCGTACAGGGTGGTCATGGACAGAGGGGAATCTGGCAATGTCTACCAATAACCTCACTTCAAGTTTTCTCCCATAATCCTCACCACCGGGTGCCCACTGTGCATCAATGTTAACGTGGAGGCAAGGTAGTTTTCTTTAGCTAATCATAGGGGCTACATTGTGGTAGTCGTCCCTAAGGCAAATCGTTGGTTAAAAGAGAGACTTTAGAGAAGATCTCCCCATCTAAAATCAATGCCTATCTTTAGGCATCAGGCTTAACTGTTATATTGGGCTATCACAATGTCTGTAAATGACACACAACTTGTCAGATGTCCCAGAGAAATCCATCATTTCTAGTTGTACGCTTTGTTAGCAAGTTTTGAGAAGATTTGCAGCTCGGGTTGAGGTTCTGGATGTAGTTTCGCTCACTGAGCTGGAAGGTTCATTTTCAGACATTTCATCACCTTTATAGGTAATATCATCAGTGAGCCTCTGGATGAAGCACTGGTGGTATGGCCCACTTTCTATTTATGTGTTTAGATTTCCTTAGGTTGGTGATGTCATTTCCTGTGGTGACATCATTTCCTGTTCCTTTTCTCAAGAAATGGTAGATGGGATCTAATTCAATGTGTTTGCTGATAGAGTTCCGGTTGGAATGCCATGCTTCTAGGAATTCTTGTGCGTGTCTCTGTTTGGCTTGTCCTTGGATGGATGTGTTGTCCCAGTTGAAGTGGTGTCCTTCCTCATCTCTTTGTAAGGATACTAGTGAGAGAGGGTCGTGTCTTTTTGTGGCTAGTTGATGTTCATGTATCCTGGTGGCTAGGTTTCTGCCTGTTTGTCTAATGTAGTGTTTGTTACAGTCCTTGCACAGTATTTTGTAAATTACATTATTTTTGCTTGTTGTCTGTATAGGATCTTTCAAGTTCATTAGCTGCTGTTTTAGTGTGTTGGTAGGTTTGTGGGCTACCATGATGCCAAGGGGTCTGAATAGTCTGGAGTAATTTCCGAGATGTTTCCAAGTGTAAGCTTTGTCTTGGTGATGAACATTCCACTGGGACCAAACTGGCAAAAGAGAGATGTACATTTAAATCCTTAACTACAGGTGAGGTGCCGGAGGACTGGAGGGTTAATCATGTTGTCCCCCTGTACAAGAGGGGTAGTAGGGATATTCTGGGTAACTACAGACCAGTGAGCCTCATGCCGGTGGTGGGAAAGTTGCTGGAGAAGGTACTGAGGGATAGGATCTATTTATATTTAGAAAAGAATAAGCTTCTCAGTGATCAGCAGCATGGTTTTGTGTGGGGGAGATCGTGCCTTACCAACTTAATAGAGTTCTTCGAGGAAGTGACCAAGTTGATAGATGAAGGAAGGGCTGTTGATGTCATATACCTGGGCTTGAGTAAGGCGTTTGATAAGGTTCCCCATTGTAGACTAATGGAGAAAGTGAAGTCACATGGTGTGCAGGGTGTTCTAGCGAGGGGGATAAAGAACTGTTTGAGCAACAGGAGACAGAGAGTAGTAGTTGAAGGGAGTTTCTCAAAATGGCGAAAGGTGACCTGTGGTGTTCCACAGGGGTCAGTGGTGAGGTCACTCTTTTTTGTAATATACGTAAATGATCTGGAAGAGGGCACTGTTGGTCTGATCAGCAAGTTTGCAGATGACATGAAGATTGGTGGAATAGCAGAAAGTATAAGGGACTGTCAGAGAATACAGGAGGATATAGATAGACTGGAGGGTTGGGCAGAGAAGTGGCAGATGGAGTTCAATCCAGACAAATGTGAGGTGATGCATTTAGGTAAGACTAATTCTAGAACGAATTATACAATGAATGGAAGAGCCTTGGGAAAAGTTGATAGGCAGAGAGATCTGGGAGTGCAGGTCCATTGTACCCTGAAGGTTGCTGCACAGGTGGATAGAGTGGTCAAGAAGGCATATGGTATGCTTGCCTTCATTGGACGGGGTATTGAGTATAAGAGCTGGCAGGTCATTTTAAATTTTTACAAGACATTGGTTTGGCCACATTTAGAATACTGTGTACAGTTCTGGGCGCCACATTGCCAAAAGGATGTGGACGCTTTGGAGAGGGTGCAGAGAAGGTTTACAAGGATGTTGCCTGGTATGGAAGGTGCTAGCTATGAAGAGAGGTTGAGTAAGTTAGGTTTGTTTTCATTAGAAAAAAGGAGATTGAGGGGGGACCTGATTGAGGTTTACAAAATCATGAAGGGTATAGACAGGGTGGATAGAGATAAGCATTTTCCCAGGGTGAAGGATTCAATAACGAGAGGTCATGCTTTCAAGGTGAGAGGTGGAATGTTTAAGGGGGATATACGCGGTAAGTACTTCATACAGAGGGTGCTGGGTGTCTAGAACACATTGCCAGCAGAGGTGGTAGAGACAGGCACGGTAGGTTCATTTCAGATGCGTCTGGACAGATGCATGAGGAGGTGGGGAGCAGAGGGATACAGATGGTTAGGAATTGGGCAACAGGTTTAGACAGTGGATTTGGATCGGCACAGATTTGAAGGGCCGAAGGGCCTGTTCCTGGGCTGTCAATTTTCTTTGTTCTAAATATCGCTTTTCTTGACAACTGGTTGTCTCAAAGTCTTTCATAGGTTTAATTTGAAAGTGTCAGAGTGACGGTTGTAATGAAGGATACACAGCATCATCTCACCATCAGCGATGTGAAAACAGCCAGATACTTTACCTTGGGGATGTTGGTTGAAGGATGAACATATTGTCCAACGCTTTGGTAACAACAATCCTGGCTCTTCCTTACTATAGGGCCCTGGGATATTTCCATCCACTTAAGAGAGCAAATAGGACCTTCGCTTAACATCTCCCCCAGAAGACAGCACCTCCTGTGTTCAAACCCCAATGTGATCCAGACCTTTCAAACCCAGAGGTGAGAACATGACCACCTCAGTCATGACTGACACCGTGCTTGTAGAGACCTCATTGGACAGGATGAACACCTCACTTTGCTGCAATTAGAAAGATATCAAAAATAAAGAACAGGAATAGGCCACACAGCCCTAAATCCCAGCTCCCACAATCAATTTGATCATGGCCGCTATTTACAATTTCGTCTTCTGTTCTCCCCACAGCCTTTGAATCCTTTAACCTTATGAGCTATATCTACATCTCTCTTGCAAATATTCAATTTTCTGTCCTCAACAGCTTTCTGTAGCAGAGAATTCCCCAGGCTCCCCACTTTCTAGGTGAATACATTTCTCCACATCTCCATAAGAAATGACATACCCTGTGGCCTTAGTACGTGACCCCTGGTTCTGCCAAGGCAAAAATGAAGTGTAGCAACTAACAGGGAAACAGTTTCACAGAGGTATATACTGAATGCTTCATTCAACAGCCCCATCTATGAGTTGAATTCAAATGATTCAGAATCGCAGAATCCCTACATTATAGAAGCAAGCCTTTCAGCCCATTGAGTCCACACCAACCCTTTGAAGAGAATCCCAACCCGACCTACTCCCTTATCTTATCCCTCTAATCCTGCACTTCCCATGACTAATCCACTTAACTTGATGTGGAGATGCCAGTGTTGAACTGGGGTGGACAAAGTTAAAAATCACACCACACCATGTTATAGTCCAACAGGTTTATTTGGAAGCACTAGCTTTCAGAGCACTGATCCTTGGACAACCACCTGATGAAGGAGCAGCTCTCCGAAAGCTAGTGCTTCCAATTAAACCTGTTGGACTATAACCTGGTGTTGTGTGATTTTTAACTTTGTTCACTTAACTTGCACATCTTTGGGTTGTGGGAGGTAACTGGAGCACCCAGAGGTAACCCACATGGACCCAGGGAGAATGTACAAACTCCACACAGACTCACCTGAGGCTGGAATTAAACCCAGGCCCCTGGTTCTGTGAGTCGGCTTTGCTAACCACTGAGCCACCATAGTGTACTATTTATCCTCCTGCAGTCCAAAGGTATAGATTACTTACAGTGTGGAAACAGGCCCTTCGGCCCAACAAGTCTACACCGACCCGCCGAAGCGTAACCCACCCAGACCCATTCCCCTACATTTACCCCTTCACCTAACACTACGGGCAATTTAGCATGGCCAATTCACCTGACCTGCACATCTTTGGACTGTGGGAGGAAACCGGAGCACCCAAAGGAAACCCACACAGACACGGGGAGAATGTGCAAACTCCACACAGTCAGTCGCCTGAGGCGGGAATTGAACCCGGGTCTCTGCCGCTGTGAGGTAACAGTGCTAACCACTGTGCCACCGTGCCGCCCATATGTAGGTCAGGTGGATTAGCCAAAGGAAATGCAGGGTAACTAGAATGGGGTCTTTGTGGAATGCCCTTTGGACAGTTGGTATGGACTCAATGGTTCGAATGGCCTGCATCCGCAAGGAAAGGATTTTATGATTCTAAGATTCTAAGAGGTTTCTACTGTGACAGCAGAACAGGATTTTACATCATTTAAAGTTAAAATGTAAGAATGAAACTCCTTTTCGGCTCCTTTCATACTAATGGGTACAGATATTGACCTGATGGTAACAGTGAGGCGATGGGAATGGGTGGGTTTCCACCTCTTCATGCCTGTTACTCTGGGAGGCAATGGCCTCATGATATTATCACTGGTCTTTAATCGCACCACTGAAGACCTGGGTTCAAAGGCATTTTGCACTTATGTGAGGAATAAGAGAATGGTTAAAGAAAGAGTAGGGCCGATCAGGGATAGCATTGGGAATTTGTGTGTGGAGTCTGAGGAGGTAGGGGAAGCCCTAAATGAGTTTTTTTGCTTCTGTCTTTACGAAAGAAACTAACTTTGTAGTGAATGAAACCTTTGAAGAGCAGGTTTGCATGCTGAAATGGATAGAGATAGAGGAAGCTGATGTGCTAAACATTAAGATTGACAAGTCGCCAGGCCTGGACCAGATTTGCCCTCAGCTGCTTTGGGAAACGAGAAATGCAATTGCTTTGCCACTTGCAAAGATCTTTGCATCCTCACTCTCCACTGGAGTCGTACCTGAGGACTGGAGAGAGGCAAATGTAATTCCTCTCTTCAAGAAAGGAAATAGGGAAATCCCCGGCAATTACAGACCAGTAAGTCTCACGTCAGTCATCTGCAAGGTGTTAGAAAGGATTCTGAGGGATAGGATTTATGACCATCTGGTAGAGCATGACTTGATTAAATGCAGTCAACACGGCTTTGTGAGGGGCAGGTCATGCCTCACAAACCTTATCAGGTTTTTTGAGGATGTGACTAGAAAAGTTGATGAGGGCCGAGCTTTGGATGTGGTGTATATGGACTTCAGCAAGGCAGTTGACAAGGTTCCCCATGGTAGGCTCATTCAGAAGGTCAGGAGGAATGGGATTCAGGGGAACTTAGATGTTACAGAGGATATAGAATTGGCTGGCCAATAGAAGACAGCGAGTGGTAGTAGAAGGAACATATTCTGCCTGGAAGTCTGTGGTGAGTGGTGTTCCACAGGGCTCTGTTCTTGGGCCTCTACTGTTTGTAATTTTTATTAATGACTTGGATGAGGGGATTGAAGGATGGGTCAGCAAGTTTGCAGACAACACAAAGGTTGGAGGTGTCGTTGACAGTATAGAGGGCTGTTGTAGGCTGCAGTGGGACATTGATAGGATGCAGAGATGGGCTGAGAGGTGGCAGATGGAGTTCAACCTGGATAAATGCAAGGTGATGCATTTTGGAAGGTCGAATTTGAAAGCTGAGTATAGAATCAAGGGCGGCACGGTGGCACAGTGGTTAGCACTGCTGCCTCACAGCACCAGAGACCCGGGTTCAATTTCCGCCTCAGGCGACTGACTGTGTGGAGTTTGGATGTTCTCCCCGTGTCTGCGTGGGTTTCCTCCGGGTGCTCTGGTTTCCTCCCACAGTCCAAAGATGTGCAGGTCAGGTGAATTGGCCATGCTAAATTGCCCGTAGTGTTAGGTAAGGGGTAGATGTAGGGGTATGGGTGGGTTGCGCTTCGGCAGGGCGGTGTGGACTTGTTGGGCCGAAGGGCCTGTTTCCACACTGTAAGTAATGTAATCTAATTAAGGATAGGATTCTTGGCAGTGTGGAGGAACAGAGAGATCTTGGTGTGCAGGTACATAGATCCCTTAAAATGGCCACCCAAGTGGACAGGGTTGTTAAGAAAGCGTATGGTGTTTTGGCTTTCATTAACAGGGGGATTGAGTTTAAGAGTCATGAGATCTTGTTGCAGCTCTATAAAACTTTGGTTAGACCGCACTTGGAATACTGCATCCAGTCCTGGTCCTCCTATTATAGGAAAGATGTGGATGCTTTGGAGAGGGTTCAGAGGAGGTTTACCAGGATGCTGCCTGGACTGGAGGGCTTATCTTATGAAGAGAGGTTGACTGATCTCAGACTTTTTTCATTGGAGAAAAGGAGGAGGAGAGGGGACCTAATTGAGGTATACAAGATAATGAGAGGCATAGACAGAGTCGATAGCCAGAGACTATTTTCCAGGGCAGAAATGACTAACACGAGGGGTCATAGTTTTAAGCTGGTTGGAGGAAAGTATAGAGGGAATGTCAGAGGTGGGTTCTTTACACAGAGAGCTGTGAGAGCATGGAATGTGTTGCCAGCAGCAGTTGTGGAAGCGAGGTCACTGGGGACATTTAAGAGACTGCTGGACATGCATATGGTCACAGAAATTTGAGGGTGCATACATGAGGATAAGTGGTTGGCACAACATCGTGAGCTGAAGGGCCTGTTCTGTGCTGTACTGTTCTATATTCTATGTTCTATAAATCCTGCCATGGCGAATGCTAGAATTTGATTTTGATGAAAATCTGGAATTAAGAGTCTAATAATGACTGAAGTCATCATTGATTGTTGGAAAAACCCATCTGATTCATTAATAACTTTAGAGACTGAAACTGCCAACCTTACCTGGTCTGGGTGACATTTGATTCCAGACCCACAACAATGGCGTTCTTGCTTAACTGTCCTCTGAGATGGGCAATAAATGCTGGCCTAGCCAGGGACTCCCCCATCCTGTGGAAGAATGAATTTTAAAAAATGCATAGTCAAGCTTCTACTTTTCAGTTAAAAGTTTGGTCTCAGTTTTTGTGGACTAGGCCAGACCGCTGAAAATATTCTTGAGCAGGCAGCCCCAGACCATAATTTGCAATTTGCCTACTAGATTTTAAAACAGACAGAAATTTATTCACAAAATTGCACAATGAAACACAAAAAACAGAATAAAGAACCCCTACAGAACTTAGACTATCCAAACTAGACTTAATTATGTTGTTCTGAATATAAACAACAGTCCCAATAAGCAAACCTTCCTAAAAAAAAGTACAAATGGAACAGATGTTTACAGGATGAAGTTAGGAGGGCAGAAAAGAGAGAGAGCCAGTTTCCACACAGCTGAACTCCTAACTAGTTCTGGACTGAACTGCTCAGCTAGAGAGCTGACCACTCCCCTTTCATTATATCAGTCACTTCTAAAACATGACCACTTTGGCCTGAAGTCTCATCTGTTTACATATAAACAAAAGGCCTCTCAATGCTTTTAAATCTCTGTACCAAACCAGACTAGTCAGCAGCAGGAGTGTTTATGACCCCTCTGAAAAAGACCAAGACACAGTGTCCTTGAGAAAAGGAACACTTTGAAGAAAAATGGGATCAGCTTTGTGACATTAGAAACTTGTTTTTTAAACATATATAAACCATGGCATTAAAGTTAAGCTTGGAGCACCCTCAAGTGTTTGAAACAATTTTATATCCTAAAGTACAAATACTCCAGTAACTTCAAACAAATTTCATAATCTGCAAGCCGTGAAATTTTTATGCTTTGAATATAATGCATTACAATTAATGGTATGGAATTATTCTCATTTAAATCATCAATCTTTTTGCTAAATTATGGTATTTACATATACAAACAAAATTAGATTTTAATTGGATAACTAAAAATGAATTAAACTGAAACACGTACTCTTTCAATTCACTTTAGCTCATTTGGACTTCTTCAGAAGCAGTTTGCTGCTCCTAACTTTCCAGTTAATCTTAGAGGTAGTTTTACAGCCGATAGTGATAGTAAGATTCCAACCGTTTTAACAGAAATTCGTTCTTGTATTTACTTGTACTTGTATTCCTTAATAAGGTGACAACATTTCTGTTACAAAAGGCCTCATCACAAAAGACCTGAATAGCTTTCCTTTACACTTGATGAACTTGTCACACTAGAAAATGTTGGAAATGCTTTGTACATTAAGCAGTAACAATAGAAAGTGAAATAAAACAAACATTTCAGATCTTCATGATTGGCACCATTTGTATCAGTAGTTTCACATACAGCACTTAAACAAAATGATTCCTAACCACCCTCTTGCATTGTGCCTCAGCTCAGACCATTGCAGCTTTCCCATTAATAAACCTTGACAAACTTGTCTGTTTCAAACAGATTCTCAATGGTAAATGGTAATCCTGTCTGAGAACTTTATATTTGCTTCTTCATCGTCACTGACAACATAGAGAAGTGAATTGAATTAAATTTACCATGTCCCCCTTCTGCCCATTATAGAGATGAATTTTAATTTGTTTTATATTTATTGCTTTTTAAAATAAGTAGGCAGTGCTGCATTTCCCCAGAAACAGTTTGTGAATTTTATTGTAAAAATGACCCATGATAAATTCTTTCAGATTAAAACAAAATAGGGTTTATGAATTCATTCAAAACCCAAAGGAATGATTGACAACACATACTCTCACACACGCATACAAGGAGAAAAGCAAAAAATAGGAAAAGAAAGAAGTTACAATTATGAATGATTTTTAAGCCAAAGATATTAATATTAATTCATGTGAACTAGAATCCAGTGCGTGAATATCCAGTGTCCTTTTGCTGTAAGCTAGTCAGTCAGAATTACATGTTTTGAAGCTCAGAAGCAAGTGGGTTGTCCTTGAAGATGCAGTGACATAATTGTTATAAAATCGAGGAATTAGTTACCTTTTCAAGAAGAATACAGAGTTCTTTCTGGAAATCAGAAATTGGGAGAGGCAGAGACGAGTCTGGCTGCAGTTAAGCTTGGAGCTGCTGTTCTGATGTAAAAATGATTCAGGAAAGAAGCTTAATCTGTATATTTAATATTATTCAAAAACCACCAGTGTGTCATGTGACCAGCATTCCCAGTTGAGGTACTTTTGTTAACAAGACAGCTTTGCTGCACCTGATCAACACAAAAAGAGGAGAAAATTGTTTTGGAGTAGATAACTGTGGGGTCATTAGCACCATTTCAGATGTGAGGAGTTTCAGTAGCTCTCTCTTTGTTCAGAACGAGCTGGCACAGACAGTTCATCAACACTCAGAGTCAGAGCGTCCTTCAGCACGGAGACTGGCCCTTTCGCCCATACTGACCAAAATGTCCACCCTCGCTAACCCCATTTCCCTGCACTTGGCCCATATCCTTCTAAACCTTTCCTATCCATGTATTTGTCCGAATGCGTTTTAAATGTTGCTAATGTACCCGCCTCAACCACTTCCGCTGGCATCTCATTCCATATGCATACCACCCTCTATGTAAAAATGTTGCCCCTCAGGTTCCCTTTTATTCTATCCCCTCTAACCTTAAACTAATGCCCTCTAGCCCTCAATTCCCCAATCCTGGGAAAAAGACTGAGTGTATTCACCCCATCCATACCTCTTCTGATCCATACACCTCTATAAAGGACTCCCCCTCAGTGACCTACACGCGAAAGAAAAACATCCTAGTTTGTCTAACCTCTCCCTGTAACTCTGTCCCAGAACCATGGAGCCCTGGAATCATCCTTGTAAATTTCTTCTGCACTCTTTCCAATTTAATAACATCCCTCCTGTAGCAAGGTGACCAAAGCTGAACACAATACTCCAAGTGTGGTCTCACCAACGTCCTGTAAAACTCCAACACAACTGCCTAACTTCTATACTCAGTGCCCTGACTGATGAAGACCAGTGTGCCAAAAGCCTTCTTCAGTGCCCTGTCTACCTGGATTTGGTACTGGGTAATGAACCAGGTCAGGTGTCAGATTTGGAGGTCAGTGAGCACTTTGATGATAGTGACCACAATTCCTTTATGTTTACTTTAGCGATGGAAAGGGATAGGTATAGACCACAGGGCAAGGGTTATTGCTGGGGAAAGACAATTATGATGCAATTAGTTTTCTACAGCTATATCAGGAATAAAAGAATGACTAGAGTAAGATTAGGGCCATTCAAGGATAGTGGTGGGAAGTTGTGCACAGAGTCCGAGGAGATAGGAGAAGCACTAAATGAATATTTTTCGTCAGTATTCACACTGGAAAAAGATAGTGTTGGTGAGGAGAATACTGAGATACAGGCTCCTAGACTAGATGGGATTGAGGTTCACTAGGAGGACATGTTAGCAATTTGAGAAAATGTAAAAATAGATAAGTCCCCTGGGCTGGATGGGATTTATCCTAGGATTCTCTGGAAAGCCAGGGAGGAGATTGCTGAGACTTTGGCTTTGATCTTTATATTGTCATTGTCTACAGGAATAGTGCCAGAAGACTGGAGGCTAGGAAATGTTGTTCCCTTGTTCAAGAAGGGGAGTAGAGACAACCCTGGTAATTATAGACCTGTGAACCTTACTTTCATTGTGGGTAAACTGTTGGAAAAGATTATAAGAGATGGAATTTGTAATCATCTAGAAAGAAATAGGTTGATTAAGGATAGTAAACATGATTTTGTGAAGGATAGGTTGTGCCTCACAAACCTCATTGAGTTCCTTGAGAAGGTGACCAAACAGGTGGATGAGGGTAAAGTGGTTGATGTGGTGTATATGGATTTCTGTAAGGTGTTTGATAAGGTTCCCCATGTTAGGCTATTGCACAAAATACAGAGGCATGAGATTGAGGGTAATTTAGTGGTTTGGATCAGAAATTGGCTAGCTGAAAGAAGACAGAGGGGGGTGGTTGATGGGAAATATTCATCCTGGAGTTCAGTTACTAGGAGAAAGTGAGGACTGCAGATGCTGGAGACCAGAGTTGAAAAGTGTGGTGCTGGAAAAACACAGCAGACCAGGCAGCATCCGAGGAGCAGGAGAATCGACGTTTCGGGCATAAGCCCTTCTTCAGGAATGAGGCTGGTGTGCCAAGTGGGCTGAGATAAAAGATAGGGGGGAGGGAATTTGGGGGAGGGGCACTGGGAATATGATAGGTGGAAGGAGGTGAGGGTGAAGCCAGAGAGGGGGTGGGGGCGGCGAGGTTGGGAAGAAGATTGCAGGTCAAGAAGGCGGTGCTGAATCAGGGGGTTTGGACTGAGATAAGGTGGGGGGAGGGGAAATGAGGAAGCTGGAGAAATCTACATTCATCTCGTGTGGTTGGAGGGTTCCTAGGCGGAAGATGAGGTGCTCTTCCTCCAGGCGTCATGTGGCCAGGGTCTGGCGATGAAGGAGTCCAAGAACCTGCATGTCCTTGGCGGAGTGGGAGCCACGGGGCGGTTGGGTTGGTTGGTGCGGGTGTCCCAGAGGTGTTCCCTGAAACATTCCGCAAGTAGGCGGCCTGTCTCCCCAATGTGGAGGAGACCACATTGGGTGCAGCGGGTGCAATAAATGATGTGTGTGGAGGTGCAGCTCCACACGACGGATATGGAAGGATCCATTGGGGCCTTGGAGGGAGGTGAGGAGGAAGGTGTGGGCGCAAGTTTTGCACTTCTTACGGTTGCAGGGGAAGGTGCTGAGAGTGGAGGTTGGGTTGGTGGGGGGTGTGGACCTGATGAGGGAGTCGCGGAGGGAGTGGTCTCTCCGGAACGCTGATAGGGAGGGGAGGGAAATATATGCCTGGTGGTGGGGTCCATTTGGAGGTGGCGGAAATGACAGAGGATGATATGATGTGTATAGAGGTTGGTGGGGTGGAAGGTGAGGACCAGTGGGGTTCTGCCCTGGTGGCGATTGGAGGGGCGGGGTTCAAGGGTGGAGGAGCGGGAAGTGGAGGAGATGCGGTGGAGAGTATCGTCGACCACGTCGGAGGGGAAATTGCGGTCTTTGAAGAAGGAGGCCATTTGGGCTGTTCAGTAGTGGAACTGGATTAGTGGTGCTGGAAGAGCACAGCAGTTCAGGCAGCATCCAAGTAGCTTCGAAATCGACGTTCTTGGATATATCTGATCAGGACCAGAAGATTTATCCACCTTCATACATTCTAATACATCCAACACCTCCTCGACTGTGATATGGACTGATCCCAAGATATCACCACTAACTTCCCCAAGTTTTCACATCTTCATGTCCTTCTCCACGGTAAATACCGAGGAGAAATATACGTTGAGAACCTGACCCGTCTCCTGCAGTTTGACACATACATGTTCTTGAAAGGGCCTATTCTCTCTCTAGTTATTCTTTTTCCTTTAAAGTATCCCTTTGGATTCACTCGGGTTACCGTGACTGAAGATGTGACATTTCAGGAGGATGATGTAAGCATCACTTTCTAGTGACTGTTGATCAGAGCATTCCAGACAGTGTGGTGAAATGGCATCATTTGATTGGTTCAAGACAAAAAAAACTGTAGATGCTGGAATCCAAGGTAGACAAGTAAGACACTGGGAAAACACAGCAAGGCAGGCAGCATCTTGCCGGCCTTGCTGTGTCCCTCTCCCTCCTGCTACTGCCTGCCTTGCTGTGTCCCTCTCCCTCCTGATGCTGCCTGCCTTGCTGTGTCCCTCTCCCTCCTGATGCTGCCTGCTTTGCTGTGTCCCTCTCCCTCCTGATGCTGCCTGCCTTGCTGTGTCCCTCTCCCTCCTGCTACTGCCTGCCTTGCTGTGTCCCTCTCCCTCCTGATGCTGCCTGCCTTGCTGTGTCCCTCTCCCTCCTGATGCTGCCTGCCTTGCTGTGTTCCTCTCCCTCCTGATGCTGCCTGCCTTGCTGTGTCCCTCTCCTTCCTGATGCTGCCTGCCTTGCTGTGTCCCTCTCCCTCCTGATGCTGCCTGCCTTGCTGTGTTCTCTCAGCCTCCTGCTTCTCATTTGATTGGTAGCAGCCATGTTGTCAGTCTAACAATGTGCCTTTTTAAAAAGAAAGAATTTAGCAAGAGACTACATTTTAAGAAAAACAAAATTCATGATTTTTTTGTACCATCTCAGCATAGCATCAGATTGACGGGTAAAAAGGTCTTTCCAAAATAATGTGAAATAACTGCACATTGACCGGTTTCCTGTCCCCGAGTCACCCTTTATTTACACCGGGAGTGTCCTTGTCACTCATCCAGCTCCCTCAGAGCCAGCTGGCCCAGTTAACAGATCCGCTTACACTCCTGTTTACATCTATCAGCGAGGGCTCCCTAATTGGACCAGATTATCAGCCCCAATCAGGGAACTCATAATTTTCCCACAACTTTCAGATCTAATGAAGAGTGATACAGTCCTGGAAATGTAAACTCTGTTTCTTTCTCCACAGATGTGCCTGAGTGTCTTTAGTGTTCTTCCTGATTGGATCTGATCCAGGACATCTTGAAGAAACAGAATCCAGGAGCTGCCTGGTAACGAGAGCCACATCAGAAGCAAAGGGCTGGAACCAGCATGTCGCTGAAATTCCTGGGATTTGCCTTGGTAGAGTTGAGTCCTTTCCTTCCCACAGTACCCAGTAAAAGGCCAGGAACGCCGTGATTGGGATGTGCCTGTTTAGGGTGTTAGGAATGCCTGCCTCAATTTGGTTTTCAAATCTCTGAACGACTCTGGGCAGATCAACACGAGAGACATTCAAACCCATCCTTACGGCAAAGGAAACAATCCAAAATGGGCTGTCAGTCCAAAGGGAGCCTGGCTTGACCATGGGGAGTTTGGGGGCTTTCTGAATTGGGGGTAAAGTGCCCCATGTCCCTTACAAGAATTTGAAACCTATTGTCCTTTCCCACTGAGGGCTTCTATCCAGTCCACACCTGCCAACGATTATCATTGAATCACAGGTGGGGGTGTTAAAATGTCTATCATTGGGAAGATATGCATCCTCCAATCACATGTTGGTTTTCTGCAATGGTAAACATTGGACAGAAGCAATCAGTGATTAGTGGAACAGTGATGGTGTGTGAGGGTGACTCAGGGGGAGTGAGGTGAGTGAGGGTAAGTTAAGGTGAGTAGGGGTGAGTGAGGTTGAGTGAAGGTTAGTCAGGGTGACTCAGAGTGAGTGAGGATGATTGAGGGTGAGTCAGTGTGAGTGAGGGTCAGTGAGAGTGAGCTACGATGAGTCAGTGTGAGTGAGGGTGATTCAGGGTGAGTGAAGTTGAGTGAGGGTGATTGGGGTTGAGTAAGGGTGAGTGAGGGTCAGTGAGGGTAAGTCAGTGTGAGCGAGGGTGAGTGAGAGTTAGTCGGGGTGAGTGAAACTGAGTGAGGGAGAGTGAAGGTAGCCAGGGTGAGTGAAGCTGAGTGAGGGTGATTGGGGTTGAGTAAGGGTGAGTGAGGGTCAGTGAGGGTGACTCAAAGTGAGTGAGGATGATTGAGGGTGAGTCAGTGTGAGTGAGGGTGAGTGAGGGTGACTGAGGGAGAGTGAGGGTGATTCAGGGTGAGTCACGATGAATGGTTTCTCCTGAGGCCTGGTCATTGGAATAAAAGTGTCAGGCCAGAGGAGGGGAAGCTCACATAAGGTCTAGGCAACTAAGAACAAGAGCCTTGGAGGAATATCTGGAAAGTAGGACCAATCTTAAACGAGGAATCAAGAGGGCAAAAAGGGGTCATGAAATAACTTTAGTTAGCAGAACTAAGGAGAATCTCAACAGAACTGGCTCAAAGGTAGAAGACAGAAGGTGGTGGTGGAGGGTTGTTTTTCAGACTGGAGGCCTGTGACCAGTGGAGTGCCACAAGGATCGGTGCTGGGTCCTCTACTTTTTGTCATTTACATAAATGATTTGGATGCGAGCATAAGAGGTACAGTTAGTAAGTTTGCAGATATCACCAAAATTGGAGGTGTAGTGGACAGTGAAGAGGGTTACCTCAGATTACAACAGGATCTGGACCAGATGGGCCAATGGGCTGAGAAGTGGCAGATGGAGTTTAATTCAGATAAATGTGAGGTGCTGCATTTTGGGAAAGCAAATCTTAGCAGTTCTTATACTCTTAATGGTTAGGTTGTCAGGAGTGTTGCTGAACAAAGAGACCTTGGAGTGAGTGCAGGTTCATAGCTTCTTGAAAGTGGAGTCGCAGGTAGATAGGATAGTGAAGAAGGCGTTTGGTATGCTTTCCTTTATTGGTCAGAGTATTGAGTACAGGAGTTGGGAGGTCATGTTGCGGCTGTACAGGACATTGGTTAGGCCACTGTTGGAATATTGCGTGCAATTCTGGTCTCCTTCCTATCAAAGATATTGTGAAACTTGAAAGGGTTCAGCAAAGATTTACAAGGATGTTGCCAGGGTTGGAGGATTTGAGCTATAGGGAGAGGCTGAACAGGCTGGGGATGTTTTCCCTGGAGTGTTGGAGGCTGAGGGGTAACCTTATAGAGGTTTACAAAATTATGGGGGGCATAGATAGGGTAAATAGGCAAAATCTTTTTCCTGGGATCAGTGAGTCCAGAACTAGAGAGCATAGGTTTAGGGTGAGAGGGGAAAGATATAAAAGAGACCTAAGGGGCAACTTTTTCACGCAGAGGGTGGTACGTGTATGGAATGAGCTGCCAGAGGAAGTTGTGGAGGCTGGTACAATTGCAACATTCAAGAGGCATTTGGATGGTTATATGAATAGGAAGGGTTTGGAGGGATATGGGCCGGGTGCTGGCAGGTGGGACTAGATTGGGTTGGGATATCTGGTTGGCATGGACTGGTTGGACTGAAGAGTCTGTTTCCATGCTGTACATCTCTATGAGTCCAAACATAAGAAGAAAGTAGGTAACTCGAGAAATGATTGGTCCACTAAAGGATAATGAAGGAAGGCTGTGTGTTGAACCTGAGAAAATGGGTGAGATTCTGAATGATTACTTTGCATCACTACAGGTCAGTGAGCCTGATGTCAGTGGTGGGAAAGTTGCTGGCGAAGGCACTAAGGGATAAAATCTATTTCTATTTGGAATAGAATGGGCTTATCAGTGATAGGCAACATGGTTTTGTGTGGGGGAGATTATGCCTTACCTACTTAATAGAGTTCTTGAGGAAGTGACCAAGTTGATAGATGAAGGAAGGGCTGTTGATGTCATATTCATGGACTTTAGTAAGGTGTTTGGTAAGGTTCCCTATGGTAAACTAATGGAGAAGACACATGGTGTGTAGGGTGTTCTAGCGAGGTGGATAAAGAACTGGTTGATATGGAAAATAAAGAGCATGAAAGCCTGGGAAGGGTTAAAGCATGAAGCCCACTGGCAATCTGTGGTCTGTGGAAGGCAGGATGGGAAAAGAATAGTGGAATGCTCTTACACCAATTCAGAGTAAGGTTCAGGCTGAAAGGTCACTATGGCGAGATAAGATAACAGTTAGTAGAGATAGTTTTCCTGTTAAGTGTTATTATGACAGGATTAGGACCATAAATATTTGGGACATGACATTAAAATATTTAATTAATAGTTAGTAGAGTCAGCTTGAGACAGGAGACTATTGTGGGCGGCACGGTGGCACAGTGGTTAGCACTGCTGCCTCGCAGCGCCGGAGACCCGGGTTCAATTCCCGCCTCAGGCGACTGACTGTGTGGAGTTTGCACATTCTCCCTGTGTCTGCGTGGGTTTCCTCCGGGTGCTCCGGTTTCCTCCCACAGTCCAAAGATGTGCAGGTCAGGTGAATTGGCCATGCTAAATTGCCCGTAGTGTTAGGTAAGGGGTAGATGTAGATGTAGGGGTATGGTTGGGTTACGCTTCGGCGGGTCGGTGTGGACTTGTTGGGCCGAAGGGCCTGTTTCCACGCTGTAAGTAATCTAATCTAATCTAATCTAATAGATGGAATAGCTAAATATCTATCATGACATGTTAGTCTGGAATGGAAGATCACAGTAGCAGAGGTGATAATAAATATCTAATCATGACATTAGGAAAATATTAAGTAGGGTCTGGAATGAAAGACCATCGTTGCAAAAGTTAGCATTAAATACTAACCATGACAATAACATTAAGTGGAATGTACAACTAAGGAGATAATGGGAACTAACATCACTGGTTTATTGTGTAGCTCGAGTAAGGTAATTTGATTAATATAGTTGGACATGCAGATAAGCTAACAGAAGCATGATAAAAAATATATAAAAACCACAGACCCTGAAGTTCGTGGGCATTCAAGAATCTGCTTTCTCAGTGTCACAGTTTTTTGTTTGCAAATAAAAGACCTACTTCTTGAAGAACTCTCTGCGTCTCCTGGTGATTCTCTACATTTTCTCCATGACATTGAGAAACAGGAGACAGAGAGTAGTAGTTGAAGGGAGTTTCTTGAAATGGAGAAAGGTGACCAGTGGTGTTCCACAGGAGTCAGTGTTGGGGCCACTGTTGTTTGTAATATACATAAATGATCTGGAAGAGGGCACTGTTGGTATGATCAGCAAGTTTGCAGATGACATGAAGATCGGTGGAGTAGCAGAAAGCATAAGGGACTGTCAGAGAATACAGGAGGATATAGATAGACTGGAGGGTTGGGCGGAGTGGCAGATGGAGTTCAATCCAGGCAAATGTGAGGTGATGCAATTTGGGAAGTCTAATTCTAGAGCGAATTATACAATGAATGGAAGAGCCTTGGGAAAAGTTGATGGGCAGAGAGATCTGGGAGTGCAGGTTCATTGTACCCTGAAGGTTGCTGCACAGGTGGATAGAGTGGTCAAGAAGGCATATGGTATGCTTGCCTTCATCGGACAGGGTATTGAGTATAAGAGCTGGCAGGTCATGTTAAAATTGTACAAGACATTGGTTTGACCGCATTTAGAATACTGTGTACAGTTCTGGTCACCACGTTACCAAAAGGATGTGGACACTTTTGAGAGGGAGCAGAGAAGGTTTACGAGGATGTTGCCTGGTATGGAAGGTGCTAGCTATGAAGAGAGGTTGAGTAGGTTAGGATTGCTTTCATTAGAAAAAAGGAGATTGAGGGGGGACCTCATTGAGGTTTACAAAATCATGAAGGGTATAGACAGGGTGGATAGAGACAAGCTTTTTCCCAGGGTGAAGGATTCAATAACGAGAGGTCACGCTTTCAAGGTGAGAGGTGGAAAGTTTAAGGGGGATACACGTGGTAAATACTTCATACAGAGGGTGGTGGGTGTCTGGAACACGTTGCCAGCAGAGGTGGTAGAGGCAGACATGGTAGATTCATTTAAGATGTGTCTGGACAGATGTATGAGTAGGTGGGGAGCAGAGGGATACAGATGGTTAGGAATTGACTGACATGTTTAGACAGTGGATTTGGATTGGCACAGGCTTGGAGGGCCGAAGGGCCTGTTCCTGGGCTGTAAATTTTCTTTGTTTTCTTTGTTCTTTGGTGCACTCAGAGTCTGTATTTGTTCTTCCTCTGGTATCAGTGGAGTCGGATTGGTGTGATTTGTAATACACCGATACGATGCAAAGCTTGTGTTTGGGAGAGATGTCACTGTTGTGTTATGAACATAGAACTGCCTCAATCAATTTGTACAAGGAGTATGATTTTTAAAGAGTGTGCTTACAATCAGAGGCTGTCAGCTTCAGGATTCTAAAGTCCACTTCTTGTGTTTCCAGTACTTCCTCCAGGAATCAGAAGATGAGTCATCCTTTTCTACCTCCTGGGGCAGAAGGCACGGTGAGATGAGCATTGTCTGCTAGAGGACACCCTTGGCCTGCTGCCTATGGCTCTGATTGTCCCTTGATTCAGTCAATTGTAGAGTGGTAGCCATCTCCATCCTCTACAGCCTCCCACCTCCATCCCCTCCCCAGCCCCACTCACTCTCCCCCCTCTACCTCCTCTTGTCTTTTAGCGCAACCTTCCTCACTACCACCTCTCTCCCATCTACCCCCTCCAGTCCTCTCCTTATCACCCACCCCACCAAGCTTCCTCCACACCTTCTTGGTAAGTGGCTTACAACTGTTTCCTAGTTAGGTCATGAGCCACTTTACTTACCCCTTGGGGACGTGGCTGTTTTTTTAGATTAGATTAGATTACTTACAGTGTGGAAACAGGCCCTTCGGCCCAACAAGTACACACCGCCCCGCCGAAGCGCAACCCACCCATACCCCTACATTTACCCCTTACCTAACACTACGGGCAATTTAGCATGGCCAATTCACCTAACCTGCACATCTTTTAGACTGTGGGAGGAAACCGGAGCACCCGGAGGAAACCCACGCAGACACGGGGAGAACGTGCAAACTCCACACAGTCAGTCGCCTGAGGCGGGAATTGAACCCGGGTCTCTGGCACTGTGAGGCAGCAGTGCTAACCACTGTGCTACCGTGCCACCCACAAATGTTGATGGGGTGAGGGCATTAAGTGAGCATTAATTGATGATTTAAGTGCCTTAATTGTTGGCATGTCTAAAAAAAGTGTCCATGAGCTCTTGTAGTGCAGTAGTAGTGTCCTTACCTCTCAACCAGGAGGCCCTGGTTCAAGTCCTACCTGCTCCATGAGTGTGTTATAACATCTTCGTACAGGTTAATTAAAAAAACCTGCCCATGGCCTTTCTTACTCAACACTTGATCATTGAGCTGGTGAAAAAGAGGTTAGTCTCATTCTGGGGTAAATCACCAAATTACTTCACTCTCTTGCGACATTCAAGGTGTGGAAGCACAGTGGGGGGAAGTTTCACACATCTACTTGGATTCTTGTGGCCATTTATTTAAGTTATTCCTGATTACTTTTCAGTTCTGAATAAGATTTGTACTGGACTTCAAACACTAACAGTTGCTGCCAGACCTGCTGAGCTTCTCCAGCACTTTCTGTTTTTATTTCAGATCTCCAGCATCTGCAGTATTTTGTTTTTGTAATATGCTGTCCAACAAGAGGCAGAATGGTTGAGGAGAGTCACCGTGCTGCGCTGTGCAGACATGAGTAAATGAGAGACAACTTAACATGGTGGTGACTGATTGTTTTAGCAGTGGACGGTCATTTCGGATCAACCTATCACCTCAGTTCAGACATTACAAAGCCCGATAGAACACAGAGTCAATACTGAATACTGTGACAAGAAAGTAAACTCATACATTAGTCTACTTGCTTGAAGCTTGTTCTTAAAATGTACTTTTTTTGTTGATCTAAAAATGGCAAGATCAATTTGTAATGCCTTACATTTCCAAAATTTGCTCACTCCCTTTCTGAGTAAGAAAACATATTGATACCTGACCCCCTCATACTAAATATTGGGCTCTTCAACAGCCTTGTATCAATTTCCAAATGTTTCAAAGCATTTTCATTATGTGCTTCAAAAATTTTTCAAAGCCAATGAAAAAATGAAAATCTAGGTAATAAATTTTAAGAAGGGGAGGTTAAAAAAAGCCTGTAACCCTCACGAATGGTATTTTTTTTCTAATTATATCTTCCCTGCCTTTCCTGGTTATGAATATTGTCTGCCATGTGTGAACCTACAGGCACTTCATTCTCTGGACGACGGTCTTTTACTGGGAGGGTAAACAGCTCCATCTACTGTTTAGCTCTTGTACCTCAAGTAGAATCATATAATCCCTACTGGTGGAAGCAGGCCATTCAGCCCATTGATTCCACACTGCCCCTAAAAACAGCATCCCACCCAGAACCAACCCCTACTCTATCCCTGCACCCCACATTTCCCATGGCTAATTCACCTAACCAGCACATCCCTGGACATCTTGGGCAATTTAGCATGACCAATCCATCCTAACCTGCACTTCTTTGGAGTCTGGGAGGAGGCCAGAGCACCTGGAGGAAGCCCACGCAGACATGAGGGGAATGTTCAAACTCCACACACACAGTTGCCCGAGGCTGGAATCGAACCTGGGTCCCTGGCATTGTGAGTAAGTCTCAAATTGGCTGAAAATTCTATCTTAAGCGTTGTAACACACAAAAGACACAGGAATTCACTTTCCCCTGTTCTTCAAATTTATTGCACTGAATCACATGCTTAATTTATTTATTGACTGTTATTTTCAAATTTGTTAACCTATTTAAATTAAACTTTAAATAAACTGTTAATGTGAAATAAAGAAATTGAAAACAAAACCCAGCGCACTGAAAAATTCACAAATGTTAGGAAAGGAGTCACATGTCACCCAAAAAAGTCATTAGTAATACTAGGTTATAAAGAAGCAACAGTTAAGGTATGAAAAGCAAGATAGGCTGGAGAAACAAGGAAACTTGAACAGATAAGAGGTTTACTGTTCCCAGATTAGACAGATGGCTGGAGAAGATTTTGTGGTAGCAGCTTCCTCTGCTCTCAGTCTCGGTGAGCTGGCAAAGTATTACATTGGAGTCAATATTCTTCCATTTGAAGCAGCTTTTTCCTGTCCAAAAGAGACTGAAGACTTCCAACCCGAGTTCTTGTTTTATAGCTATTTCTGCAAACTGGTCAATATCCCATGTCAATGATTTTGCTTCCAAAAATATCCTTTATGCATAAAATTTGCAAACCATTGCCCTGAAGATTACAGCAGGGACAACAAAATCGGGCTTTCTCCATGCAAAATGTTAGTTGTCGCAATTGTAATAGTCTTAATGTTTACAATATACATGTCTGGCACACAACCCGAGGACAAAATATTCTAAATTGAAAATGATAAAAATGCAAGAAATAAACTTTTCTCTCGGCACTGTGTTCCACGGTGAGGTGTTTTATTACAATTTCAATACTTTTGATGTTGTCAATGCAAATTCCTTGTCAGACTATGTGCCAAAGAGCCTACACTCCCTTGAGGTACTATAGTTAAAAGCCATAGACAGCAAAACTTTCCATTACAGCTCTGCAGTGATTATACCAAATTTTACGGTGTCCCTCAGCACCTAGTAATCAACCTTGTAATGTGCCAGTCTGCCAACCTGGTTAAGGACAACTCTTTTCACTGGAAGACCAGCAAACTTTAAGCAAGTGAAATATCGTCTTTCACTGAGCTGCTGATCTCTAGCTGCAATTGATTTTTGGTCTTGTGTGTGTCCCTAGGAGCAACGCATGGAGCACAGAGCTGCTTGAAAGAAAGCCCATAAAACTTGCTCCGCTGCCATCCAGACCTACAGAAAGTTTCCAGTTTGAATATTACATCTGGCACAGCTGCCCTCTCTCCTGTTCAAGTGTTGCATTTTTTACCAGGTCCATCCGAAATGGTGTGGGCTGAAGAGGATGCTTATCTCCAGTAGTGGAGACAGATCAAAACCTCCCTGGACATGGACAGCATCTCTGTCTTCTGCATAGATCTACTGTCAGTGCACAGACTGAGGGGGATCTGAGACTGGATCAAATAGATGTCAAAGGAAATCATGACAGGAGGCCTTGTTTTACTGATCCTTTACCCTTCCACCATCAGGTCAGATTAACATGAAGTTTGAAGGGATGTTGTTTGGAGGGATGAAGCATATATTAAAACTGAATCTGAACTAAACTAAAAATTGGGCACATCAGAATGAAGCTTCCTTTTTCTTACAGTTAAGAACCCGGTCATTATCAGGTATGAGGCAGACTTACTGTTGCGTTATGTGTCATAGGTATCGTTCTCATAGTCATAGAGTCATAGACATGTACAGCACAGAAACAGACCCTTTGGTCCAACCCGTCCAAGCTGACCAGATATCCCAACCCAATCTAGTCCCACCTGCCAGCACCCGGCCCATATCCCTCCAAACCCTTCCTATTCATATACCCATCCAGATGCCTTTTAAATGTTGCAATTGTACCAGCCTCCACCACATCCTCTGGCAGCTCATTCCATACACGTACCACCCTCTACGTGAAAAAGTTGCCCCTTAGGTCTCTTTTATATCTTTTCCCTACGCCCACTAGTTCTGGACACCCCCACCCCAGAGCAAAGACTTTGTCTATTTACCCTATTCATGCCCTTCAGGATTTTATAAACTTCTATAACGTCACCCCTCAGCCTCCGACGCTCCAGAGAAAACAGCCCTAGCCTGTTCAGCCTCTCCCTATAGCTCAAATCCACCAACCCGGGCAACATCCTTGTAAATCTTTGCTGAACCCTTTCAAGTTTCAAAACATCTTTCCGATAGGAAGGAGACCAGAATTGCACAGTGGCCTAACCAATGTCCTGTACAGCCACAACATGACCTCCCAACTCCTGTACTCAATACTCTGGCTGATAAAGGAAAGCATACCAAATGCCGTCTTCACTATCCTATCTACCTGCGACTCCACTTTCAAGGAGCTATGAACATGCACTACAAGGTCTCTGTTTAGCAATGCTCCCCAGGACCTTACTATATTCATATACCCACCCAGATGCCTTTTAAATGTTGTAATTGTACCAGCCTCCACCACATCCTCTGCCAGCTCATTCCATACAAGCACCACCCTCTGCGTGAAAACATTGCCCCTTCAGTTCCTTTTAAATTTTTTCCCTCTCACCCTAAACCTATGCCCTCTAGTTCTGGACTCCCTGACCCCAGGGAAAAGACTTTGTCTATTTATCCTATCCATGCCCCTCATGATTTTATAAACCTCTATAAGGCCACCCCTCAGCTCCAATGCTTCAGGAAAAACAGCCCCAGGTTATTCAACCTCTCCATATAAGACAACAACTCCCCCCCCCCCCCCACAATGCTGGCAACAGCCTTGTAAATCTTTTCTGAGCCCTTTCAAGTTTCAGATCCTTTCTGATAGGAGGGATACCAGAATTGCAAACAATGTTCCAAAAGTGGCCTCACCAATGTCCTGTACAATTGCAATGTGACCTCTTAACTCCTGTACTCTGACCAATAAAGGAAAGCATACCAAACGCCTTCTTCACTATCCTATCTACCTGTGACTCCACTTTCAAGGAACTATGAACCTGTACTCCAAGGTCTGTTTGTTCAGCAACACTCCCTAGGACCTTACCATTAAGTGTATAAGTCCTGCTAAGATTTGCTTTCCCAAAATGCAGCACCTCACATTTATCTGAATTCAACTCCATCTGCCACTTCTCAGTCCATTGTCCAATCTGATCAAGATCCTGTTGTAATCTGAGGGAACCTTCTTCGCTGTCCAGTACACCTCCAATTTTGGTGCAATCTGCAAACTTACTAACTATATCTTTTATGCTCACATCCAAATCATTTAAATAAATGATGAAAACTGTGGGCCCAGCACCGATCCTTGTGGCACTCCACTGGTCACAGACCTCCAGTCTGAAAAACAACCCTCCACCACCACTCTCTCTCTTCTATCTTTGAGCCAATTTTGTATCCAAATGGCTACTTCCCCCTGTATTCCATGACATCTAACCTTGCTAAACAGTCTCCTATGGGGTACTTTGTCGAATGCCTTAATGAAGTCCATATAGATCACATTTACCGCTCTGTGGTGTGGTTCTGTGGTGAGCTATCTTCTGTTTTATCTGGAGGTGAAAATGGATCATGTCTGTAAGAACACAATATATATATGAAATATCCAGATGAAGGGTGAAAAAAAAACATGTTGTATGTCCGTTGTATTGTTGCATTGTGAAAATCACAACTTTAAGAGAAATAAATCGAATAAATGAATCAAAGGGGACCTATTATCTAAATGGAGAGAGACGTTAGGGTGCCACAGTATAAAGGGATCTACGTGCCCTCATTCATGAGTCACAGAAAACGAGCACATAGGTACAGCAGATAATAAAGAAAGCATATGGAATGTTGGATTTTATAACTAAAGGAATAGAATATAAAGGTAAGGAAGTATAGTTGCAACTATACAAGGTATTGGTGAGACTGCACCTGGAGTATTGAGCACAGTTTTGGTCCCCTCATTTGAGGAAAGGTGTAATGGCAATGAGGCAGTTCAGGGGAGGTTCACTAGGTTGATCCCAGAGATAAGGGGTTTGTCGTATGAAGAGAGATTGAACGGTTTAGGTCTATACTCTCCAGAATTTAGAATAATGAGAGGAGATCAAATTGAGGTATTCAAGGTGATAAAAGGTGTGGATAAAGTAGACATAGAGCGGGTGCTTCCTCTTATGGGGCATTCTAGGACGAGAGATCATAGCCTTACGATAAGGGGTAGTGAATTTAAAAGAGTTGAGGAGAAAGTACTCCCAAAGGGTTGTGAATATGTGGAATTTGCTATCTCAAAGTGTGGTGCATGCTGGGACAGTGAGTAAATTTAAGGAGGAGTTAGACAGATTTTTAATCGGTAATGGGTTGAAGGGATATGGGGAGGAATCAGGAAAATGGAGGACAGGAGCATATCATGATCGAATGGTGGAGCAGACTCAATGGAAGTATTGTTGCAACTATACAAGGTGTGGTGAGACGGCACCTGGAGTATTGAGCAGAGTCAGAGTTAGGTTCCTTCAGTCAGTTTTGCCCAGAAATAAAAACAATGTATGTGTTGAAATATTATATCATAGATGTACAGCACTGTGCATTCCTAGCAGAAATAACTTGAAAAATAGAATACATCAACAAACTAAAATATAAATAAAGCTCTGGGTTCTTGTGGCACAGTGGTACCTTCTGTCAGGAAGCTCAAGTTCAAAACCCACCTGCTCCAGGGGTGCGTGATGACATTTCTGAGCAGGTTGCTACCCTCTTTACTGAGCTGTACACTCCAGAGTTCAGAGGGAGCTGAGTTCAGAGGGAGCTGAGTTCAGGTACTGGGGTGAGTGTTAGCTGACATGGTTCAGGTCCTTACTGAACTACAGAATATGTTTGATTCATTATTGACATGGGGACATTGCAAAATAAATTGACCATACATTTTGAGATTAAAAATTAAACAATGCAAACAGGACAAAAGCAAGTTTCCTTAAAATCAATGTTTGCCTTCGGCACAGTAACCGTGGGTCTGCCAGAATATAAAGGTCCCAGACGTAATTTGCAGTGGCAATTGATTTTGAAGAGATACGAATATTATCTGCCTCATTCGATTTACAGATCTTAAAAGCAAGTATACTTCATATTCCTGAACTTGAAAAAAGTGAAATTAACAGATTTAACTTGGCTAACTGCAAGCAAACGTTTTCTAATCAACTAGAAGATGAATTCTTAAAAGGGATAAACACATCCCAAACTTTTTCAGGTAAATCTTTAGGATCTCAGTAATTCTGTCGATCATTCTTCATTCCCGTGGGTTTCAGTGTTTATTACACCAGATAATGAAAGGTGTCACTTTCTGCCAACTTCATGAAGTCTCTGGGATGTTCCTAACCGAGTGACGGTCTTTTGAGCTATTGTGTTCAAGTTGCAGGGACCCAGGAGGTCTGTAATTATCTTTTGGGGATTAGAAACCAACAGTGCTCGCGTTGTTTCAGTGCAGCAGGAGGCCGACTGAGAGACACGGACCAAACCGAGGGTCCACTTCGGAAAATAATGGGATTCTTTTTCTGACAAACACGTTGAAAACGAGGCCGTGAATGGGGCAGTAAAACACTTCAGAGCTCGCAATGAAATTGTCCCATAGTCACCTGTTTAAAATAATCTGTTAGCCTGTAGCCCGAAAAACACTGATGGCATGCTTTTATTTATATTTAACACTAATTATTGTTGGTGTAGTGTTGGTTATAGACAAGAATCCTGAGGGGATAGTGTATATGAGAAGATACTGAGAAATGGGAGGTTCCAGCCCCTGTGTCTCAGTGAGGATACTGAGAAATGGGAGGTTCCAGCCCCTGTGTCTCAGTGAGGATACTGAGAAATGGGAGGTTCCAGCCCCTGTGTCTCAGTGAGGATACTGAGAAACGCTGAGGAAGGAGCTGGGAGCAGTTCCTGTGCCGGGAGAGGGGTGAGGGGAGGTATTGCAGAGGTTGCTAACTGACGCGGGGCGGCTCAGCAATGATTATTTCCTCATAATACTGACGGATTGTCACAATTGGTTGGGGAGAGACCTCACAGAAACCTCCCAGGAAGGTAAAAGCCATGGGCTGGCACCAGGAAAACCTCATTGGCGCCTGAGCAGCATCTGTTAGAGCACACAGTGGGCGCTAGGTATCAGTCTGAGCCTGAGGGAGGGTGTGTATCTAAGGGAGGGTGTGTCTCAGGGAGTGTGTCCGGGGTTGTGTCAGGGGGAGTGTGTCAGGGGGGTGTGTCAGGGGAGTGTGAGGGGGTGTGTCGGGGGGGGTGTGAGGGTGTGTTTGGGAGTGTGTGAGGGGAGTGTTTGTGTGTGTGTGTGGGGGGGTGAGGGTGTGTGTTTTAGGGAGAGTCTGTGTGTGTGTGTGTGTGTGTGTGTATAAAGGAGCTCAGTGAGCCTCTGCTGGGTCTAATTCCTTGCTCACCCTCTCTGGGACCATGGGGGACTTACAGCCTGCCATTGTTATCGATAATGGCTCAGGCCTGATCAAGGCAGGTATCTCTGGGAACAAGGAGCCCCATTCCATCTTCACCAACGTGATTGGCAAACCCAGGCAGAAGGCACTTATCATTGGGGCTGGCCAAAAGGATTTCTACATTGGCGAGGAAGCCCAGGCCAAGAGGGGGGTGCTGAGCATCAAGTACCCAGTAGAGCATGGCATTGTCACCTCCTGGGAGGACATGGAAAAGGTCTGGAGGTATATCTATGACAATGACCTGAAGATCAAGGCAAATGAGAGGCCAGCACTGCTGACTGAGGCGCCCCTCAACCCACTCGCCAACCGTGAGAAGATGTGCCAGGTGCTGTTTGAGGTCTTTGAGCTGCCCGCCATGTATGTGGCCATTCAGGCAGTACTAGCCCTGTACGCCTCAGGCAGGACCACAGGCTGTGTGATGGACAGTGGTGATGGAGTCAGCCACACAGTGCCCATCTATGAGGGTTATTGCTTGCCCCACGCTGTCCTGAGGCTGGAGCTGGGTGGCAGGGACCTGACTGAGTACCTGGTGAGGATCCTGACTGAGAGTGGGGTCTCGTTTGTCAGCACGGCCGAGAAGGAGATCGTCAGGGATATCAAGGAGAAGCTCTGCTACGTGGCGGTAGATGTACAGGCTGAGATGTGCAAGAAGCCTGCCGATGTGGAGAAAGACTACAAGCTGCCCGATGGCCAGGTCATCAAGATCCAGAACCAGAGGTTCCGCTGTCCCGAGACTCTCTTCATGCCAGCCAACATTGGCATCGAGGCACCTGGCATTGACAAACTCTGCTTCAATACCATCATGAAATGTGACATTGATCTCCGCAGAGACCTATATGCCAACGTGATCCTAGCCGGAGGCTCCAGCCTCTTTCCAGGCATGGACGAGAGAATGCTCAAGGAGATGACCAAGATGGTACCCACGGGCACCCCGGTCAAAGTCTGTGCTCCCGCTGACAGAAAGTACTCAGTGTGGATGGGGGGCTCGATCCTGTCGTCTCTGTCTGCCTTCCAGCAGATGTGGGTGCTGGCCTCTGAGTACAAGGAAGTAGGGGCCAACATCGTGCACAGGAAGTGCTTCTGAACCAGTTCCCAGCCCCATCTCTCTCCAACCCGAGCATCCCCACATCTGAACAAATCAAATCAAAGTCACTGTATTTTAAAAAAGAAAAACAATACTGAAAGAATAAAAGTACAGAATGAAATGTGACAAACTGGCTGCTTTTTATCTTTCATTTCTGTTCTGTTGAAAATTACCCTGTTCTTTCCATTTTGGAGCCTGACCCTTTGAATACTGGATTAGTGGTGCTGGAAGAGCACAGCAGTTCAGGCAGCATCCAAGTAGCTTCGAAATCGACGTTTCGGGCAAAAACCCTTCATCAGGAATAAAGGCAGTGAGCCTGAAGCATGGAGAGATAAGCTAGAGGAGGGTGGGGGTGGGGAGAAAGTAGCATAGAGTACAATGGGTGAGTGGGGGAGGGGATGAAGGTGATAGGTCAAGGAGGAGAGGGTGGAGTGGATAGGTGGAAAAGGAGATAGGCAGGTAGGACAACTCCGGACAAGTTATGGGGACAGTTACTGAGCTGGAAGTTTAGAACTAGGGTGAGGTGGGGCAAGGGGAAATGAGGAAACTGTTGAAGTCCACATGGATGAAGGGTTGAAGTGTTCCGAGGCGGAAGATGAGGCGTTCTTCCTCCAGGCGTCTGGTGGTGAGGGAGCAGCGGTGAAGGAGGCCCAGGACCTCCATGTCCTCGGCAGAGTGGGAGGGAGAGTTGAAATGTTGGGCCACGGGGCAGTGTGGTTGATTGGTGTGGGTGTCCCGGAGATGTTCCCTAAAGCGCTTTGCTAGGAGGTGCCCAGTCTCCCCAATGTAGAGGAGACCGCATCGGGAGCAACGGATACAATAAATGATGTTAGTGGATGTGCAAATAAAACTTTGATGGATGTGGAAGGCTCCTTTAGGGCCTTGGATAGAGGTGAGGGAGGCAGTGTGGGCGCAGGTTTGACAGTTCCTGCGGTGGCTTGGAGGATTGGAGGGTGGGTTGGAGGGTGGGTTGTTTTGGGGGCGTGGACCTGACCAGGTAGTCGCGGAGGGAACGGTCTTTGTGGAAGGCGGAAAGGGGTGGGGAGGGAAATATATCCCTGGTGGTGGGGTCTGTTTGGAGGTGGCGGAAATGTCGGCGGTTGATTTGGTTTATGCGAAGGTTGGTAGGGTGGAAGGTGAGCATCAGGGGCGTTCTGACCTTGTTACGGTTGGGAGGGTGGGGTCTGAGGTCGGAGGTGCGGGATGTAGACGAGATGCGTTGGAGGGCATCTTTAACCACGTGGGAAGGGAAATTGCGGTCTCTAAAGAAGGAGGCCATCTGGTGTGTTCTGTGGTGGAACTGGTCCTCCTGGGAGCAGATACGGCGGAGGCTGAGGAATTGGGAGTACGGGATGGCATTTTTGCAAGAGGTAGGATGGGAAGAGGTGTAATCCTTTGAATACTGTTGAGAGTGTGGTGCTGGAAATGCACATCAGGTTAGACAGCATCCGAGGAGCAGGTGAATCTATGTTTCAGGCATAAACCCTTCATCAGGAATGAGGCTGGGAGCCAGAAGGCTGAGAGATAAATGGGAGGAGGGGTGGGGCTGGGGGGAAGATAGTGATTCCATTCCACCCCTGGTCCTCACCTTCCAGAAACCCATTCCTGATGAAGGGCTCCTGCCCAAAATGTCAGTGTTCCTGCTCCTCGGATGCTGCCTGACCTGCTGTGCTTTTCCAGCACCTCTCTAACCTTGACTCTAATCTCTAGCATATTCAGGTCCTCACTTTCACCTGGGGGGAAGGTAGCTGAGAGTGTGATAGGTGGATGGAGATGGGGGTAAAGATGAAAGGTCGGAGGGGAAGGTGGAGCAGATAGGTAGAAAGGAAGATGGGCAGGTGGGACAGGTCATGGGGACAGTGCTGAGCTGCAAGGTTGGATCTGGGATAAGGTGGGGTGGAGGGGAAATGAGGAAACTGGTGAAGTCCACATTGATGCTCTGGGGTTGAAGTGTTCCGAGGCAGAAGATGAGGCGTTCTTCCTCCAGGCATCAGGTGGTGAGGGAGCGGCAGTGAAGGAGGCCCAGGACCTCCATGTCCTCGGCTGAGTGGGAGGGGGAATTGAAATGTTTGGTTGATTGGTGCGGGTGTCCCGGAGATGTTCCCTAAAGTGCTCTGCTAGGAGGCGCCCAGTCTCCCCACTGTAGAGGAGACCGCATCAGGAGCAACGGATACAATAAATGATATTGGTGGATGTGCAGGTGAAACTTTGATGGATGTGGAAGGCTCCTTTGGGGCCTTGGATGGAGGAGAGGGAGGAGGTGTGGGCGCAGGTTTTGCAATTCCTGCAGTGGCAGGGGAAGGTACCAGGATGGGAGGGTGGGTTGTTAGGAGGCGTGGGCATGACAAGAGAGTCACGGTGGGAATGGTCTTTGTGGAAAGTGGTTAGGGGTGGGGAGGGAAATATATCCCTGGTTGTGGGGTCCATTTGTAGGTGGTGGAAATGGCAGAGGATGATGCGATGTGTTCTGTCCTGGTGGATTGGAGAGGTGGGGTTTGAGGGCAGAAGTGCAGGAAGTGGAGGAGATGCACTGGAGGGCATTATTGATTAGAGGGCAAATCCTCCACCATTTCTGCCACCTACAAACAGACCCCACCACCAGGGATATATTCCCCTCCCCACCCCTATCTGCATTTCAAAGGGACCAATCCCTCTGCAACTCCCTCCTTTGGTGTATGCCCCCAAACAAGCCACCACCCTCTCCATCCCGGCACCTTCCCCTGACACGCAGCAATTGCAAAATCTGCGCCCTCACCTCCATCCAAGGCCCTAAAGGATCCTTCCACATCCGACAGAAACTAACCTGCACTTCCACAGACATCATCTACTGTGTCCATTGCTCTCGATACGGTCTCCTCAACAGCGGAGAGACAGGACACCTCCTCATGGTACGCTTCAGAGAACATCTCCGGGACACCCGCACCAATCAACCCCACTGCCCAGTGGCTGAACAATTCAATTTCCTCTCCCACTCTGCCGAGGACATGCAGGTCCTGGGCCACCTCCATCACCAAACTCTAGCCACCCAATGCCTGGAGGAAGAACGCCTCATCTTCCACCTTGGGACCCTCCAACCACATGGCATCAACATGAGACTTCACCAGTTTCCTCATTGCTCCTCAACTCACCTCATCCCAGATCCAACCTCCCAACTTGGCACCACCCTCTTGACCTGCCCAACCTGCCCATCGTCCTTCCCATCTATCCACTCCACCCTCCTCCTACCTATCACCTTCTCCCCACCTCTGTCTACCTATCACATTCTCAGCGACCTTCCCCCCTTCCATTTATTTCTCTGCCCCATTGGGCCACCCCCTCATTCCTGAAGAAGGGCTGATGACTGATATGTTGATTCTCCTGCTCCTCGGATGCTGCCTGACCTGCTGTGCTTTTCCAGCACCACACTCTTCGACTTTGATCTCCAGCATCTGCAGTCCTCACTTTCTCCTTTGAACATAGCGTTCCCCAAGGCCCAGCCTGACCCTGACCCTCTGTGAACACAGCATTCCCCAGGGTCCGGTCTGACCCTGACCCTCTGTGAACACAGCATTCCCCAGGGTCCGGTCTGACCCTGACCCTCTGTGAACACAGCATTCCCCAGGGTCCGGTCTGACCCTGACCCTCTGTGAACACAGCATTCCCCAGGGTCCGGTCTGACCCTGACCCTCTGTGAACACAGCATTCCCCAGGGTCCGGTCTGACCCTGACCCTCTGTGAACACAGCGTTCCGGAGGGTCTGGTCTGACCCTGACCCTCTGTGAACACAGCGTTCCCGAGGGTCCGGTCTGACCCTGACCCTCTGTGAACACAGCGTTCCGGAGGGTCTGGTCTGAGTCTGACCCTCTGTGAACACAGCGTTCCCGAGGGTCCGGTCTGACCCTGACCCTCTGTGAACACAGCATTCCCCAGGGTCCGGTCTGACCCTGACCCTCTATGAACACAGCATTCCCCAGGATCCGGTCTGAGTCTGACCCTCTGTGACCACAGCGTTCCCCAAGGCCCAGCCTGACCCTGACCCTCTGTGAACACAGCGTTCCCCAGGGTCTGGTTTGAGTCTGACCCTTTGTGAACACAGCATTCCCCAGGGTCCGGTCTGACCCTGACCCTCTGTGAACACAGCGTTCCCCAAGGCCCAGCCTGACCCTGACCCTCTGTGAACACAGCGTTCCCCAGGGTCCGGTCTGACCCTGACCCTCTGTGAACACAGCATTCCCCACGGTCCGGTCACAGCCTGACCCTTTGTGAACACAGCGTTCCCCAGGATCCGGTCTGACTCTGACCCTGTGTGAACACAGCGTTCCCCACGGTCCGGTCACAGCCTGACCCTTTGTGAACACAGCGTTCCCCAGGGTCCGGTCTGAGTCTGACCCTTTGTGAACACAGCATTCCCCAGGGTTTGTTCTGAACCCTCTCCGTCTTTGTCTCTATCCCCAAGCCCTCTCCTTATTCCAGGATTTGCTGCTCTTTTTTGAAACTGATGTCAGTCTCCCGAAACTTCAATGCATCTTCCCCTTAATATTCGAAAGCAGTTTCTATGACACCAGTTTACTGTTCGATGGTAGGACACCCCAAGTAGAACATAGAACATAGAACATAAAACATAACAGCGCAGTACAGGCCCTTTGGCCTCGATGTTGCGCCGACCTGCCATACCCATCTGAAGCCCATCTAACTTACACTATTCAATGTATACTTGTCCAATTACGACTTAAATGTCCTTAAAGTTGGCAAATCTACGACCGTTGCAGGCAAAGCATTCCATACCCTTACCTGTGGGCGGCACGGTGTCACAGTGGTTAGCGCTGCTGCCTCACAGTGCCAGAGACCCAGGTTCAATTCCCGCCTCAGGCGACTGTGTGGAGTTTGCATATTCTCCCTGTATCTGCGTGGGTTTCCTCCGGGTGCTCCAGTTTCCTCCCACAGTCCAAAGATGTGCAGGTTAGGTGAATTGGCCATGGGAAATTGCCTGTAGTGTTAGGTGAAGAGGTAAATGTAGGAGGATGGGTCTGGGTGGGTTGAGCTTTGGCGGGTTGGCATACTCTTGTTGGGCCGAAGAGCCTGTTTCCACACAGTAAGTAATCTACTCTCTGAGTAAAGAAACTACCTCTGATATTTATCACCCCTCAATTTAAAGCTATGCCCCCTTGTGCTCGCCATCACCATTCTTGGAAAAAGGCTCTCCCTGTCCACCCTATTTAACCCTCTGATTTTCTTATATGTCTCTATTAAGTCACCTCTCAACCTTCTCTCCAACGAAAACAGCCTCAAGTCCCTCAGCCTTTCCTTGTAAGACCTTCCCTCCATACCAGACAACATCCTAATAAATCTCTTCTGCACCCTTTCCACATCCTTCTTATAATGCGGTGACCAGAACTGTACATACTTATCTAGGACACTCAGGAACATTTCCTTGAATAAGCTCCACATTTCTAATGTGCCCACCCCCTGCAGTTTCCTTCTCCATCCTATGCTTCCTAAATCTTGCCTAATCGCATCATAATTGCCTTTCCCCCAGCTGTAACTCTTGCCCAGTGGTATACACCTATCACTTTCTATCACTAAAGTAAACATAACAGAATTGTGATCGTTATCACCAAAGTGCTCACTTACTTCCAAGTCTAACACCTGGCCAGGCTCATTACCCAATACCAAATCCAATATGGCTTCGCCCCTTGTAGGCCTGTCTACATACTGTATTAGTGGTGCTGGAAGAGCACAGCAGTTCAGGCAGCATCCAACGAGCAGCGAAATCGACGTTTCAGGCAAAAGCCCTTCATCAGGCAGCATCTGCAGTCATTGTTTTTACCTTGTCTACATACTGTGTCAGGAAGCCCTCCTGCACACACTGGACAAAAACTGACCCATCGATAGTACTTGTACTACAGTGTTCCCAGTCAATATTTGGAAAGCTGAAGTCCCTCATGACAACAACCCTGTGTCTCTCACTCCTATCAAGAACCATTTTTTGCAATCCTTTCCCCTCCATTTCTGGAACTAATCAGAGGCCTATAGAAAACTCCCAACAGGGTGACCTCTCCTTTCCTGTTTCTAACTTCAGCCCATATTACCTCAGTTGACGAGTCCCCAAACATCCTTTCTGCAACTGTAATACTGTCCTTGACCAACAATGCCACACCTCCCCCTCTTTTACCATCTTCTCTGTTCTTACTGAAACATCTAAATCCTGGAACCTGCAACAACCATTCCTGTCCCTGCTCTAACCATATCTCCGAAATGGCCACATCGAAGTCCCAGGTACCAACCCATGCTGCAAGTTCATTCACCTTATTCCTGGCGTTGAAGACACACTTCAAACCAACCTCTTGCCTGCCGGTGCCATCTTGTGTCCCTGAAACTTGATTTCGGACCTCCCTACTCTCAACCCTTTCTATACTCGAACTACAATTTTGGTTCCCATCCCCCTGCTGGATTAGTTTAAACCCACCCCAATAGCCTTAGCGAATCTCCCCCCAAGGATATTGGTACCCCTCTGGTTCGGATGAAGACCATCCTGCTTGTAGAGATCCCATCTACCCTAGAAAGAGCCCCAATTATCCAAAACCCTCCCTCCTGTACCATCCCTGTAGCCACATGTTCAACTCCTCTCTCTCCCTATTCCTCACCTCACCAGCACGTGGCACGGGCAACAAACCAGAGACAACAACCCTATTCATCCTAGCTCTAAGCTTCCACCCTAACTCCCTGAATTTCTGCCTGAAATCCCCATCTTTCTTCCTACCTATGTCGTTGGTGCCGATGTGGACCACGACTTGGGGCTGCTCCCCCTCCCCCTTAAGCATCCCAAAAACACGATCAGAGACATCATGAACCCTGGCACCTGGGAGGCAACACACCAACAGTGAGTCTCTCTCGTCTCCACAGAACCTCCTATCTGTCCCTCTAACTATGGAGTCCCCAATGACTACTACTCTGCTCCTCTTTCCCCTTCCCTTCTGAGCAGCAGGGACTGACTCTGTGCCAGAGCTCTGTGCCCCACTGCTTTCCCCTGGTAAGCCGTCCCCCCCAACAGTATCCAAAATGGTAGAGGGCTTTTGGCTTTTATGTCCAACGTTGGATTTTGGTGGAAGGTCTTGATGATGTTTAGCTAGCTGAGCTGGGAGGGTCTTGTGTTTCAGGGGTAGCCTTTATGATAAATTGGCACCATGTACCTTGAACTCATCTCTTCTCTGGAGGATCTACAGCAGGAGTAAGCTATTAGCTTGGCTCTGACAGTGGAGGCATCCAGAGCTAGCTGCTTCCAGGGATGGATGGACTGTTTTATGATGATAGAATGAGTAGGTTCAGCCTGTACTCATTGGAATTGAGAAGAATGAGAGATGACCTGATTGAAACCAGAGTTGTCAGGGGACTGACAGGGGAGATGTGGAAGGACTTTCTTTCCCTTGTGGGAGAGTCGAGGATCAGAAGGCATCATCTTCCCAATAATAAGACAAAGTTGAGGAAGAATTTCTTCTCTTAGTAAGTAGAGAAGGTGTCAAATTCTTCACCACAGAGGGCTGTCATTGTTGGGTAAGTATACTGCGGCAAGTGACATTTTTATGGGAATCGAGAGTAAGGCGTTCGACAAGGTTCCCCATGGTAGACTGATTAGCAAGGTTAGATCTCATGGAATACAGGGAGAACTAACCATTTGGATACAGAACTGGCTCAAAGGTAGAAGACAGAGGGTGGTGGTGGAGAGTTGTTTTTCAGACTGGAGTCCTGTGACCAGTGGAGTGCCACAAGGTTCGGTGCTAGGTCCTATACTTTTTGTCATTTACATAAATGATTTGGATGTGAGCATAAGAGGTACAGTTAGTTTTCAGATGACACCAAAATTGGAGGTGTAGTGGACAGCAAAGAGGGTTACCTCAGATTAAAATAGGATCTGGACCAGATGGGCCAATGGGCTGAGAAGTGGCAGATGGAGTTTAATTCAGATAAATGTGAGGTGCTGCATTTTGGGAAAGCAAATCTTATCATGACTTATACACTTAATGGTAAGGTCCTAGGGAGTGTTGCTGAACAAACAGACCTTGCAGTGCAGGTTCATAGCTCCTTGAAAGTGGAGTCGCAGGTAGATAGGATAGTGAAGAAGGCTTTTGGTATGCTTTCCTTTATTGGTCAGAGTATTGAGTACAGGAGTTGGGAGGTCATGTTGCAGCTGTACAGGACATTGATTAGGCCACTGTTGGAATATTGTGTGCAGTTCTGGTCTCCTTCCTATCGGAAAGATATTGTGAAACCTGAAAGGGTTCAGAAAAGATTTACAAGGATGTTGCCAGGGGTGGAGGATTTGAGCTATAGGGAGAGGCTGAACAGGCTGGGGCTGTTTTCCCTGGAGTGTTGGAGGCTGAGGGGTGAGCTTATAGAGGTTTACAAAATTATGAGGGGCACAGATAGGGTAAATAGACAAAGTCTTTTCCCTGGGGTCGGAGAGTCCAGAACTAAAGGCCATAGGTTTAGGGTGAGAGGGAAAAGATATAAAAGAGACCTAAGGGGCAACTTTTTCACACAGAGGGTGGTATGTGTATGGAATGAGCTGCCAGAGGAAGTTGTGGAGGCTGGTACAATTGCAACATTTAAGAGGCATCTGGATGGGTATATGAATAGGGAGGGTTTGGAGGGATATGGGCCAAGTGCTGGCAGGTGGGACTAGATTGGGTTGGGATATCTGGTCGGCATGGATGGGTTGGACTGAAGGATCTGTGTCCATGCTGTGCATCTCTATGACTCTATGACTCTAGTGGGGTCAACATAGGGAAGTAGAGTTGAGGATTAATAGATTGGCCATGATCTCAATGAAAGATGATACACCAACTCGATGGAATGAATTACCCAGAATCTTAGAGTCATATAGTACAGAAGAGGCCCTTCAGCCCATTGAGCCTGTACTAGTAAAAATGTCCTTCCTCCCACACAAGTCCCGCTTTCCCACTCTAGGCTCATGGCTGACTTCTGCTCCAAAGCCTTGTGGTCTTACAGTGTGATGGTCAGTGGGACCTGTACTAGCCCTTGGAAAACACTATCTAATTAGATGGACAACCCCAGCCTTTTGGCCCACTACCTTGCATTTCCTTCCCTTTGTAAATATATATCCACTCACTATTTGATCCTTAACAGCTGAGTCTGCTCCCACTAACACTTCAGATTGTAACTATTTGCAGAATGTTTCTCATTTGAATTGTCTCCTCTAAGCTTGTCTTGACAGCTGTTTTAACTCTGAGTGCCCTGGAAACATGGACTCCCTATTCATCCAATCAAAGTTCAAAGCACCATGAAGTCACAGACAGAAATTGGGAATCATGGGACAGTATTTCAAAGCACTCTGTAAGTGACCTGGGTCCAGATAATTACCGGATGTTTGGATGGGGTTGGATGGAGATATGGTTTGGAGATTTCTACTCATAGATTCAAACAGCAGAGAAACAGTTCCTTCAGTCCAACCCTTATCGCCAACCAGACAACTTAATTTGACCTAATCCCATTTGCCAGCATTTGGCCCATGTCCCTATTACCCTATATGTGGAAAAGTTACCCCTCAGGTTCTTATTAACTCTTTCCCCTCTTATCCTACATCCTCTAGGTTTGGACTTCCCTACACTAGGTAAAAGACCTTGGCTATTCACCTTGTCTATGCCCCTGATAATTATATAAACCTCTGTGATATCACCCCTCAGCCTCCGAATCTCCAGGGAAAACAGCCCCAGCCTATTCAACCTCTCCCTATAGCTTAAACCCTCCAGTCCCAGCAACATCCTTGTAAATCTTTCTGTTATGGTTTCAACACAGTGGAAAAAACCCAAAGACAGTTCCGTTATTGATAACCTATCAACATTTTTTTTCTCTCATGATTCGGGCTGAACTGGGAGATGTTCACAGAAATATGTCATCTTTTGTTTCTCTTTGTGGAACAGGGATCTGTCATTTGCAACAACAACAAACCTCTGCCTATTTTTAAAAGATCTGTATCTGACTGGTTTTGAAAGGTTACCCCAAAGTAGATAACCTCTGTTTCAAAAGCTAGTAGCCAGGGAACATATGAGGATGAATTGTTTGCATTGTGAGAATCACATTTATATAAACAGCTGTTGGGATGAAGCTCTGCCTGTCTTCAGAAAATATTTTCAGTCCATATCGTAAAGAGGGACCCAAAGAGTTTAGAACATAGAACATGGAACAGTACAGCACAGTACAGGCCCTTTGAGTCTCGATGTTGTGCCAGCCTTTTATCCTACTCTAAGATCAGACGAACCGACATACCCTTCATTACACTACCTCCTATTTGCCTATCTAAGAGTCGCTTTAATGTCCCTGATGTATCTGACTCTGCTACAACTGCCAGCAATGTATTTCACACACCCAGCACTCTCTGGGTAAAGAACCGACCTCTGACACCTGCCCTAAACCTTCCTCCAATTACCTTAAAATTATCCCCCCACAGCCCCCCCACACCTCCACAATCCCCACTCCCGTGATAGATATTTCCACCCTGGGAAAATGTCTCTGGTTATCCACCCTATCTCTGTCTCTCAACATCTTGCGCACCTCTATCAAGTCAACTCTCATCCTTCTTCGCTCTAATGAGAAAAGCCCTAGCTCCCTCACCCTTCCTTCATAAGACATACCCTCCAGTCCGGGCAGCATCCTGGGAAATCTCCTCTGTACCGTCTCTAAAGTTTCCACATCCTTCCTATAATGAGGTGACCAGGACTGAATACAATATTCCATGTGTGACCTAACTAGGGCTTTATAGAGCTACAGCATAACCTCGTGGCTCTTAAACTCAATCCCCCTGTTAATGAAAGCCAAGACACCATACACCTTCTTAACAACCCTATCAAGTTGGGTGGCAACTTTGAGGGATCCATGGCCCTCAACCCCAAGATCCCTCTGTTCCTTCACACTGCCAAGAATCCTGTCTTTAACCCTGTATTCTGCATTCAAATTCGACCTTCCAAAATGAATCACTTCACACTTTTCCAGGTTGGACTCCATCTGCCACTTCTCAGCCCAGCTCTGCATCCCATCAATGTCTGGTTGTAACCAAAACAGCTCTCCACACTATCCACCACTCCACCAACCTTCACGTCATCAGCAAACTTACCAACCCACCCTTTCACTTCCTTATCCAAGTCATTTATAAAAATCACAAAGAACAGAGGTGCCAAAACTGATCCTTGCAGAAGACCACTGGTCACCGAAACCCAAGCTGAATACTTTCTATCTACTACCACCCTCTGTCTTCTATGGACTAGCCAATTCTGTATCCAGACAGACAGGTTTCCCTGTATCCCATGCCTCCTTACTTTCTGAATGAGCCTACCATGGGGAACCTTAGCAAATACCTTGCTGAAATCCATGTAAACCACATCCAATACTTTGCCTTCATCGATGTATTTTGTCACATCCTCAAAGAATTCATTAAGGTTTGTGAGGCATGACCTGCCTCTCACAAAGCCATGCTGACTATCTCTAATCAAACTATGGTTTTCCAAGTAATCATAAACCTACTCTCTCAGAATCCTCTCCAATACTTTGCACACCACTGGCATAAGACTGACTGGTCTGTAATTCCCAGGGTTATCCCTATTCCCTTCCTTGAACAAGGGAATAACATTTGCCACCCTCCAATCATCTGGCACAACTCCAGTGGACAGTGAAGATGTAAAGGTCATCACCAAAGGTGCAGCAATCTCTTCCCTCGCTTCCTGGAGTATCCTTGGATATATTCCCTCTGGCCCTGGAGGTTTATCGATCCTTCTGTTTTTCAAAGTTTTCAGCACATCCTCCTTCCTAACATCAACCTATTCAAGTGTATAATTCTGTTTCACATTGTCCTCAGAAACATCAAGGTCCTTCTCAGTAGTGAATATTGAAGCAAAGTATTCATTAAGGACTTCCCCGACTTTCTCTAAATCCAGGTGAAAGTTCCCTTCACTATTCCTGATTGTCCCCACCCTCACTCTGGCCATCCTCTTGTTCCTCCGTAAGTGTAGAATATCTTAGGTTTTCCTTAATCCTACTCTCCAAGGCATTTTCATGCTCCCTTCTAGCTCTTCTAAGTCCATTCTTCAGTTCACTCCTGGCTACCTTGTAACCTTTTTGAGTCCTGTTTGATCCTTGCCTCCTCAACCTTAAGTGTGCTTCCCGCTTCCTCTTGACTAGATGTTCCACATCCCTTGTCACCCAAAGTTCTTTCACACTGCCAAATCTGTCCAACACTATCAGCAATTGCCCCCGAAAGAATCTCCACATTTCTGTCGTGCTTTTCCATGAGAACGTCTGTTCCCAATTTAGGTGCCCCAGTTCCTGCCTAATAGCTTTGCAATTCCGCCTCCCCCAATTCAATACTTGCCCATACCATCTGCTCCTATCTCTCTACATGAGTAGAGTAAATGTCAGGGAGTTGTGATCACTGTCACCGAAATGCTCTCCCAATGAGAGATGTGACACCTGGCATGGTTTGCTGCCAAGCACCAAATCCAGTATGGCCTCCCTTCTTATCTACATATTGCATCTGGAACCCTTCCTGGATACACCTGACAAAAACTGCTCCAAACAAACTATTTGAATAACCAAGGTTCCAATCAATATTAGGGAAGTTAAAGTCACACATGACAACAATCCTGTTACTTCTGCACCTTTCCAAAATCCGCCTCCCAGTCTGCTCCTTTGTGTCCCTGGGGGTCTGTAGAAAACTCCCAATAAAGTGATTGCTCCTTTCCTGTTTCTGCCTTCCACTCATATTGACTCTGTAGACAAACCCTCCTTGACAACCTCCCTTTCTGCAGTTATGATACTATCTCTGATTAACAATGCCACTCCTCCACCTCTTTTACTGTCCCTCCTATTCCTTTTGAAACATCTAAACCTTGGAACATCCATCAACCATTCCTGCTCCTGTGACATCCGAGTCTCCGTAATGGCCACAATATCATAGTTCCAAATACTGATGCATGTTCTGAGTCCATCATCCTTCTTCCTGACACTTTTGCGTTAAAATAGACTCATTTCAACCCATCACACTGACTGCATCTTTGCCCTATCAAGAGCTTCTCCCCCCTTACAGACTCTATGCACACTGTGTCTGGCTGTTTGTGGCTGACTCCATCCTCTGATCCATAGCTCCACTTTCCACCCTCCGCCAATCTTGTTTAAACACTCCTGAAGAGCTCAAGCAAACCTCCTGCCCAGGATATTGGTGCCCCTCCGGTTCAGGTGCAACCCATCCTTCTTGTACAGGTCCTACCTTCCCAAAATTGTATCCCATGATCCATATATCTGAAGTCATCTCTCCGATACCAGTTCTGCAGCCACCTGTTCATCTACACTCACTCTCTGACCCTAGTCTTACTAGCCTGTGGCACCTGTAACAATCCTGAGATTACTACTTTGCTCGTTCTGCCTTCTAGCTTCCAACCTAACTCCCTATATTCTCTTTTCAGGTCCTCCTCCCTTTCCATTCCTATAACATTATCAATGTGTACCACAACTTCTAGCTGCTCATCCTCCCCCTTAAGAATCATGTAGACTTGATCCAAGACATCCCTGAACTTGGAACCCGGGAGGCAACATACCATCTGGGAGTATCTCTCGTGACCACAGGATCTCCTGTCTGTTCCTCTCACCATTGAATCTCCTAACACTATCACTCTCCAATCTTCCCCCTTCCCTCCTGATAGCCAGGGTCAGTGCCAGAAACCTGGCCACTGAGGCTTTCCCCTGTAGGCACCACCCTCCCCCTGCCGCTCCCCCCCCCCACCCTCAACAGTACTCCAAGTGGTTTGCTTATTATTACGGGAACATCCACAGGGGATCCCTGCACTGTATGCCTATTCCCTTTCCCTCTCCTGATGGTCACTCAGCTACCTCCCTATAACTCATCTCTATTACCCCCTCCACCTCCTGAATGATCTGAAGTCTGTCCAGCTCCAGCTCCAGTTCCCTAACACGGTCTGGGAGGTGCTGGAGTTGGGTGCACTTCTTGAAGGTAAAGCCAGCAGAGACACGAGTAGCGACTTTTACCTCCTACATCTTGCAAGAAGTTTTAGAGGGATATGGGGCTAAGTACTGGCAAATGGGGCAAGTGTGGACTTGTTGGGCTGAAGGGCCTGTTTCCACACTGTAAGTAATCTAATCTAATTAATTTTGGACATCTAGTTAGCATGGATGAGTTGGACTGTAGGGTCTGTTTCTGTGCTGTACACCTCTCTGACTCTATGTCATGGTACATGTGTGGAGGTGCCAGTGTTGGATTGGGGTAGATAAAGTCAAAAATGACATGGCACTATGTTATACTCCAACAGGTTTATTTGAAAACACAAGCTTTTGGAGCATTGTTCCTTCTTCAGATGTTTGTGCTTTCAAATAAACCTATTGGACTATAACAGGGTATTGTATGATTTTTGACATGTTACATGTGATACTCTTGTCACTGGTCTGTACGGTAAGATCTCTTCTAATCTCTGACCCACATATCGATGCACTAGATAAGCACGCAGATCAAAGGAGGTGTGAAGTTCGCCAACAGGAGTGACTGGAGACACTAAACCCAAGAGACTATAGATATTTGAAAACTTGAAAAGTTTGACAATCACATAGCCAAGACCTGATTTAAGGCAAAAACATGGGCATGATTAAATGAAACAGGGTTGGGCTATGTACAAATTATTGTAACAGCACCAATTTCTGGTTTGCATTCTGTGAAAAGAATTAAAATTCAAAATTACAAGTAAAGTAATCTGTCTTGATAATTATAGTCAGACAAGTTGTCACATCATTTGGAGAAAACATTTGCCCATTTATGTAAAACACATCTCACAGCCATATACAGAAGCTGTGAATATAACATTTGAATCTTGATTCTAACAATGAGCTACTGGAAAGAAGAAATACTTACATTTGCAGAGCATTTTTCACAACTTCAGGCAATCACAAAGCATTAATGAAATACAAGTGGAACAGATTAGGAAAGAAGTACACAGCTTGGTCACAGAAACAGCAATGTGCCAATATCTGAATAATTCATTGATTACTAAATATCAGCTTGGATAATTACCCCCTTTTCAACATGGTGTGCCGTAATCCTTGCCATAGAACATAGAACATAGAACATAGAACAATACAGCACAGAACAGGCCCTTCGGCCCACGATGTTGTGCCGAACTTCTAACCTAGATTAAGCACCCATCCATGTACCTATCCAAATGCCGTTTAAAGGTCGCCAATGATTCTGACTCTACCACTCCCACGGGCAGCGCATTCCATGCCCCCACCACTCTCTGGGTAAAGAACCCACCCCTGACATCTCCCCTATACCTTCCACCCTTCACCTTAAATTTATGTCCCCTTGTAACACTCTGTTGTACCCGGGGAAAAAGTTTCTGATTGTCTACTCTATCTATTCCTCTGATCATCTTATAAACCTCTATCAAGTCACCCCTCATCCTTCGCCGTTCCAACGAGAAAAGGCCGAGAACTCTCAACCTCGTACGACCTACTCTCCATTCCAGGCAACATCCTGGTAAATCTTCTCTGCACCCTCTCCAAAGCTTCCACATCTTTCCTAAAGTGAGGCGACCAGAACTGCACACAGTACTCCAACTGTGGCCTAACCAAAGTCCTGTACAGCTGCAACATCACTACACGACTCTTGAATTCAATCCCTCTGCTAATGAACGATAATACTCCATAGGCCTTCTTACAAACTCTATCCACCTGAGTGGCAACATTCAAAGATCTATGCACATAGACCCCAAGATCCCTCTGTTCCTCCACCTGACTAAGAACCCTACCATTAACCCTAAATGAGGTGGAATATGGGGCCTTGCCTTAATATCTCAATTTTAAAGCAATGTCTTTCCAAGTACAGCACTCTTTCTTGGTTTGCTCTGAAGTGTCATCTCATCACGTCTCTTGGGAGGAGGTAAATCCCCAACCTATTCACATTTATGGAAGTGTTACCCAGTATAACATAACTTTCAACTGGTAGAGGCAATAGAGAAATCCTTGTCCTCGATGGTCCCTGAAAACCCTCACAGCTAACAGTGTTGGAATGTCCATTCTGTTAAACTCTGAATGAAGACAATTCCAAAAAGACATGATAAATATGAGGCTTTTGGCAATTCTTCAGCCAACCATCACACAAATGAGGAACTGGGAACCAAGCCATTAACTTACATGGTGCAGAGATAGCTTGGAAGCCAATTAACAAAGTTGCTGCTGAGAAATAAATAAAACAAATAAAGTTTAAGTTTACTTTAAGAATGGTATTGATGAGACCAGTTATCAAGTTTCAATAAAGGGTCATAAAGGTGACAGATTATCCTTGCTTCCCTTTCCCTGCCAGTACAATCTGACTTTCTGTGTATTTCCATTATCTGTTTTTATTCCCAAACTACAGTATTGGCGATATTTGGCTTCAGCATATTCTTTTGTCCAATTCAATGTGACAGACTCAGTGAAGCATATTCATCCTGTTAACTGATACAGGGTTGCATTTCAATTAATGGTTCATTGGATGAAGATGTTGCTGGCAAATCTATCATTATTGCCCATCCCTAATTGCCCTTCAGAAGGAGGTGGTAGGCTCATTTTGTTTGTATTATATCAGCCACCCCTCAGCCTCTGATGCTCTAGTGAAAACAATCCGAGTTTGTCCAAATAAAAACCAAAAGAACTGCAAATGTTGTGAATCAGAAACAAAGGAAGAGGTTGCTGGAAAAGCTCAGTAGGTCCAGCAGCATCCGTGAAGAGAAATCAAAGTTAACATTTCAGGTCCAGTGACCCTTCCTCAGAATAGTTCCCAACAGGACCCAAAATGTTAACTCTGATTTCTCCTCACAAATGCTGCCAGACCTACTGAGCTTTTCCAGCAACTTCTGTATTTGTTCCAAGTTTGTTCAGTCTAATACACTCCAATCAGACCACATCCTGGTATACCTCTATGCTCCCTCTCCAAAGCTTCCACATCCTTCCTATTAGTGTGGGAACAGAACTGAACACTAATCCAAACGTGGCCTAAATAAAGCTGCAACATGACTTACTGACTTTTAGACTCACTATCCCAAAAGGTGAAGATAAGCATGCCATACATCTTCTTTACCACCTTATTCACTTGTATTACCACTTCCAGGGTAGCTCTGGACTTCTATCCCAAAATCCCTCAGTATATCAATGCTCCTAAGGGTCCTGCCATTTACTTTCTCTAGCACTTGACCTCCCAAAATGCATCACTTCAGATTGTCTGGATCGAAATCCATCTGCCATTTCTTTCCCCAACTCTCCAATTGCTCTATGTTCTGCTGTATCTTTTTAACAACCTCCTCACTATCAACAGCTTCACCAATTTTCATGTTGTTTGCAAACGTAGTAATCAGACCACTTGCATTTTTGTCCAACTCATTCACATATATTACAAGCACCTGAGGTGTCAGCACTTATCCTTGTGAAACATCACTGATTACAGACCTCCAGTCAGAAAATTATCCCTCCACAATTACCCGAAATCTTCTATGACCATGCCAATTTTATATCCAACTTACCAACTCACCACTGTTCCCATGTGACTTAATCTTCTGAACCAACCTACCATGAGGGACTTTGTCAAATGCTTTAGTAAAATCCATATAATCAACATCTATTGTCCTACCCTCATCAATCATCTTTGTCACTTCTTTAAAAAGTCCATCAAATTTGTGTGACAAGTTCTCCTGCACACAAAGCCATGTTGACTATCCCTAATAACTCTATTATTTTCCAAAATCTAGAGTGTTTTTGGAGCTGTGCCCATCCAGGCAAGTTGGATACTCCATTACACTTGTGCCTTGTAGATTAGATTACTTACATTGTGGAAATAGGCCCTTCAGCCCAACATGTCCACACCGACCCACACCCAATACTATGGGCAATTTAGCATGGCCAATTCACCTAACCTGCACATTTTTGGATTGAGGGAGGAAATCCATGCAGACACGGGGAGAATGTGCAAACTCCACACAGAGAGTCACTTGATGCATGAATTGAACCCAGGTCTACTGGGGCTGTGAGGCAGCAGTGCTAACCACTGTGCCACTGTGTCGTCCACATGGTGGACAGGTTTTGGGGAGTCAGGAAGTGAATTACTTAAAATAGAATGTCTAGCTTCTGACCTGCTGTTGTAACCGCAGTATTTATGTCATGAGTTCAGTTTGATTTCTGGTCAATGGTAACCCCTAGGGCATAGTGAGTGATTCAATGATGCAATGCTATTGAACATCAAGTAACACTAATCAGACTCTCTTTTATTGGAGATTGTCATTGTCTGGCACTAGTGAAAAATATACCTGCCACCTTGTCCGAGTCTTGGTGTATTTGAACATTGACATACAGGGGTAATTTTCCATATTGTTGCATAGATGCTAATATTGCAACTGTGCTGAAACAGCTTGGCCAGGACCACAGCTCAGTCTATAATATACATCTTAATTACTATTGCCAGAATATTATCAGGAACCAAAGCCTTTGAGCATCCTTCACCTGTCCATTGGTATCAAATGGAGTGAATTCAATTGGCGGAAGACTGCTATTTTTAATGCTGGGATCTCTGAGGAGGCTGAGATGAATCATTCACTCAACATTTCTGGCTGAAGATGGATGCAAATAATTCAGTGTTATCTTTTACATTGACATTGTGCTCTTCCTTCATTGAGGATGGGGATATTTGTGGAGCCTCTTCCACCACTGAGTTGTTTAATTGTCCACCACCATTCACAACCCGATAAAGCTGGACTGCAGAGCTTAGGTCTGGGGTTGCTTAGCCCAAACAGTTGCTGTGGATACTGCTTGACATACATGTAATATCGTTTAGTAGCTTCACCAGGGTGACATCTCATTGTCAGGTATGGCTGGTGCTGCTCCTGGCATGCCTTCCTGCACTCTCCATTACACCAGGGTTGATCCCCTGGCTTAATGGTAATGGTTGAGTTGGGGATATGCCAGGTCATGTGGTTACAGATTGTGCTGGAGTACAGCTCTGCTGCTGTTGATGGCCCACAGTGCCTCAATTGATGTCTAGTCTTGAGCTGATCGATCTGTTCAAATTAGCATGGTGATACTGATACACAACACGATTGAGAGCAACCTCATTTTGATGGTGGGACTTTGTCTCCACAAGGAATGTGTTGTAGTCACTCTTTCTGATACTGTCATGGACAAGATGAATATGTGACATGTAGATCCGTCGTTATTTCCACCTCCCGCAAACCCAGCCTAGCAACAATGTTCTTTCAGACTCAATCAGCTAAGTCTATCATGGTGTTACAGAGCTACTCTTGGTGATGGACGTTGGTGATGGGCATTGAAATTTCTTACCCAGAATCCATTCTGGCTACCCTCAGCGCTTTCTCTCAGTGATGTCAAACGTAGAAACAGAGAGAAGGACTGATTCATTAGCTGAAAACAGGGTTGGGTGTAGAAAATGCTAATCAGCGCAGGAGGTTTCCTCGTCCATGCTTCACCTGATGCCATGAGACTTCATGGAGTCCTGAGTCAATGTTGAAGCCTCTTACAAACTCCCTTCCAAATTGAGTATATCTCAACTGCCACCTGATAGAATCATAGAGCTGTACAGCATGGCAGCATGGAAACAGACCCTTTGGTCCAACCCGTTCGTGCCAACCAGATATCCTAAATTAATCTCGTCCCATTTGCCAACATTTGGACAATATCCCCCAAACCCTTCCTATTCATATACTCAACCAAACGTCTTTTAAATGTTGCAATTGTACCAGCCTCCACCACATCCTCAGGCAGCTCATTCCATACACGTACCACCCTCTGCGTGAAGAAGTTACCCTTTAGGTCCCTTTTGAATCTTTCCCCTCTCACCCTAAACTTATGCCCTCTAGTTTTGGTATCTCCCACCCCTGGTGTTATGAAGATGTGAGCGTACTGTACTGTTAAGAGAGTTAGAGGCTGGTCGAGATACCTGACACAGCACCAAGTGTTCTGAACAAGATATAATGTATCATTGGTCGAACAACTTGATTAGTTGGTTGCCCAGAGATGACAAAACAAATTTGAATTAGGCCAATCAGTAAATTACCAAACTCCAATCCAGTTTGAATTGAGTATTTTGACAATATTAAAAGCCAATGACACAATCCAATGTTCTTGGGTATAAGACTGGGGCAATTGAACACTTGGGAGGAGAGTTTATCCCATATCATAACACAAGGAAAGGACATTGTCTACTTACCCTATCCATGCCCCTCATGATTTTATAAACCTCTGTAAGGTCACCACTCAGCCTTTGACAGTTAGGACAGGACATATCCAGGGATGGTGATGGCAGTGTCTGAGATATTGTGCATAAGTTTGATTCTGTGTGTATAACTATATCAAGCTGCTGAGTTAAACAGAGTGGTGCTGGAAAAGCACAGCCGGTCAGGCAGCATCCCAGGAGCAGGAGAGTTGAGGTTTTGAGCATAAGCCCTTCATCAGGAATGTGGGGGACCCAAGGGGGCTGATAGATAAACGGGAGGGGGGTGGGTGGGACTGAGGGAAGGTAGCTGGGAGTACAATAGGTAGATGAAGATGGGGGTGAAGATGATAGTTTGGAGAGGGGGGTGGAGCAGAAGGATGTTGGACAGGGAGCACAGTTCAAGAAGGTGGTGTCAAGTTGATGGGGTTGGATGCTGTTTGAGCTGCTGTTTGACTAGTCTGTGAGACAGATCTCCTGATTTTGGCACTATCAGCCAGTTATTATTTTAGTCAGTGAGATTGTTCCATTTGTGTACATTTACACATCTCTAAAATAAAGCAGTTTTAAATAAATAAATATTTCACCAAGCTGCTAATTAGACTGCTTACATGGCAGAGTATGTACAAAGGACACTCCATCCATTTGTTTATTTAATATAATAAACTGACATCTAAATACTCCTCCAGCATTTAGTTTTGGTTAAAGCTAATCAAACATATTCTTTGATAACCTTACTGCTAGTGTTTCCTACCAGTCTGAAAATGAATCTTTCCTGGAGTGCTGTCTCGTCTCAATTTTACAGATCCCGGTTTCTTACACAGTGGGTATCACAGATTTTCTAACCAAGTTTCTTTTATTCATCATTAATCTGGGTTAATAAATTATTGATTTGCAATCTGTAGGGAAACATATTCAAAGCTAACTAATCAATTGCTACCAGCCTAGCTTTTCATAAAACTTGCTGAATAACTTATGATTTTAAAACTTCAGAGCTAAAGGTAAATCCTTGTCAAGGAAAATGATTTGAAAGATTCAGGGTGTCCCACGCTACTTTATTTCTAATGAACCTTTTCTAAGGGCATTCAATCATTCCATACACATGCGAGCTGTTGTGTCTTTCTCGTGGTCATCTGAACAGCAAATGGCCATTGAAAGTTTTACTCATGTTGAACTCTATAGATATCCAAACAATGCCAGGTTGTTGCATTGAATAGACAGATGGGTTTGCAGTTTAACATCTTATCCAACAGGGAGAATTTCCATTTTCTCAACAATGAAGTGTCAGCCCGGAAGATGTGCTTAAAAAGTTTCAAGCTGCCATGCCTGCTGTCCTGCCACTGATCTTCAGAATCTTCATCCATCTGCCAATATCATCTTCCTGTTGCCTCTCAGCAATCTCTGTTGTCGTGTAACATTGGGCTCAATAACTGTTTAACTTCTGCTTATTTCAGTCCAATAGCAAACACTCCACCCTCAGTCAGGGAAGCTTGTTTGCTCACTTACTCAGAAATGTTAACTTCATGGCTGACTATATTATTGCGATTTCAAATGTATGCCAATTTGAAAAAATAAATTGATTGATCTTAGTTAAATATTACATCCATTACAAAAACAGAAATTGCGGTAAAGCTCAGAAGGGTCACTTGACCTGAAACTTTAATTCTGATTTCTCTCCACAGATGCTGCCAGACCTGCTGAGCTTTTCCAGCAAGTTCTGATTTACAGTATCTGCAGTTTTTTTTGTTTTTTATTACATCCATTACATTTGACAATAGATCTATTTACCTTCACTTTCACTGAAGTTGTCAGGTCTGAATGGCATGCATTGAAATTATAATCCAGGTTTAATTTATTGAATAAATTCAAATATTATATTTTATGTTCTAAACTTTGTTAAAACCTTCATTAACCTTCTTCCTCAACTAGGAAGTTTGAATCTGTCCTTTTGCTCCAGGATCTGCCCTCTTCTTCTGGACTTTGAAAAATTAGCAACTATTGGTCCAACTGTCCTTACAATTTCTAACTCTACCTCCATCTCTTCCTTCTCAAAAGGCCTTGAATACATTTTTACCCCCCAAATTCATGCTTATGTTTCAAAAAAATCAATTTTTGAATTCCTTCAATCAAGTCTCACTTACTCTCATCAAACAAATGCAAGCCCTCCTCTTTGGCTGGGACACAAGTAAATTATTCCTCTCATCCTTCTCAACCTCGTTGAAACCTTTGATACGGTTCTGTACACGACTGTTTCTCATTCAACAGATTCCCAAGATCATCGAGCCTGGATCTGTAATCCTCAGATTCTATTTTTATCTACTTAGAGCATTTTCAGCCATGGTTCCTCCTCCCACTCGAAGACTAATATCTCTGATGATTCCTAAGGACATCTTCCTGCGCTGTTCTGATCACTCATCTGCTCCTTTACAATGTTATCCCAAAATATATCATCTGTATTTATGATCTCTCATCCAGCTTGACCTGACCACCACCTCCTTAAACATCTCCACAATCTATAATTTGTCAGATTATTTGTCCAGTATCCTTAAGGGTTTTCTACAGACCCGCTAATAGCAGTAGAGAGATTGAAGATCTCATAGGGGGGCAGATTCTGGAAAAATGCAGAAGTAGCAGGGTTGTTGTTATGGGTGATTTCAACTTTCCCAATCTCGCCTGGAACCTCCTTAGTGCAGATGGTTTGGATGGAGCCGTTTTTGTCAGGCGTGTTCAGGAGGGTTTCCTTACTCAGTGTGTAGACAGGCCAACGAGGGGAGAGGCCATTTTGGATTTGGTGCTCGGCAACTAGCCAGGACAGGTGTCAGATCTCGCGGTGGGAGAACACTTTGGTGACAGTGACCACAACTGCCTCACATTTACCATAGCCTTGGAGAGGGAAAGGAGCAGTTAACAAGGGAGGATATTTAATTGGGGAAAAGGAAATTATGACACTATAAAAAAGGAGTTGGGAAGTTCTGACTGGGAGCAATTGTTCCACAGAAAGGGCACAGCAGACATGTGGAGACTGTGTAAGGAGCAGTTGTTGTGAGTGATGCACAAATTTGTTCCTCTGAGACAGGTAAGAAGGGGTAAGATTAAGGAACCTTGGATGACGAGAACAGAGGAGCTTCTCATCAAAAAGAAGAAGGCAATAGACAATAGATAATAGACAATAGATGCAGGAGTAGGCCATTCAGCCCTTCGAGCCTGCACCGCCATTCAATATGATCATGGCTGATCATTCCCAATCAGTATCCTGTTCCAGCCTTATCTCCATAACCCTTGACTCCACTATCTTTAAGAGCTCTATCCAATTCTTTCTTAAATGAATCCAGAGACTGGGCCTCCACTGCCCTCTGGGGCAGAGCATTCCACACAGCCACCACTCTCTGGGTGAAGTAGTTTCTCCTCATCTCTGTCCTAAATGGTCTACCCCGTATTTTTAAGTTGTGTCCTCTGGTTCGGCACTCCCCCATCAACGGAAATATGTTCCCTCCTGCCAGAGTGTCCAATCCTTTCATAATCCTATACGTTTCAATCAGATCCCCTCTCAGTCTTCTAAACTCAAGAGTATACAAGCCCAGTCGCTTCAGTCTTTCAGTGTAAGGTAATCCTGCCATTCCAGGAATTGACCTCATGAACCTACGCTGCACTCCCTCAATAGCCAGAATGTCTTTCCTCAAATTTGGAGACCAGAACTGTACACAGTACTCCAGGTGTGCTCTCACCAGGGCCCTGTACAGCTGCAGAAGTACCTCTTTGCTTCTATACTCAATTCCTCTTGTTATGAAGGCCAGCATGCTATTAGCCTTCTTCACGACCTGCTGTACCTGCATGCTTGCCTTCATTGACTGGTGGACAAGAACACCCAGATCTCTCTGCACAGCCCCTTTACCTAATTTGATACCATTGAGGTAGTAATCTGCCTTCCCATTCTTGCCACCAAAGTGGATAACCAGACATTTATCCACATTAAACTGCATCTGCCATGCATCTGCCCACTCAACTAACTTGTCCAGGTCACCCTGTAATCCCCTAACATCCTCATCACATTTCACCCTACCACCCAGCTTTGTATCATCAGCAAATTTGCTAATGTTATTGCTGATACCATCTTCTATATCATTTACATATATTGTAAAAAGCTGCGGTCCCAGCACGGATCCCTGCGGTACCCCACTGGTCACTGCCTGGCATTCCAAAATGGAGCCATTAATCACTACCCTTTGTTTCCTATTAGCCAACCAATTCTCTATCCAATCTAGTACTTTGCCCCCAATACCGTGCGCCCTAATTTTACTCACTAACCTCTTGTGTGGGACTTTATCAAAAGCTTTCTGAAAGTCCAGGTACACTACATCCACTGGATCTCCCTCATCCATCTTCCGAGTTACATCCTCAAAAAACTCAAGATGATTAGTCAAGCATGATTTCCCCTTCATAAATCCATGCTGACTCTGTCCTATCCTGTTACTATTATCCAGATGTGCCGTAATTTCATCCTTTATAATAGACTCCAGCATCTTTCCCACCACTGAGGTCAGACTAACTGGTCTATAATTTCCTGCTTTCTCCCGCCCACCCTTCTTAAAAAGTGGCACAACATTAGCCGCCCTCCAATCCTCGGGAACCGACCCCGATTCTATTGAACTCTGGAAAATAATCACCAGCACATCCACGATTTCCCGAGCCACCTCCTTCAGTACCCTGGGATGCAGGCCATCAGGTCCCGGAGACTTATCAACCTTCAGACCTAACAGTCTCTCCAACACCAAATCCTGGCAAATATAAATTCCCTTAAGTTCAGGTCCTTCAGCCACTGTTACCTCAGGGAGATTGCTTGTGTCTTCCCCAGTGAACACAGATCTGAAGTACCCATTTAATTCCTCTGCCATTTCTTTGTTACATAAGGCAGCTTATGTAAGGTGAAGGAAGCAAGGATCTAGCACAGCTTTAGAGGATTACAGGCTTGTGAGAAAGGAGCTCAGAAATGGACTGAGGAGAGGCAGGAGGAGGAACGAAAAAGGCTTGGCAGGAAGGATTAGGGAGAACCCAAAGGCATTTTACTCATACGTGAGGAATAAGAGAATGATCAGGGAGAAGGTAGGGCGGATCAGGGATAGTGGAGGGAACTTGTGCGTGGAGTCTGAGCAGATAGGGGAAGACTTAAATGAGTTTTTTGCTTCAGTTTTCATGAAGGAAAGGGACCTTGTTGTAAATGAGAACTTTGAGGAGCTGGGATACAGTCTTGAACAGATCAAGATTGAGGAAGTTGATGTGCTGAAAATTTTGAAAAACATTAAGATTGTTAAGTCCCCAGGGCCAGAGCAGATTTATCCCAGGCTGCTCCGAGAAGTGAGAAAGGAGGTTGTTAAGCCACTGGAGAGGATATTTACCTCCTCACTCTCCACGGGAGACGTACCGGAGGTTTGGAAGGAGGCAAACGTTGTTCCTCTTTTCACGAAGGGGAATAGGGAAATCCCTGGCAATTACAGACCAGTCAGTCTTACATCTGTGGTCAGCAAAGTTTTGGAAAGAATTCCAAGGGATAGGATTTATGACTATTTGGAAAAGCATAGTGTGATTAAAGGCAGTCAGCTTGACTTTGTGAGGGGCAGGTCATGCCTCACAAACCTTATTGAGTTCTTCGACGAGGTGACAAGACTGGTCGACGAAGGTCGAGCAGTGGATGTGGTGTATGTGGACTTCAGCAAGGCATTTAATAAGGTTCCCCATGTTAGGCTCATTCAGAAAGTCAGGAAGTATGGGATACAAGGAGATTTGGCGATCTGGATTCAGAATTGGCTGGCTGATAGAAGGCAGAGAGTGGTTGTAGATGGAAAGTATTCTGCCTGGAGGACAGTGTTGAGTGATCTCACAGGGCTCTGTTCTTGGGCCTCTGCTCTTTGTAATTTTTATAAATGACTTGGATGAGCAGGTTGAGGGGTGGGTTAGTAAATTTGCAGATGACATAAATGTTGGAGGTGTCCTCGATAGTACAGAGGGCTACTGCAGGCTGCAGCGTGACATAGACAGGATGCAGAGCTGGGCTGAGAAATGGCAGATGGAGTTCAACCTGGATAAAAGTGAAGTGATGCATTTGGAAGGTCGAACTCGAATGCTGAACATAGGATTAAAGACAGGATTCTTGGCAGTGTGGAGGAACAGAGGGATCTGGGTGTGCAAGTACATAGATCCCTCAAAGTTGCCACCCAAGTGGATAGGGTTGTTAAGAAAGCATATGGTATTTTGGCTTTCATTAAGGAGGGATAGAGTTTAAAAGCCGTGAGGTTTTGCTACACATCTACAAGTTCCTGGTGAGACCACACTTGGAATATTGTGTCCAGTTCTGGTCACCCTACTATAGGAAAGATACAGAGGCTTTGGAGAGGATGCAAAGAAGGTTTACCAGGATGCTGCCTGGACTGGAAGGCTTACCTTATGAAGAAAGGTTGAATAAGCTCGGACTTTTCTTTCTGGAGAGAAGGAGGAAGAGAGCAGACCTGATCGAGGTATACAAGGTAATGAGATTAAAAATCACACAACACCAGGTTATAGTCCAACAGGTTTAATTGGAAGCACACTAGATTTTGGAGCGTCGCTCCTTCATCAGATGAAGGAATGTCGCTCCCAAAGCTAGTGTGCTTCCAATTAAACCTGTTGGACTATAACCTGGTGTTGTGTGAATTTTAACTTTGTATACTCCAGTCCAACATCGGCATCTCCAAATCATGAGATAATGAGGAGAATAGGTAGAGAATTTGTTTTGCAGATGTTTCGTCCCCTGTCTAGGTGACATCCTCAGTGCTTGGGAGCCTCCTATGAAGCGCTTCTGTGATGTTTCCTCCGGCATTTATAGTGGTTTGAATCTGCCGCTTCCGGTTGTCAGTTCCAGCTGTCCGCTGCAGTGGCCGGTATATTGGGCCCAGGTTGATGTGCTTATTGATTGAATCTGTGGATGAGTGCCATGCCTCTAGGAATTCCCTGGCTGTTCTCTGTTTGGCTTGTCCTATAATAGTAGTGTTGTCCCAGTCGAACTCATGTTGCCTGTCATCTGAGTGTGTGGCTACTAAGGATAGCTGGTCGTGTCGTTTCGTAGCTAGTTGGTGTTCATGGTTGCGGACCGTTAGCTGTCTTCCTGTTTGTCCTATGTACACATCACATTCAACAACCAAATATATGAACAAATCAACGGCACACCCATGGGCTCACCGATCTCTGGACTTATAGCAGAAGCGGTAATGCAAAGGTTAGAACAAACAGTCTTACCGCAAATTCAACCCAAACTCTGGGTCAGATATGTAGATGATACCTTTGTAATCATTAAAAACACAGAAATAGAGAACACACACCGGATCATCAACACCACACTCATGGGTGAAGGCGGGTATAAACCGCCCCGTGTTTACCATGGAGCAAGGCCCACATCGGGAGAGCCAGCAGTATCCATTATAAAGCAAACAGTATTCATTCTAAAACAGCAGCTGCCAGCCTGACCACATGATCGGGAGAGGGGGGGCCCAAAGACAGATCCGAATACACACCGCACCAGACACTAGTCAGGACTCCAGACAATGGTCATGACTCTCAGATCGAAACCCACCTTATAATCTCATCAAGGTTCCAACTGACACACACCCATAACCTGATCATGCAAAACAGTCCTACACAAAAGGCAAACACCAAACAAACAGGATGAATCTAACAGACACTTTGGAAGTAACAAAGTGGGGTGCTAGCCTCCAGCCCTCACGGAGAGACAAACAGATTGCACCCGGACCCAGTTACATAAAGATAAACAGCACACCTTTTGTGAATGCTGCCGACTCTCCGAGGACGGCAGGAAGCTTGACATTCACACATACTCCAGCCATGATTACCACCATTCACACTCATTCATACCCAATCTCCTAAATCCTGACTCATGAAGTATATAACTTGTAACATCGCGTGGGGAACGGGAGAGCGATCGAGATTCGGACCTCGGTTGGTCTCCGCTGGCGTTAAATACTTCAATAAAGTTACCGATTGTCGAACCGCACTCTGGGCTCGGACTGAGATCATTTCATCCGCGCTAACATGGGAATCTGATTCACTAGAGAGGAAGAAAAGGACAACCAACTCCCATTCCTAGACGTGATGGTACAGAGAACACCGAACGGAGAGTTTACCACAAAGGTATACAGGAAAGCCACACACAGAGACCAAGTCCTGAACTACAAAAGCAACCACCCCAACACACACAAAAGAAGTTGCATCAAGACACTGTTCAAAAGGGCCACAACATACTGCAGTACAATAGAACTGCAAAAAGAGGAAGAAGAACACCGATACAATGTAATCGCTAAAAACGGATATCCACGCAATTTCATCAACAGATGCCTAAGGGAAAGACAACGGAATGAGGACATGCCACAACCCAAAGGACTAGCCACATTACCATACATCAAAAACATTTCCGAACTGACAGCCAGACTACTGCGACCTCTAGGACTCAAAACAGCACACAAACCAAAAGCCACTCTCAGACAACAACTCACCAGGATGAAGGACCTGATACCCAGCATGAGCAAAACCAGTGTAGTGTACAAAATCCCAAGGACTGCACAAAACACTACATAAGACAAACAGGAAGACAGCTAACAGTCCACATCCAACTAGCCACGAAACGACATGACCAGCTATCTTTAGTAGCCACACACTCAGATGACAAGCAACATGAGTTTGACTGGGACAACTCGGCGAACAGAACCACAACAACGAGCACCCGAGCTACAAATCTTCTCCCAAACTTTGAAGAATAGATAGAGTCAATAGCCAAAGACTTTTCCCCAGGGCAGGATTGACGGGTATGAGGGGTCAGAGCTTTAAGATACTAGGAGAAAGGTATAAAGGAGACGTCAGAGATAGGTTCTTTACACAGAGAGTTGTGAATGCATGGAATGCGTTGCCAGCGGTGGTGGTGGAAGCAGAGTCATTGGGGACATGCACATGGAGAGCAGTGAGTTGAGGGGTGCATAGGTTAAGTTATTATATTTTACATTAGAATTAAACCTTGGCACAGCATCGTAGGCCAAAGGGCCTGTATAGTACAATGTGCTGTACTTTTCTATGTTCTATTAATGCATGTGTAGAAACTGCCTCTAATTAAATATTGGAAAGATTGAAACCATCATATTTCAGTCTGCGATACAAACTTTATTCTCGAGACAGATACACAAATTGTCGCCTTGGCAACTAATTGAGTTTGAATTATATTGTTCACAAACATATTTGACTTGAAATGTAGACATTTTCCCACATATCCACTCCATCACTGACACGACTTATTTCAATTTCTGTAATGTGGCTCATCGTTGATCACCTGTTGCTGCTTAGTTAAAATGCCTGGGAAATTGGGACCAGTTCTGGGGCTGGTGGGACCATTACAAACAGGATAGATTACATTTCAGGGTGTTGTTTGCTAGTGCTGTTGAGGAGGGTTTAAACTAGACTGGCTGGGGATCGGGTACCTGAGCAGGGAGATAGAGGAGAGAGAAACAGGAGAAAACAAACAACAGAAAGGTGTGAAGCAAAAATAAAAGGCAGCAAAAACAAGGACAAAAAAAATTAATGAGATCACAATATAAAAACAACCACCGACTATTCTAATCCCATTCTCCAGTCCTGTCCCAAACCAGTCACACATATTGGTGGACTATTAACTAATTCACTGGAGGGGGAGACTCCACCAAAGTAATCAGGAAACTACGGGCCAGTTAGTCTAGCCTTGGTGATGAGGACAATGTTAGAAACAATTCTGAGGAACAGAATTAATCTGTATTTGGAAAGGTATGGATTAATCAAGAACAGTCAGCAATACCTTTGTTATGGGGAGGTCATGCCTGACCAAGTTGATTGAAGTTTTCGAAGGTAACAAGTTATATGGTTAGGGCAGTGCATTCAGCATTGCACTTCAGTAAGATTTTTGATAAGGTCACGCATGTAAAGACAAGACCCCATAGATTCAGTTGGCTGAGTGGCAGGAAGCAGATAGGTATGGTTAAAAGGTGTTTTTGTGACTGAGGGTCTGTGTCCAGTGGGTCCCACATAGGTCAGTATTGTTACCCTTGATGTCTGTGGTTTATGTAAGTGGTTGAGACTTGAATGTAGGAGGGTTGTTCGGTGAGTCCACAGATGAAAATGTTTGGGTTGGTAAATAGGGAGCAGGTTAGTCTTAGATTACAGGATAGAGACACTTTGATTTGGTTTATTGTTGTCAAATGTACCTAAGTACAGTGAAAAGTTTTGTTTTGCGTACAGTACAGGCAGATCATAGCAATCAAGGACATACGGATCACTGGGTGCTTAGATAGAGCAAGGCACACCGGTTACACGGCATAGGAGGGGTACAAAACCAAGATCAGCATTAGATTTGAAATTAGTGAGGTCTATTCAGCAGTCTAATAACAGTGAGGAAGAAGCTGTTCTTGAACCTGGTGGTATGTGTTTTTCAACATTTATATCTTCTGCCTGAAGGAAGAGGTTAAAAAAGAGTATAGCCAGGGTGGGAGGGGTGTTTAATGACATTGGCTGCCTTTCCATGACAATGAGAAGTGTAAATGGAGTCAGTGGTGGGAGGTTGGCTTCTGGAATAGACTAGGCTGTGTTCACAACTCTCTGTAGTTTGTCACGATCCTAGGCACAGCATTTACCATACCTAGCCATGATGCATCCAGATATGATGTTTTCCATGGTGCATCAGTAAAGGTTGATGAGGATTGTTATGGACATGCTGAATTTCCATAGACTCCTAAGGAAGAAGAGGCATTGATGTGCCTTCTCAATCATCATATATAAGTGGGAGGACCAGGACAGACTGTTGGTTATCGTCACTCTGAGGAAATTGTCGCTCTTGACCCTCTCCACCCCAGCTCAATTGATATAGAAGTCAATGATCAAGTTCTCTAATTTTACTGATGTTGAGGGAGAGATTGTTATCTTTGTACCATGACACCATGTATTCTAACTCATCATTGTTTGATATCAGCCTTATAATGGTGGGGTCATCAGCTAACTTGTAGATGGAGTTTGGACAGAATTTGGTCACACAGTCATGAGTGTACAGGGAGTACAGTAGGGGGCTGAGTACACATCTTTGCAGGGCATCGGTGTTGAGGATTATCATGGAGGAGGGGCGATTGTCTGTCTTCACTGATTGCGGTCTGTGGGTCAGAAAGCTGAGAATCCATTTGCAGAGGGTGGAGCCAAGATCTAGGTCTCGGAGTTTGGAGATTAGTTTGTCAGCTTGGAGATGGACTGGTCAGATAGACAGATCAGTGTGAAATAGACTTCAATCCAGATAAATTTGAGGAAATGCACTTGGGAGAACAAACAAAACAAGGGAGTACACGATGAATGTAGGGACCAGGGGAAGCATTGAGGATCAAAGGGACTTTGGTGTTCATATACCCTGGTCTCTTAAAGTTCTGGGACAGGAACATTAAATGATTAAGAATGCATGGGGATATTTATCTTTATTAATCAAGGCATATAGTTTACAAACCTGGAGCTGATGCTGGAACTGTGTAAACTGTTGCTTAGGCAACAACTAGAGAACTGTGTGCAGTTCTGGAATCAACATTATAGAGCTGTGAAACAACTAGAGAGGGTGCAGAGGAGATTTGCCAGGATGTTGCCTGGGCTGGAAAGTTCCATGAAGAAAGTTCAGACAGACTGGGGTTGTTTTCCCTGGAGCAGAGGAGATTGAGAGGGGACAGGATTGAGAAGCATAACATGATGAGGAACATTACTGGATTAGTGGTGCTGGAAGAGCACAGCAGTTCAGGCAGCATCCAACGAGCAGCGAAATCGACGTTTCGGGCAAAAGCCCTTAAGAAACTTTTCCCCTTGATGGAAGGATCAATGATCAGGGGTGTATATCTAAGGTAAGGGACAGGAAGTTTAAAGGCGATGTATGGGAAACCTTTTTCACCCAGAGGGTGATGGAAATCTGAGATTCGCTGCCTGTAAGGGTGGGAGAGGCAGAAACCCTCATCACATTGAAGAAGTATTTAGATGTACACTTGTGATGTCAAGATTAGAGTGGTGCTGGAAAAGCACAGCAGGTTAGGCAGCATCCGAGGAGCAGGAAAATCGATGTTTCAGGCAAAAGCCCTTCATCATCCCAAAACGTCATTTTCCCGCTCCTCGGACGCTGCCTGACCTGCTGTACTTTTCCAGCACCACTCTAATCTTGACTCTAATCTCCAGCATCTGCAGTACCCACCTCCGCACTTGTGATGGCAAGGCATACAGGGTATGAGCCATGTGCTGGGAAATGGGATTAGAATAGTTCGGTGCTAGTTTCTGACCAGTGCAGACGTGATGGGATGAAAGATTTTTCTTTGTGACATAGATATCTGTGATTTTCTGACTATGCAATGGATGCAGAATATTAAATAATTTTAAACCAGAGCTAGAGAGAATTCTAACCACCAAGGGGATGAAAGGTTCTGAGGAATATGCAGGAATATGGAGTTCAGGCTAAAATCAGATTAGTCATGATTTTTCAAATGGGGTAAGAGGCTTGACGGACCAAAGGACAACCTTGTTCGTTGTCATGTGTTCATGTTTGCTCCTCATTCATCACTTCTCAGGAGAAAAGAACACTAGACTTTTCAGTTTCTCTTTCATACCTTTTAATAATCTTTTTATTGGAATCATCTGAGCAAACCTCTTTTACATCTTCATCTGCCTCTTTTCTTTTATGATATGGAGACCAGAATGATATGTTGATTCCTTCACTCTATTTTTAATTAATTAGCTTTAATAATTGCTGCACAGCTTTGTAATAACTGATGCATACAAGTCAATAAACTCCAATTTCAAAGTCAGCAATTAATTGGCTGATCCCTGCCAGGGCAACAGGACTGGATCAGTTTTCCTGGTGGAAAAATAAGAATCAGCAAATATTCCCAATAGCATTCATATCTTGTGACATCTGACAATGCTGACATAGAATGAGGGCAGTACGAAGTGTGGTTAATTCCCGCTCACTCTCACAGCTTAATTCCACACGTGAGGAAGGGCCTGTGGTCAGGTAAAGAATCTGAGGAGGGTTGGAAAATCATCCAAAATGCAAACAAGAGAAACAATGGCGTAAGAGATCAGAACAGTATTTTTTAAGACTGAGCATTCGAGAGATAATGATTGAAAACTATCATCAAGGTCACCAAGAGACACTTTACATAAAATGTACACTTGCCTCTCTGTGTTAACAGCTAATCCCCAGAGCATGGACCTTTTTGGTCACTTTATACACATTGATGTCATTTTCTTCATTTCTGTCAACAATTTGGCAATTAAAATGTTCAGGTAGAATGTCTTCGTAGAATTTGTTGATCTGAAAGTCCTGCCACATTTTTGAAGAAAGATAAATGATGGTTCTTTCACTACTGAGATGTTGTAAAGTCTTTATTAGTAAGGGATAGGTCTTTGGAAAATAGACAATTTCTCCACCAAAGATGAAATCGTAGTCACGAGGAAACTGAATGTGATCATGACCCCAGGATAGGGCACGGATATTTACCCGATCTCTACAGGACGGTGAGATGCTGGCAACAACATTATGTTCAATTTGCTTTAAAACATTTGGTTGGTCTGTAATTGTCACATTTCCTCCTGAAAAATAATTAGATGTCTCAGTTCAGAATTTGATTCACACCACAATCAGATGCAGAATCATGGTCATGGAAAGGAGAGAAAATTAATCTTCTTAAAGATATTTTGAATATATGGGCAAATGCCATTTCAAATATATACTGATCCATGAGCTTTAAATAAAAATCATTGAGCATCTTGCATTTAGTTACAAACCCATATATCTAGGTGTTAACCTATGCATCTTGTCAGAGACAGATAGTGATCTCAGTGCTGGCTGGCATGCAGATGTATTGCAGGGGAATGCTTTAGCAGAATATCCAATGAATAAAGACTTGCCTATGGGAATGTTGGGGGGGAGGAATGTTTCCAAAACAAATATTTAGTTTGGAAGGAAGCCGCAGGTTAAGTTTTAGTTTGTAATTGTACTTATTTAATCATTTTTCCATATCATCCAAGAAGTTATTTTTAAAATTCATTCATGAGTTGCAAGTGTCATTGGCCAAGCCCTATTCCTAGTTTCTGTGTAAGAGATGGACCAACTGAAAAGAGCAAGGGTGAGCCTTGGAAGAAAGTTTGAAGTAAAAACAGTTGTGAGGAAGGGTCTTATCTTCAAAAATCAGTAAGTACAATCAATTTGAGCAGAGCTGAGAAACAAAATGGAGGAAAATCATTGGTGGAAGCTTCTTGTAAGCCCAAAATATTGTTGAAACAGGGAGTAATTAAGTCAGGAAAGTAAAGGCACATGTAACAAGTAATACTTTTCATATGAACTGGACAAACCAAATTTATAGAATGAGTGTGAAGAACAAGTTTGTGGAATGTGTGCAGGATGCTTCTCTAGATCAGTTAAACAAGAACTACAGACAATGTGGAGAAGTAAATATCTTGCATTGAAAGTATTCATCCCTACCCCTAGCCTTTCCTTAAAGCAACTATGTGACAAATGAGTTGTAATATTAAGGTAATATTAAAGTAAACTAGAAGAATTTTAACAGAATGGAAACATACCGATGAAGTGATTCACACTGTTTAGGTATATCCTTTAACCATGAAAAGATCCAAATACACATTGTTCTTCATGCTCATCATTGCTTACATTTCATTTACATTTGCAAAGTTATGCTTCTTGTGGCTTTTGGTTTCCTGTGAACTTTATAACTTACCTAGCAGAACTGCTAAGATTCCTAATATTCCAGTTCCTGCACCCAGTTCGATCACCTTCATGCCATTAAAGATTATCCTCTGTTTTTCAATATACTCACACAGAGCAAGACCCTGAAAAATAAATCCATGTTTAATTAGAATTGGGTTGAATTCCAAAGCTGAGGTGAAATGTTGTGGAATCAATGTTCAATAGAAGGGAAACATATGAGACTTTTTCACACCTCAGTACATACAGACAGAATTAGCTGAAATTTTAGCTATTTGGAGTCTACCAAGCCTCTCTTTAGCCAGTTCAAATGAGCAAATACATAGTCTGCCGATTAACACAATCTCAAGTAGTCTATCTTTCATGGAGAATAGATAAACGAACAGATCCCAATAGACTCTGACCTCTCCAGTACTGCACTTCAGAATCTGCCCCTGCACTATCCACCTCCCAACTAAGGAATTACATTATGTGTTAATGTTGGAGTCTGGAAAAACATGTTTCTTTTACATTTCCTATCCACCTGGAGCCAGAGAGGCAGGCTGAGAATCCTGACGAGGGACAGAATGCAGGGACTTTAACAAATCCAACAGAATCGAATCTAAAATGTAAATGGACAGTCAGTCACTGGAGGCATTAGTTCTTGATTGCAAAAGAACACATTATTACACTCTATGTTCACAGCATATATTAACATACATAATTATATAGATGTGCTATATATACTGTACATATATTTCCATTGACAAACTCACATTCTTGTTTCCCCAGCCACCATTGGCAATCTCACTTGGTGCTTGATGTTGAACATTCAATGCTTGGAGAATAACAGAGAGGTTGGTGTTGGTGTGTTCTACGGTGCACCTTCTTTCTCAATGGGGAACAATTTGTGCTTTTCAGACAGGAATCTGGCTAAAGGATTTCCTTCAGTATTGAGGACAAATCTCACCAGAGTATTTATTCAATCCATGATCTTGAACCTTGGTGATCAAGGTCCAAAAGGCAGGAGTTACTTTAGACTTAATGAATGAAAGTCTAATAAAAGCTGAGACATCCTTTCAAAACATGCCATGGCAAAATGCTTAGTGAAAGTGCTGATAGTTTTAAGTAGCAGATTTTACAAGCACAAAAAACACTGACTTAAGATCAGCAAGCTGCTGAGCTGGACAGTTTTTAATCCTTTCCATATTGTTCAGCTGACACAGAATAATTCAACCAGCTTGGAAAATTTTTGGAAAATGCCTGTTGGCTGCTCCATGTGCAATGCCGAACATCTACTTCCTTTCTTAATTTTCCTTCAATTTTCCAAGCCCTTAAAGACAAGCCCCTCTCGAGTATTCCCATGATTCGAGGTAGTAAATGTAGGCTAGTTATTTAGTGAATGAAGCATCACATTATAAACTGATTCTGACCTTGAAGTCACATGCACTGCAGATTATGTAATGAGATGTAATCAAAGTGTTTATAATTTAGACAGACTGGGATAAAACTGATTTAAACAAACTGTCTTCAGTAGTTCAGAGCTTCAGAATGAGTGACTGATGTCAAACAGAAGGTAGGAGAGACTTCTTCACAAAGTGAGGCAGTGGAATTCACTTACAGGATTATAATTAAGACAGAACTTATCAGCATTTGAGCTAATTGCATTTGTACATGAAAGAAAAGCAGCTGAAGAGATATACAAACAGATTAGGCAATGAATCAGAATCAAACTTGTCAAAAGTTAAATGCCAACACGGACTGATTCAACCAGATGACCTGGTCTGTGCTGCCATTCTCTCTAATTCCACTTACTGAGCACCACGGTTCAGTAACTAATCAGAAACCTCCCCTGATTTCCCTTTTATTTGTCAGAGGTGTCAATAGCAATCATTTTATCCCAATTAACATTCCAAATGAGATCAATTTACTTCACATAAAATGGATGTTAAACCTGAATTGAAGAGAAAATGAATATATATTTCCTGGTGATGGTTGAAATTTGGTACATGTATAAAATTAGACAACAACCCACACTGCTCTAATTTAGCAAAGCCAATTTACAAAGTCATTCCATATCAGGACTAGCAGCATTCTGTGAGATAATTCCCTTTCTAACCCAAAATACCAAGCTCCTTCTCAGACAGAAAACTTGCTCTACCAGGTAGCCTTAATTGTATGTACCAAAGTTCCGCTGAAATACAGCTGCCCTGCTGCCAGTGTGTGGGATACTTGAAAGTTTCTGAAAACACCAGAAAATCTGTGCAATATAACCAAAGGTTACATCAGTCAATATACTTCACTCAACTTTGTTCTGAAAGAAGGAAATAAAAGAAGATTGAAATAAAAAAAACTGTCACTAATTTTGTATCACTGTTTAAGGTGCAATGTTCTTTGCAAAATCCTGTAAATATGGATCGCTGTTGTATAAAGAGTTTCTTGAAGCATACACTGAAGTCGGTTGCTGGTTTTGTTTATACACAAACAACAGGTCACTATACTTACAGCTTCCCATATGAAACCAGATGTCCCAATCTGGGCAGTTGAGCTCTGACTGATCCATAAATGTTGTCCACAAAACTCATAGCTTCTCTCCAAAATGTACTCAATCTCGGAATCAGCGTAATTGTTTTGTAGCTTGGTTTCCATTTTCCTAATTGATATTCAACAATGTTTCCTTGATCTCCAGTGGCTTCCTCCTGATCTCTGAACAGATTCCAAATTCCTGGTGTGAGATCTGGATTTTAATAATTTCAGATCCGCGTGGTTAAAGTTTTTCCTTTGTTAAAACAGATGCTTTTTTTGGAAAATCTGCAATATATGTTAGCATGGACATTCAATACAAAGCAAAATTATCTAACTTCCAAACAAATGAAATAGGCCAAAGAATTATACAATAACTTAAAATTATCCTAAATAATTGTCTCTGATCTTAAGGAATCAAGGATTATGGAGATAAGGCAGGAACAGGATACTGATTAAGGACGATCAGCCATGATCATATTGAATGGTGGTGTAGGCTCGAAGGGCAGAATGGCCTACTCCTGCACTTATTGTCTATTGTCTATTGAACATCAGCAGTGTGTAACATCTGGCAGCACCATTTTGGTAAGAATACCTCTTATACAACCTCCCAGAGAAAAGTATGCACTTTGTCAAGAAAATTCGACAGAAATATAATCATGTTTCCCTGTTAACCTTCATACTTCATCCTTTTCAAATACTCTTCAAATCCACTTTTAAATAATAATGCAACTTCACTTGGGACCAACTTTCCCATCCCCTCTCTTTGACTTGGCATTGCACAGGAGAAGTACATCCTATCCACACATTTTCGCAAAATAAATACAGAACACACAGGATACATACAAGGTGTGGAATGTGAAAGCTTGAAATATACTCTCCATTTTATTTCTTCCCAAGTTCACATAATGGTCTGTCGTGCTCCATTCCACTCAATTACTTGCTGTAATAAATGCTTACTGTTTCATAGAGTCATAGAGATGTACAGCATGGAAACAGAAGTTTACAGACATTATTCAGTTATCCTAACATTGTTACAAAATGAAATATAACAATTCATAACTTACAGTCAAAGGAGTCACTGTTCCCCAACAGTGAATTTCTCAAACCCCAGGCATACAAACCTGTGAGGAGGCAATCAGTCCAACATGCCTCTCAGCCTCTTTTCAACATCAATGTCAGGACATTCCCCTATTTAAAGCATTTGTGTAGCCTTGAGAAAAAGACAATGCTACAAATTATTTTCAATAACTCAAGCTGCAAAATGGAAAATAAATTCTTCCCTTACTTTAGCTCAGAACAACAGGACAATTCAGCATTTTCTTCCAACTCCCTGATAAAAGCAAAATCCTGTAAATGCACCAAATCTAAAAGAAATCAGAAAAGTTCTGGAGAACCTCAACAGATCTGGTAGCCTCTGTCAAGAGAGAAAGTATTTAACTCAAATATGATCCTTTGTCAGAACCCCCAAAATTAGCTTTATTTTATTCTTTTAGGGCAGCACAGTGGCTCAGTGGTTAGCACTGCTACCTCACAGCACCAGGGAACAAGGTTCAGATTAGATTAGATTCCCTACAGTATGGAAACAGGCTCTTTGGCCCCACAAATCCACACTGACATTTCGAAGAGTAACCCACCCAGACCCATTCTCCTATCCTATATTTACCCATGAATAATGAACCTAACATTATGGGCAATTTGGCTTGGCCAATTCATCTGACCTGCATATCATTCGGATTAGAACATAGAACATAGAACTGTACAGCACAGAACAGGCCCTTCAGCCCACAATGTTGTGCCGACCATTAATCCTCATATAAGGTAAACCTACTGTACGAACCCTCGAATTTCTGTGACCATATGCATGTCCAGCACTCTCTTAAATGTCCCCAATGATCTCGCTTCCACAACTGCTGCTGGCAATGCATTCCATGCTCTCACAACTCTCTGTGTAAAGAACCCACCTCTGACATCCCCTCTATACTTTCCTCCAACCAGCTTAAAACTATGACCCCTCGTGTTAGTCATTTCTGCCCTGGGAAAAAGTCTCTGGCTATCAACTCTATCTATGCCTCTCATTGTCTTGTATTCCTCAATTAGGTCCACTCTCCTCCTCCTTTTCTCCAATGAAAAAAGTCCAAGCTCAGTCAACCTCTCTTCATAAGATAAGCCCTCCAGTCCAGGCAGCATCCTGGTAAACCTCCTCTGAACCCTCTCCAAAGCATCCACATCTTTCCTATAATAGGGTGACCAGAACTGGACACAATATTCCAAGTGCGGTCTAACCAAAGTTTTATAGAGCTGCAACAAGATCTCACGACTCTTAAACTCAATCCCCCTGTTAATGAAAGCCAAAACACCATATGCTTTCTTAACAACCCTGTCCACTTGGGTGGCCATTTTAAGGGATCTATGTACCTGCACACCAAGATCCCTCTGTTCCTCCACACTGCCAAGAATCCTGTCTTTAATCCTGTACTCAACTTTCAAGTTCGACCTTCTAAAATGCATCACCTCGCATTTATCCAGGTTGAACTCCATCTGCCACCTCTCAGCCCATCTCTGCATCCTGTCAATGTCCCGCTACAACAGTCCTCTATACTGTTAACAACACCTCCAACCTTTGTGTCGTCTGCAAACTTGCTGACCCATCCTTCAATCTCCTCATCCAAGTCATTAATAAAAATTACAAACAGTAGAGGCCCAAGAACAGAGCCCTGTGGAACACCACTCACCATTGACTTCCAGGCAGAATATTTTCCTTCCACTACCACTCGCTGTCTTCTGTCGACCAGTCAATTCTGTATCCAGACAGCTAAATTTCTCTGCATCCCATTCCTCCTGAACGAGCCTACCATGGGGAACCTTATCAAATGCCTTACTGAAGTCCATATACACCACTCGACCCTCATCAACTTGGCAACCCCCACAAACACGGGGAGAATGTGCAAACTCCACACAGTCAGTCACCCGAGGCTGGAATCCAACCTGGGTTCCTGATGCTGTGAGGCAGCAGTGCTAACCACTGAGCCACTGTGCCACCCACTGATTCAATTCCACCCTTGGGCGACTGTCTTTGTGGAGTTTTCATGTCCTCCCTGTGACTGCATGGATTTCCTCCAGGTGCTCTAGTTTCCTCCCATGGTCCAAAGATGTGCAAGTTAGGTGGATTGGCTATGGGAAATGCAGGGTTATAGGTAGGGTCTGACTGAGATACTTTTAGGGAGTTTGCATAGAGTTGTTGGGCCAAATAGCCTGTTACCGCACTGTAGGGATTCTATTCTATTCTTTGATTTTTTTCAGAGGTTTTGACTGACTTCTGTTTTCAGGTTATTACATTGTAAGTTTCAGATCTTAATGTCCTTGCAACAGCTGATTCAATAACAGTTGCCCCATAACATGTTGTGCAAGGCATTTAAATCCCTGGAGCAACCTGATGATGATGTCAGAGAGCTAATCCTCACTGGGCATAAATAGCACACTATGGGAGGAGTTGGATAGAATGATAGAAATTAGATAGTCACATAGTCAGTGAGGCACGTTAGACATAGATTGAAGCATATGCTAACAGGCATGGGGAATATAATGACAAGTCTTAGGCAGTATAATTAAAGTAACAGTTTGTTTGCAAACTTAGAGCGTAGTATATCACTGATTACCACATAATAACTTTTAGTATTAGTTTCCTATTCGTTCATGGAATGTGGGCATTGCTGGCTGTTCTCACATTTATTGCCCATTTACAGCTGTTCAGAGGTCAGTTAAAAGTCAGCCATATTGTTGTAGGTTTGGAGTCACATATAGGAATGACCAGATAAGGACATCAGATTTTCTTCCCTGACAGAGCATTCATGAACTCAGTGGGTTTCTACCACAGTTGACAGTGGTCTCCATCACGTTAGCTTTTCAATTTCAGGTTTCATTTTGTAGAACTGAACTCAATTTCACAATCTGCCGGAATGGGATTTGAACTGATTCCCCCAGAACATTAGCCTGAGGATTGCTGGCACCACTAGCTCAGTAACATTGCCACTATGCTACTACTTCCCCTGGTGTGATGACAAACACTGTTGTGAACAATCCAAGCCTGAAGCTAGTTCCTGACATAGTGTCCTCATCAGTCAGTCTGTCAGGAACCGAAACTCAGATATATATAGAACATAGAACCTAGAACATTACAGCGCAGAACAGGCCCTTTGGCCCTTGATGTTGCGCCAACCTGTCATACCAATCTGAAGCCCATCTAACCTACACTATTCCATGTACGTCCATATGCTTGTCCAATGACGACTTAAATGTGGACTTAAATCCAAACAGATTTAAAAAAAACAATGACTTTTCAAGCAGAAATGCAAAGCATTTTTCTCAGGCAGCTCTTTGTTGGCTGGCACAGATCAGCCAACTGAAAAGATAGGATTGATCAAGTCTAGATTCTCAGCTCATTTCCAACTACTTTAGAAACACAGAATAGCAATTTCCACCTAAATTAATTTCATGCTGAAGGACGTTCAATAATTATTTAGGTTTCAGTGCAAAATGAAGAAATTCTACTCGAGTGCACATTTTAAAATGAGCATAATTTACTGAAGATTGGTACAATTGCTGTAAGACCATATAATAAGACATAGGAGCAGAAATTAGGCCATTCATCTAACTGAGTCTGCTCCACCATTCAATCATGGCTGATAAATTTCTCACCCCCATTATCCCACTTTCTCCCCATAACCCTTAATCCCCTTGATACTCAAGAACCTGTCGATCTCTGTCTTAAACATACTCAATAACCTGACCTCTACAGCCTTCTGTGGCAATGAATTCCATTGATTCCCCACTCTCTGGATGATGAAGTTTCTACCTATCTCCATTCTAAAAGGTCTTTCCTTTACTCTAGGCTGTTCCCTTGGGTCCTAGTCTCACCTACTAATGGAAACATCTTCCCACCATCCTCTCTGTCCAGGTCATTCAGTATTCTGAAGTTTCAATTAGATACCCCCCTCATTCTTCTAAACTCCATTCAGTATAGACCCAAAGTCCTAAAACATTCCTCATATGTTAAGTTTTTCATTCCTGGGACCATTCTCATGAACCGCCTCTGAACACACTCCAGGGACAGTACATCCTTACTGAGATATGGGTTACAAAACTGTGCACAATATTCTAACTGTAGTCTGACCAAACCCTTCTGGAACCTCAGAAGTACATCCCTGCTTTTATATTCAAGTCGTCTCAAAATAAATACCATCATTGCATTTGCCTTCCTAACTACTGACTCAACCTGCAAGTTTACCTTGAGAGAATCCTGGACTAGAACTCCCAAGTCCTTTTGCACTTCAGACTGCTGAATTTTCTCCCCATTTAGAAAATAGTCCATGCCTCTATTCTTCCTACCAAAGTGCATGACCTCACACTTTCCCACATTGTACTCCATCTGCCACTTCTTTGCCCACTCTCCTAACCTGTCCAAATCCTTCTGCAGCCTCCCTACCTCCTCAGTGCTACCTGTCCCTCTATCTATCTTTGTATCATCTGCAAACTTAGCCAGAATGCCCCCAGTTCCTTCATCCAGATCATTAATGTATAAGGTGAAACATTGTAGTCACCATTTGTCACTGGCTGTCATTCTGAGAAGGACCCCTTTATCCCCACTGTCTGCTTTCTGACAGACAGCCAAGTTTCTATCCATACTAGCACCTTGCCTCTGACACCATGAGCCCTTACCTTACTCAGCAGCCTCCTGTGCAGCTCCTTGTCAAAGCCCTTCTTTTAGTCCAGGTAGATGACACCCATTGGCTCTCCTTGGACCAAGTAGAAGTTCATGAGATTTTTAGTTTAAATCCCATTCAGTGAAACTCCAGTTTATGTAAGAGAATTGGGCTCTGCCCATGAACTGGACATGACCTCAAGGATGAATTGGTCACACTTGGAGTTTGTATTAACTGCCATGGCTGACGAGGGAAGTCAGGGTCAGCATCAAATCAAAAGTAAAAACATGCAATTTGGTGAAGATTGCTGGGACGTCTTTAAAAATCCGAAGAGGATAACTAAAAAAAGCAATAACAGGACAGAAGATGAAATAAAAGGGGAAGCTAGCTAGTAACTTAGAAGAAGGTTGCAAGAGTTTTTTTTCAATATCCACAATGTAAGTGGGCATTGAATTACTGGTAAATGAGGCAGGACAAATAGTAATGGGGAACAAAGGAATAGCAGAGGAACTGAATAGGTACTTTGTATCAGTTTTCACAGAGAAAATCAGCAGCAAAGCAGATGTTGAAGAATATCTGGGGCAGAGGTGACCAGTGGCCATCACTAAGGAAAAGGTGCTGGGGAAGCTGAAAGGTCTGAAGGTGGATAAATCACCCAGACCAGATGGACGTGTTCTGAAGTAGATAGCTCAGGAGATTGTAGAGTCACTGGTGGTGATCTTTCAGGAATCATTGGAGGTAGGGAGTGTCCCAGAGGACTGGAAAATGGCTCATGTAACACATCTGTTTAAGAAAGGAGGGAGACAGAGAAAGGAAACTATCGGCCAGGATGAGATTGCAGAGTTCTTGGAGGTGCTTGGTAAAATAGGGCAGAGCTAGCATGGCTTCATCAAGGGAGGTCAAGACTAACAAATCTGTTTGAGTTGTTTCAGGAACTAATGGACAAATTATAGCTAGTGGATGTGATCTATTTGGATTTCCAGAGGGCCATTGACAAGGTTCTACACAAGAGGCTGCTTAATAAGAGCTCCTGGTGTTAGGGGCAAGGTATTGGCATGGATAGAGGATTGGCTGACTGGCAGAAGGTAGAGAGTGGGGATAAAGGGGTCTTTTTCAGGATGGCAGCTGGTGACTAGTGGAATTCAGCAGGGGTCAGCGTTGGGACCATAACAATTCTCATTATACACTAACAGTCTGGATGAAGGAACTGAGGGCATCGTTGCTAAGTTTGCAGATGACACAAAGATTGTTGGAGGGTAGATAGTGTTGAGGAAGTGGGGAAGCTGCAGAAAGATGTGGACAGGCTAGGAGAATGGGCAAAGAGGTGTTCAGATGAAATACAGTGTGGGAAAGTGTGAGGTTATGCATTTTGGTAGGAAGAATAGAGGCGTAGACTATTTTCTATATGGGGAAAGTTTTAGACATCTGAAGCAAAAAGAGACTTGGACATCCTAGTTCAGGATTCTCTTCAGGTTAACATATAGGTCTATTTGGTAGTTTGGAAGGCAAATATAATATTAGCATTCATTTCAAGACAGCTAGGATACAAGAGAACGATGTATGCTGAGACTGCCTAAGGCTCTGTTCTGACTGCATCTGGAATATTGTGGGTAATTTTGGGTTCTGTACTGAAGGAAGAATGTACTGGCATTGGAGGGGGTCCAGAGGAGGTTTACAAGAATGATCCTGGGGATGAAGGGCTATGTCATATGAGGAATGGTTGAGGATTCTTCATCTGTACTCAATGGAGCTTAGAAGGATGAGGAAGGATCTAATCCAAATTGAGAGGCCTGGATAGAATGGGTGTGAAGAAGCTGTTTTCTCTAGTAGGACAGACTTGGATCCAAGGACACGGCCTCAAAGTTAAGGGACAACCCGATAGAACTGAGATAAGGAGGAATTTTGTCAGTCAAAGGGTGGGGAATCTGTGGAATTCATCAACGCAGAAGACTGTAGAGTCTAAGTGATTGAGTATATTTAAGATAGAGTTTGATAGGTTCTTGATTAATAAGGGGATAAAGTGTTACAGGGAGAAGGCAAGAGAATGGAGTTGAGAAACATATCAGCTATGAATGAATGGTGGAACAGACTTGATGGATTGAATGGTCTAATTCCGCTTATATATCTCATGGTCTTTTTTTCAAAGAAGCACATTATTATATTATAGCACATTTTCTAAGTAGTTAACTGATTGTAAAGCACAATGAAATAAAAACAGAACATGATGAAGAAACCCAAAAGGTCTGGTACCATCTGTAGAGAGACAAACAAAATTTACGTTTTGAGTCCATGGTCAGACTGGAGGCCTGTGACCATTGGAGTGCCACAAGGATCGATGCTGGGTCCACTACTTTTTGTCATTTACATAAATGATTTTGATGCGAGCATAAGAGGTATGGTTAGTAAGCTTGCAGATGATGCTAAAATTGGAGGTGTAGTGGACAGCAAAGAGGGTTACCTCAGATTACAACAGGATCTTGACCAGATGGGCCAATGGGCTGAGAAGTGGCAGATGGCAGATAAATGCGAGGTGCTGCATATTGGGAAAGCAAATCTTAGCAGGATTTATACACTTAATGGTGAGGTCCTAGGGAATGTTGCTGAACAAAGAGACCTTGGAGTGCAGTTTTTAGCTCCTTGAAAGTGGAGTTCCAGGTAGATAGGATAGTGAAGAAGGCGTTTGGTATGCTTTCCTTTATTGGTCAGATTATTGAGTACAGGAGTTGGGACGTCATGTTGCGGCTGTACAGGACATTGGTTAGGCCACTGTTGGAATATTGCATGCAATTCTGGTCTCCTTCCTTTTGGAAAGATGTTGTGAAACTTGAAAAGGTTCAGAAAAGAATTACAAAAGAGATCTAAGAGGCAACTCTTTCACGCAGAGGGTGGTACGTGTATGGAATGAAGATGTGGTGGAGGTTGGTACAATTGCAACATTTAAGAGGCATTTGGATGGGTATATGAATAGGAAGGGTTTGGAGGGATATGGGCCGCATGCTGGCAGATGGGACTAGCATGGGTTGGGATATCTAGTCGGCATGGACAGGTTGGACCGTGCTGTATATCTCTATGACTCACTCAATCTATCCTGTCTATACCTGACGTATGCCTCCTTCTTTTTCTTCACCAAACCCTCAATTTCTTGGTCATCCAGCATTCCCTATACCTACCAGCCTTCCCTTTCACCCTGACAGGAATATACTTTCTCTGAACTCTCATTATCTCATTTCTGAAGGCTTCCCATTTTCCAGCCATCCCTTTACCTGCGAACATCTGCACCCAATCAGTTTTTGAAAGTTATAGAGTCTTAGGGTCATAGAGATGTACAGCATGGAAACAGACCCTTTGGTCCAACTAGTCCATGCCGACCAAAACTCCCAACCCAATCTAGTCCATCTGCCAGCACCCGGCCCCTTGTACTAGCCTCCACCACATCCTCTGGCAGCTCATTCCATACACGTACCACGCTCTGCATGAAAATGTTGCCCCTTAGGTCTCTTTTATATCTTTCCCCTCTCACCCTAAACCTATGCCCTCTAGTTCTGGACACCCCCACCCCAGGGAAAAGACTTTGTCTATTTACCCTATCCATGCCCCTCATAATTTTATAAACCTCTATAAGGTCATCCCTCAGCCTCTGACGCTCCAGGGAAGACAGCCCCAGCCTGTTCAGCCACTCCCCATAGCTCAAATCCTCCAACCTTGGCAACATCCTTGTAAATCTTTTCTGAACCCTTTCAAGTTTCACAACATCTTTCCAATAGGAAGGAGACCAGAATTGCACACAATATTCCAACAGTGGCCTAACCAATGTCCTGTACAGCCGCAACATGACACCCTCACTCCTGTATTCAATACTCTGACCAATAAAGGAAAGCATACCAAATGCTCTCTTGACTATCCTATCTACCTGCGACTCCACTTTCAAGGAGCTATGAACCTGCCCCATGGGAGTTCTTGCCTAATACCATCAAAATTGGCCTTCCTCCTATTTAAAACTTCAAGTTTTAGATCTGGTCTATCCTTTTCCATCACTATTTTAAACCTCACAGAATTATGGTCGCTGGACCCAAAGTGCTCCCCCACTGACACCTCAGTCACCTGTCTTGCCTTATTTCCCGAGAGCAGGTCAAGTTTTGCACCTTCTCTGGTCGGTACATTGACATACTGAATCAGAAAATTTTCTTGTACTCACTTAACAAATTCCTCTCCATCTAAACCCTTAACACTATGGCAGTCCCAGTCTATGCTTGCAAAGTTAAAATCCCCCACCATAACCACCCTATTATTCTTACAGATTACGAAAACCTCCTTACAAATTTGTTTCTCAATTTCCCTCTGACTATTAGGGGGTCTATAATACAATCCCAATAAGGTGATCATCCTTTTCTTATTTCTCAGTTCCACCCAAATGACTTCCCTAATGTATTTCCGGGAATATCCTCCCTAAGTACAGCTGTAATGCTATCCCTTATCAAAAATGCCACTCCCCCTCCTCTTTTGCCTCCCTTTCTATCCTTCCTGTAGGAGAAAGTGAGGACTGCAGATGCTGGAGATCAGAGCTGAAAATGTGTTGCTGGAAAAGTGCAGCAGGTCAGGCAGCATCCAAGGAGCAGGAGAATCGACATTTCGGTCATAAGCCCTTCCTCAGGAATCCTTCTTGTCGCATTTGTATCCTGGAACATTAAGCTGCCAGTCCTGTCCATCCCTGAGCCATGTTTCCGTAATTGCTATGATATCCCAGTCCCATGTTCCTCACCATGTCCTGAGTTCATCTGCCTTCTTTTTTTTTTATTTCAAAAATATACTTTATTCATAAATGATTTGATGTTCTGTACATTGGATCATGCCATACATATGTCCATATTTACAAACACAGATTCGACTTTATTCTTGTCCTTTACAATCCTGTGCATTTTTTCAATCTTGTATATATACATATATTTGGCTGAGGCATCAGCAGAGCCCAAAAAAACGTCTGTATGGGCCCCCTGTTCTTCTTTCGGCAGGCCGATCTTACACGGTGGTCTTTCCCCACCGCGCCTTGGCGGCAGCTGCCCCAAGCTTCAGCGCGTCCCTCAACACGTAGTCTTGGACCTTGGAATGTGCCAGTCTGCAACACTCGGTCGGGGTCCACTCCTTCAGCTGGAAGATCAACAGGTTTCGGACCGCCCAGAGAGCGTCCTTCACCGAGTTGATGATCCTCCAGGCGCAGTTAATGTTCGTCTCGGTGTGAGTCCCGGGGAACAGGCCGTAGAGCACGGAGTCCCGCGTCACGGCGCTGCTCGGGACGAACCTCGACAAGCACCACTGCATTCCTCTCCAGACTTCCTCTGCATAGGCACATTCCAGAAGGAGGTGTGTGACAGTCTCGTCCCCCCCGCAGCCACTTCGAGGGCAGCGTGCGGTGCGGCAGAGAGTCCGGGCGTGCATAAAGGATCTCACGGGCAGAGCCCTTCTCACCACCAGCCAAGCCACGTCTTGGTGCTTGTTGGAAAGTTCTGGCGATGAGGCATTCTGCCAAATGGCTTTGACAGTCTGCTCAGGGAACCGCTCGACAGGATCCGCCCTCTCCTTTTCCCGAAGGGTCTCAAGGACGCTACGTGCTGACCACTTCCTGATGGACTTGTGGTCAAAGGTGTTTTTTCTCATAAATTTCTCCACGAAGGACAGGTGATACGGAACGGTCCAACTACTCGGAGCGTTCCGCGGCAGCGAGGCCAGGCCCATCCTTCGCAACACCGGGGACAGGTAGAACCTCAGTACGTAGTGACACTTGGTGTTTGCGTACCGGGGATCCACGCACAGCTTGATGCAGCCACACACAAAGGTGGCCATCAGGGTGAGGGTGGCATTGGGCGTGTTTTTTCCCCCATTGCACCGGTCTTTGTACATAGAGTCTCTTCGGACCCGGTCCATCTTTGATCTCCAAATGAATTGGAAGATGGCCCGGGTGACTGCGGCGGCACAGGTCCTGGGGATAGGCCAGACCTGTGCCACATATAGCAATACTGAGAGTACCTCACACCTGATGACCAGGTTTTTTTCCCGCGATGGAGAGCGACCGTTGCCCCCATCTGCCTAGTTTCTGTCTCATCTTCCTGATCCGCTCCTCCCAGGTCTTGGCGCACGCCCCAGCCCCCCCGAACCAAATACCCAGCACCTTCAGGTGGTCAGTCCTGACGGTGAAGGGGATAGAGGATTGGTCGGCCCAGTTCCCAAAGAGCATGGCCTCGCTCTTGCCTCGGTTTACCTTGGCCCCCGAGGCCCGTTCGAACTGGTCGCAGATGCACACGAGTCTGTGCACGGACAGCGGATCCGAGCAGAAAACGGCGACGTCATCCATGTACAGGGAGGCCTTAACCTGCAGGCCCCCGCTGCCAGGAATAGTCACCCCTCTCAGGCTCGCATCCTTCCTGATGGATTCGGCAAATGGCTCTATGCAACACACAAACAAGGCGGGTGAGAGGGGGCATCCCTGCCTGACTCCAGATCTTACAGGGAAGCTATCTGATTCCCACCCATTGATTGAGACTGCACTGACAATGTTGGTGTAGAGCAGTCTGATCCAATTTCCGATTCCCTCCCCAAAGCCCATTTTGGAGAGGACATCCCTCATATATGTATGCGATATCCTGTCAAAGGCTTTCTCCTGGTCCAGGCTGATGAGGCAGGTGTCCACCCCCCTGTCCTGCACGTAGGCGATCGTATCCCTGAGGAGTGCGAGACTCTCAGAGATCTTCCTGCCCGGTACAGCACAGGTTTGGTCCGGGTGGATCACCGATCCCAGAGCAGACCTGACCCGGTTGGCGATGACCTTTGACAGGATTTTGTAGTCTGCATTTAACAGTGAGATCGGTCTCCAATTTCTAATTTCCTCCCTCTCCCCCTTCCGCTTGTAGACGAGGGTGATGATGCCTTTCCTCATGGATTCACTCATGGTACCTGCCCGGAGCATACTGACATACACCTCCAGCAGGTCCTGGCCGATCAAGTCCCACAGAGCGGAATAAACCTCGACCGGTAAGCCGTCGCTTCCGGGAGTTTTATTCTTTTCGAAGGACTCGAGGGCCTTGGTCAGTTCATCCAGAGATAGCGGCTGGTCCAGCCTCTCTCGTGTTCCGTCATCTAGGACCTCCGTGATAGAGGACAGGAACGACTGGGAGGCCGCGCTGTCGGTCGGCTTCGAGTCATACAGGCTGGCGTAGAAGGATTTGCTGATCCTCATGACGTCAGCCTGAGATGACGTTACCGAGCCATCTTCTTTCTTCAGGCTGCTGAGCACGGAGCTCTCTTTGTGCACCTTCTGGAAGAAGAAACATGAGCACGTCTCGTCCTGCTCCACCGAGCGGACCCTGGACCGGAAGATTATCCTGGAGGCCTCCGAGGCAAAGAGCGAGGCTTGCTGGCCCTTCACCTCCTTGAGGTCCTCCGTGACATCCACCCCCATCGTCTGCAGCAGGAGCAGGTTCTGCATACTTTCCTGGAGCTGGGACAGTTTTCCCCGCCTCTCTCTCGCCTCCTGGACACCTTTGAGGATAAAGAACCTCTTGATGTTCCCTTTTACCGTTTCCCACCAGTCTGCTGGGGACTCAAAGAGGGGCTTCACGGTTCTCCAACCTGCGTAATCCCTCTTGAGCTCTTCGATGTTTCCCGGGGTCAACAGCTTAGTGTTCAGTTTCCACGTTCCCTTGCCCGCCCGCTGTTCGTCCTGTAGGTGAGTCGGCCAGCAGGAGGGCAGTGGTCAGAGAAGAACACCGGCTTGACGTCGGTGGATCTGACCGAGAGCGTTCGGGACACAAACAGGTAATCTATCCTTGAGCGGATAGACCCGTCTGCCCGTGACCAGGTGTATCTACGCTGCGCTCCGTCTGCAGGGGCGCTGAAGACGTCGTGCAGCTTGGCGTCTTTGACCGTTTCCATCAGGGCCCTGGACGTAGCGTCCGGTTTACTGTCCCCCCCGCCGGATCGTCCATCAGCATCAATGATGCAGTTGAAGTCTCCAGCCAGAATGACCGGCCTGGACGTAGCCAGCAGCAGTGGAAGCTGTTGCAGGACGGCCAACCGTTCACTCTTACCCACTGGGGCGTACACGTTGATTAGTCTCACGGGAGCGTTTCTGTATTTGACGTCCACGACGAGGAGGCGCCCGCCCACCACCTCCTTAACCTCGGAGATGGTGAAGTTGCCTCCCCGCAACAGGATACCCAGGCCGGAGGCGCGGCTATCGTTGCCCCCCGACCACACTGACGGCCCGTGGGCCCACAAGCTCGACCATCTCCTGTAACTGCTGAGGTGCGGTATCCCACACTCCTGCAGAAACAGGATATCGGCTTTGACGTTGGCCAGGAAGGCCAGCGTTGAAACACATCGCGTAGCCGCTTTAATGCTACGCACATTTATGCTGGCAATTTTAAACCCCATTTTAACAGTTTACGGGGTTACCAGTGTCCATTTTCTTCTGGTCTTGCTCCAGTGGGGTAGCTGCGTGCATCCCCGTGGTGACAGCAAACTGCTGGACCTTCCCAGGGCTGAGGTAGTTGTCCGGCTCCACGCTGGAGTCATTTCCCCGCTCTGGTGTCATCGTGTCAGACCCAGGGTCCGCATCGCCCCGTTCTCCATCTGACAGCAGGGCTGTCACTGGGACACTGCTCCCAGTTCCCTGGAGCTGTGGGCCGGTGGGTACCCCTTGGTTCTCACCGGGTAGGGGGAGGCCTTCACCCATCCCCTCAGAGGGATCGTCTTTTCCTTCTTGGGCGGTGTTGCCCTCCTTTCTCCCCACGGCGCTCTGCCTCTTCCTCCGGAGGCGACCCTTCTTGCGCCCGTTCTCACCCTCGGAGGAGCTGCCTGTATCCTCCTCTTGGAGGTGTCTCTTCCCCCTTCGCTTGGTGGCTTTGGGGCCCTCGAGAGGTTTCCTTTTCCTGTTTTTAACGATAATCCACTGCTCTGCCTCCTTTGATCCCTCCTCTTCCATTTCCTCCGTCTGTCTTGCAGGAGCTTGGGTCGGCTGCTGCATCTCCCCGCTGTCTGCCGCCTGCTCCTCTACAACCTTCCCTTCCTTCTGGGTGCCTCCAGGCACCGTTCCTTTGCTGATTCGCGGTACCTCGTTGGACTTTGTCGGTCCGCGGCTCGTGTTGCCACCTCCGGCCATCTGTGCGTAGGTGGCGGCTCCTCGTCTTGGGCAGGCCTTGTACATGTGGCCCGCCTCCCCGCACAGGTTGCAGCTCTTTTCCTCCCGACAGTCCTTTGTCAAGTGACCCTCCTGTTTGCAGTTCCTGCAGATGGTCACTTTGCAATCCACCGCCACGTGTCCCGACTTCCCGCAGGTTCGGCACACTTTGGGCTGCCCTGCATATGTCAGGTAGCCTCTGCTCCCTCCGATTGCGAAGCTCGAGGGTGGGTGGAGGATGTTCCCACTGTCATCGGCCCTCAGAGTTACCTTGACCTGCCTCTTACTGGTCCAGATCCCAAAGGGGTCGATCACATCAGTGGCTTCTCCCTCGACTTGGACGTACCTTCCCAGGAAGGTCAGGACATCAGCCGCTGGAACATCGGGGTTGTACATATGGATTGTAACAACCCGATTCCTCTGTGCAGGAAGCACACACAATGGGGTCGCCGACAAGATGGAAAACAGCGGCTCCCCTTCCTTCTCCTTGAAGACCTTCAGGAGCTGTTCGCACTGAGTTCATCTGCCTTCCCTGTTAGATCTCTTGCATTGAAATAAATGCAGTTTAAGGTTAGAGGGGAAAGAATAAAAGGGAACCTGAGGGACAACGTTTTTACACAGAGGGTGGTACGCATATGGAATGAGCTGTCAGTAGAAGTGGTTGAGGCAGGTACATTAACATTTGAAAGGCATTTGGACAAGTACAAAGGAAAGCTTTCGAAGGATATGGGCCAAGTGCAGGGAAATGGGGTTAGTGTGGATGGATGGCATGGACCAGTTTGGGGCAAAGGCCAAGTCTCTGTGCTGTAGGGCTTTATGACTCTGTGACACTAAATGTTAATTATTGCTTGTCAGGGCCCAAGCCTTAATATTGTCCAGATCTGCTTCAGTATCAGAGGAGTCGCGAATGGTGTGAAACACTGCGCAATCATCTGGAAACATTCTCACTTCTGACCTTATGATGGAGGGAATGTCACTGATAAAGCAGCTAAAGATGGTTGGGCCTTGAAAATTACCCTGACAAACATTTGCAGAGATGTCCTGGAACTGAGATAACTAACCTCCAACAACCACAACCATCTTCCTATCTGCTAAATATGATTCTAACCATCAGACAGTTTGCCCCCGACACCCTTTTGATCGAGATGTTAAAATTATGAAAGGAACAAGGAAATGACAGAGAAGAGTAAACCAAAGTGAGTGAGTTACAGTCAAGTCAGTGTAGAAAGGGAAATATCAGATAGAAGGATTGATTGGATTGATAGTAGATGAAGAGGATAAAATGGGGTGGGGGTGGGGTGGGGTGGGGTGGGGGTGGGGTGGGGGTGGGGGTGGGGTGGGGGTGGGGTGGGGGTGGGGTGGGGTGGGGTGGGTGGGGGGTGGGGTGGGGTGGGGTGGGGGTGGGGGTGGGGTGGGGGTGGGGTGGGGTGGGGTGGGGGTGGGGGTGGGGTGGGGGTGGGGTGGGGGTGGGGTGGGGGTGGGGTGGGGTGGGGGTGGGGTGGGGTGGGGTGGGGTGGGGTGGGGTGGGGTGGGGTGGGGTGGGGTGGGGTGGGGTGGGGGTGGGGTGGGGGTGGGGTGGGTGGGTGGGGTGGGGTGGGGTGGGGGTGGGGGTGGGGTGGGGTGGGGTGGGGGTGGGGGTGGGGTGGGGGTGGGGTGGGTGTGGGGGTGGGGGTGGGGTGGGGGTGGGGTGGGGTGGGGTGGGGTGGGGTGGGGTGGGGTGGGGTGGGGGTGGGGTGGGGTGGGGTGGGGGTGGGGTGGGTGGGGTGGGGTGGGGGTGGGGTGGGGGGTGGGGGTGGGGTGGGGTGGGGTGGGGTGGGGTGGGGTGGGGTGGGGTGGGGGTGGGGTGGGGTGGGGGTGGGGGTGGGGGTGGGGTGGGGTGGGGTGGGGTGGGGGTGGGGTGGGGGGTGGGGTGGGGTGGGGGTGGGGGGGTGGGGTGGGGGTGGGGTGGGGTGGGGTGGGGGTGGGGTGGGTGGGGTGGGGTGGGGGTGGGGTGGGGGTGGGGGTGGGGTGGGGTGGGGGTGGGGTGGGGTGGGGGTGGGGTGGGGTGGGGGGGGTGGGGTGGGGTGGGGTGGGGTGGGGTGGGGGGTGGGGGGTGGGGGTGGGGTGGGGTGGGGTGGGGGGTGGGGTGGGGTGGGGGTGGGGTGGGGTGGGGTGGGGGTGGGGTGGGGTGGGGTGGGGGTGGGGGTGGGGTGGGGTGGGGGTGGGGGTGGGGGGGGGGGGGGTGGGGGTGGGGTGGGGGGTGGGGTGGGGGTGGGGTGGGGGGTGGGGTGGGGTGGGGGTGGGGTGGGGTGGGGGTGGGGGTGGGGGGTGGGGTGGGGGGGGGGGTGGGGTGGGGGTGGGGTGGGGTGGGGGTGGGGGTGGGGTGGGGGTGGGGGTGGGGGGGGGGTGGGGTGGGGTGGGGGTGGGGGGTGGGGGTGGGGTGGGGTGGGGGTGGGGTGGGGGGGTGGGGTGGGGGTGGGGGTGGGGGTGGGGTGGGGTGGGGTGGGGTGGGGGTGGTGGGGGTGGGGTGGGGTGGGGTGGGGTGGGGTGGGGTGGGGGTGGGGGTGGGGGTGGGGTGGGGTGGGGTGGGGTGGGGTGGGGTGGGGTGGGGGTGGGGGTGGGGTGGGGGTGGGGTGGGGTGGGGTGGGGTGGGGTGGGGTGGGGTGGGGGTGGGGTGGGGTGGGGTGGGGGTGGGGTGGGGGTGGGGTGGGGTGGGGGTGGGGGGGGGGTGGGGTGGGGTGGGGTGGGGTGGGGGTGGGGTGGGGGTGGGTGGGGGTGGGGGTGGGGTGGGGTGGGGTGGGGGTGGGGTGGGGGTGGGGATGGGGGTGGGGTGGGGGTGGGGTGGGGGTGGGGTGGGGTGGGGGTGGGGTGGGGTGGGGGTGGGGTGGGGGTGGGGTGGGGGTGGGGTGGGGTGGGGGTGGGGTGGGGTGGGGGTGGGGTGGGGGTGGGGTGGGGGTGGGGTGGGGTGGGGTGCATAATTAATGCATAATTTCAGCAATTCACGAACCTCACAGGGAGATTGAGAGCAAACTACTGTGTCTGAGAACTGACAGCAGAGGGGAAAAATTATCCAGAACCCTGTGATGATCTACCATTCATGGGGTATCACTTGGGTGTTACAGGTTATCAGACAATTTGTATGTTAATAACTGTAAAAACAATTAAATTCATTGTCAATTTAACAAATAAATCAGAGCTGATGACAAGGAATTATGACAGCTTAGCTTCTCCAGTTTCCAAGTAATTACAATTTAAAGGTTAAACAATGTGATATTGCAATTACTTACAATTCTACTGCTGTCGTTTACAGAAAGTTAATCTTCTCATGGTGCTGTTCAAGTGCTATTGCAGGTCAGTGATGCGGTCAGAACTGCTCATACATTCTGATTTCAGTCTGCTTTATCAAGAACCTAATGCAGCATCAGGTTAATAGATTCCATTTGAGAATGCAGTTGGCATTATACACTGGATGCAGAAAGTTTTTCTAACAGGATGCAGCACCTTACCCTGGCTAGCTCCACACATACAGCTTGGCTATTGAAATGTCAATGGAGAATTTTGTGACCAAGTTCAGAGTGGAGGCTATCTGTTCAGTCATAGTGTTTTACAGACTGGAACAGTGGAGTCAATCAGGGTACAACATGGAGGTCCTGATGGCTCAGGTAGACAGAAAGGATTCTGGATTAGTGGTGCTGGAAGAGCACAGCAGTTCAGGCAGCATCCAAGGAGCTTCAAAATCGACGTTTCGGGCAAAAGCCCTTCATCAGGAATAAAGGCAGTGAGCCTGAAGCGTGGAGAGATAAGCTAAAGGAGGGTGGGGGTGGGGAGAAAGCATAGACAGAAAGGATCCTATTGCTATCAGTCATCCCTTCAGCCAGTACCATCAGAGTCACATTATCAGGTGCTTCATCTCACTTTTTCACTTGTTGGATTTTACTATGACACATTGCCATCACGTTTGTCCACAATTCAAAAGTAATTCATTGGATGCATAGCACTTTGGGATATCAAGAGAATGTAAGGCGTATTAAGTACGTTCTTTCTTAAAACATGAGCTTTGCCCATTAGTACTATTTTTCAGACACCACCATTCCGGTGAGAGTCTTTTCTGTCAGAAGCGGACTGGAAATCTGACTGTGTGCTGGTCACATTTGACTGGATGGTAAGAGTGTGGTTTAGACTGGGTTCAATCCCAGTTGCATAGCTCTGAGAGACCTGCCTCCTCGCCTTTCCCCATACAGATGGAATTGTGACCTGTAAGTTATGTAACCTTGTCTGTCTCTTTTGAAGACAGATGTCCGAGGTTCTTGGTGCCCTAAGGCTAATTACCAGGTTTATTTAAATCGACCATGGAAAATCATGTGCTGTGTTAGCAGAATTCCACGGCAACGAGTCTCCTTGCCAGAAACATTGTTGGAAAATAACCTTGATAAAAACAGATGACCTCAGATGCAGTTCATACAAAGTATTTGTACAATCTCTGAGGTTTAAACACTTCGATGAACTTTTACGATACAGTGTAATTTATTCACCTTCCCCTGACATTTCTGAACAAAGGAATATTAGGGTTTGCAGAAAACACTTTGTGTAATAATACTTTTTGACAAGTAAAGTCAAGGTTGGTACAGTTTCTACTTTGAAATCTTGTTACAATGCCATTGGTAAAGTTGAATGTTAAGTTAGCTTTCTCCATGGAAGACCCATGTCAAGACTAGGCATACTTGGAACTTTGGAGAATGAATAAAATGTTAAACTTAATTTAAATAAAATAGGGCATGGAAATTCATCTACGCCCAAGAATGGCCCGAAATTAGCATTGGGCCCCCCCTACATTGACATGGTACTGCTGCCAGTCACATTTCCTTATGGGCATCACTGACAAGGCGAGTACTTATTGGTTATCACCGGTTACACTGGAGATGGTGGTAGCCACTGAAGTCCACTTGGTAAAAGTAAGTCACAATGTTGTTAATTTGAGACTTTAGGGATTTTAACCAGTGACAATAAAGGATGATAAAGGAATAAAGAACAGAAGGCAACTTGGAGGTGATGGTGTTCCCATCACAACGACATAAAACCCAAAAACGTAGGAGCAGGAATAGGTCATTCAGCCTAACAAGTCTTCTCCAGCATTCAATGAGGTCATGACTGATGTGATATTCCTTTTAGACGTGTTTTCCCTTGAGAGGGAATGAAAACTCGGAAGGTAGGCAGAACTCAGGCAAGTGGGACTTTATTCATGCAGAAACCAGTTAAAGCAGGGAGAGGGCTAAAGGATATTCTCTGAATCTGGCCTCAACGTACAAACTTAATTATTCGCTTAATCTTTGGCTCAGATCAGAAGATAGATCAATGACACACTCTAACTTGTAGAGTAAAAAGCAGTATTTTTATACATGTCTATATTATAATGACCACATACAACATGTTTACAGCCCTTCCCTCCTAATCCATACACCCAATCCAGTAAAATACTTAATCAATGATGAGCATTCCCATGTCCAATCTCATGATCTCAGGGCGTTTAACTGACATTATAATCTCTCGGCCTTGGGATCTTTTTATACATCCTATCTATTCACACTTCAAGGTCAATTGCTATATTCCTTTGGGCCTTTCTGGCTGGCTTTACCTGTAGAGATGGTTTGAATTCGATTATTTATTGTATCTCATGTGCTGTCTTTATCAAATTCAGTCATTACTCTTATATTGCCCACTGTCCTAATTATACATGCAAAAATACAAAAGATAGTTAATTTTAACTAGTTGCTATAAGATTTGTATTGTTGATTTTTGTTCGGAAATTAGTTATAAAGTGTGAGGTTAAATATAGCTTTTCTTACTCTTAGTAATTTGTGATTAATGGACTGTAAACAACCTATTTTGTTCAGGGCACATGATGGTATTTCCTGAAACTTACTAACTTTCACACCGAGGTGTAAATGCTTTTTCTTTAATACTTTATTAAGCTTTAGTTATATGTATTTTTAAATGTAAAAAACTACCTTTATGATTCCCAAGAATTTCTAACTAGAACCTATTGCAGAGTAATTCATTTCAAAGAAACAGCTACAAAATAACTTTAACTGGTGTTCTGGTAATGACTTAAGGAGGTGACTGGGCTTATCCCATGCCTGGTGTTCATTCATTCACTGGGGCAATTACTTTTCCAATAATGAGGGCTAGGATTAGTTTCTGGTCTATTTTTGCGACATGCCCTTATTAGTATTGTCTGGAATGGGGTACTCATGGCCTTGGTGTGACTCTGTTCAAAGACGTTGTCATTTTATTTAATTAAAGGCTAGAACAGACTGTTGATCTTATTTACCTTCTGTCAGCCATCTTGCATTTTAATTCTAAAGCAGGTTGCTTCTTTCTGTTTGTTGGCCATTTTGTGTGAGCAGATATGGGCTATTTTGTTATAAGCATGTACAGTGTACCCCTACAATTCTCTACTCCACTTTCCTACCGATCCCTATAACCTTTGACTCCCTTCCTGATTAAAAATCTTGTCTATCTCAACTTTGAATATAAATAATCACACAGCCTTGGCAGCACTCTGAGGTAAAGAATTCCACAGATTCACAACGCAACATAATCACAGCCCAGATCTTTTACTGTCTCAATTGCACCCAGCTATATTTTGATGTTACACACCTGAAAATGGATAGAGCAATGAACATAGAAAATAGAATTGTACAGAACAGGAATGAGCCCACAATGTTGTGCCAAACATGACTCCAAATTAAACTAATCCTTTCTGCCTGCCCTTGGTCCATATACCTTCATTCCTTGCATATCCATGTGCTTATCTAAAAGTCCCTTAAACACCCCGACTGTATCTGCCTCCACCACCACCAGCCCTGGCAGGATGTTCCAGACTCCTACCACTCTCTGTGTAAAAACTTGCCTCTCACATCTCCTTTGAATTTTTCCCCTCTCATCTTAAATGCATGGCCCACAGTATTAGATTAGATTAGATTAGATTAGATTAGATTAGATTACTTACAGTGTGGAAACAGGCCCTTCGGCCCAACAAGTCCACACCGCCCCGCCGAAGCGCAACCCACCCACACCCCTACATCTACATCTACCCCTTACCTAACACTACGGACAATTTAGCATGGCCAATTCACCTGACCTGCACATCTTTGGACTGTGGGAGGAAACCGGAGCACCCGGAGGAAACCCACGCAGACACGGGGAGAACGTGCAAACTCCACACAGTCAGTCGCCTGAGACATTTCAACTCTGCAAACAGTTACACAGACTTCTACCAAGTCTCCCCTCAGCCTCCATTTAGTGATGGAAAAGGAAAGGTAAATAATGCAGAGAAAGTGTTATTGCTAGGGGAAAGGCAATTATGATGCAATTAGGCAAGATTTAGGATGCGTGGGATTGGGAAGGAAACTACAGGGGATAGACACAATTCAAATGTGGAGTTTACTCAAGGACCAGCGACTGTGGGTCCTTGATAAGTGTGCACCTGACAGGCAAGGAAGAAGTGGTTGAGCAAGGGAGCCATGGTTTACTAAAGAAGTTGAAACTCTTGTCAAGAGGAAGAAGAAGGCTCATTGTTGCAGTTCTGTTCGCCGAGCTGGGAATTTGTGTTGCAGACATTTCGTCCCCTGTCTAGGTGACATTCTCAGTGCTTGGGACCGTCCTGTGAAGCGCTTCTGTGATCTTTCCTCCGGCATTTATAGTGGTTTGTCTCTGCCACTTCCGGTTGTCAGTTCCAGCTGTCCGCTGCAGTGGCCGGTATATTGGGTCCAGGTCGATGTGTTTGTTAACAGAAGAAGGCTTATGTTAAGATGAGCACTGTTTAAGAAGGGTGGTTATGACAAACCAGGGAACAATAAACCAGTGAGCCTGACCTCAGTGGTGGGCACGTTGTCGGAGGGAATCCTGAGGGACAGGATGTACATTTTTTTGGAAAGGCAAGGACTGATTAGGAAGAGTCAACATGGCTTTGTGCGTGGGAAGTCATGTCTCACAAACTTGAGTGGGTTTTTTGAGGAAGTAACAAAGAGGATTGATGAGGGCAGAGCAGTAGATGTGATCTATATGGACATCAGTAAGGCGTTCGATGAGGTTCCCCATGGGAGACTGATTAACAAGGCTAGATCTCACGGAATACAGGGAGAACTAACCATTTGAATATAGAGCTGGCTCAAAGATAGAAGACAGAGGGTGGTGGTGGAGGGTTGTTTTTCAGACTGGAGGCCTGTGACCAGTGGAGTGCCACAAGGATCGGTGCTGGGTCCTCTACTTTTTGTCATTTACATAAATTGGATGTGAGCATAAAAGGTACAGTTAGTAAGTTTGCAGATGACACCAAAACTGGAGGTGTAGTGGACAGCAAAAAGGGTTACCTCTGATTACAACAGGATCTGGACCAGATGGGCCAATGGGCTGAGAAGTGGCAGGTGGAGTTTAATTCAGATAAATGTGAGGTGCTGCATTTTGGGAAAGCAAATCTTAGCAGGACTTATACACTTAATGGTAAGATCCTAGGGAGTGTTGCTGAACAAAGAGACCTTGGAGTGCAGGCTCAAAGCTCCTTGAAAGTGGAGTCACAGGTAGATAGGATAGTGAATGTAGAACATAGAAATGTATAGCACAGAACAGGCCTTTAGGCCCACGATGTTGTGTCGAGACTTAATCCTAATGTAAAATATAGTAACTCAACCTACGCACCCCTCAACTCACTGCTCTCCATGTGCATGACCAGCTGTCGCTCAAATGTCCCCACTGACTTCGTTTCCAACACCACCGCTGGCAATGCATTCCATGCATTCACAACTCTCTGAGTAAAGAACCTACCTCTGATTTCTCCTTTATACCTTCTCCCTAATATCTTAAAACTATAACCTCTCGTCCCAGTCAATCCTGCCCTGGGGAAAAGTCTCTGGCTATCAACTCTATCCATGCCTCTCATTATCTTGTACACCTTGATCAGGTCTCCTCTCTTCCTCCTTCTCTCCAGAGAGAAACGCCTGAGCTTAGTCAACCTTTCTTCAGAAGGCAAGCCCTCCAGTCCAGGCAGCATCCTGGTAAACCTTCTTTGCACCCTCTCCAAAGCCTCTGTATCTTTCCTTTGGTAGGGCGACCAGAACTGGACACAATATTCCAAGTGTGGTCTCACCAGGGATTTATAGAGCTGCAGCAAACATTTGTGGCTCTTAAACTCGATCCCCCTGTTAATGAAAGCCAAACCACCATAAGCGTTCTTAACAACCCTACCCACTTGGGTGGCAACTTTGAGCGGACTACGTACTTGCACACCCAGATCCCTCTGTTCCTTCACACTGCCAAGAATCCTGTCTTTAATCCTATATTCAGCATTCAAGTTCGACCTTCCAAAATGCATCACTTTGCATTTATCCAGGTTGAACTCCATCTGCCATTTCTCAGCCCAGCTCTGCATCCTGTCTGTGTCACACTGCAACCTGCAATAGCCCTCGATATTATCGACGACACCTCCAACCTTTGTGTCATCTGCAAATTTACTAACCCACCCCTCAACCTGCTCATCCAAGTCACTTATAAAAACTACAAAGAGCAGAGGCCCAAGAACAGAGCCCTGTGGGACCCCACTCAACACCTGACCTCCAGGCAGAATACTTTCCATCTACAACCACTCTTTGCCTTCTGTCAGCCAGCCAATTCTGAATCCAGATAGCCAAATCTCCCTGTATCCCTTACTTCCTGACTTTCTGAACGAGCCTACCATGGGGAACCTTATCAAATGCCTTGCTGAAATCCATATACACCACATCCACTGCTTTACTGTCGTCAACCTGTCTTGACACCTCCTCAAAGAACTCAGTAAGATTTGTGAGGCATGACCTGCCCCTCACAAAGCCAAGCTGACTGCCTTTAAGAAGGCTTCTCGTACGTGAAGAAGGTGTTTGGTATGCTTTCCTTTATTGGTCAGAATATTGAGTACAGGAGTTGGGAGGTCATGTTGCGGCTGTACAGGATATTGGTGAGGCCACTGTTGGAATATTGTGTGCACTTCTGGTCTCCTTCCTATCGGAAATATGTTGTGAGGTTTACAAAATTATTTGCGGCATGGATTGGGTAAATAGGCAAAGTCTTTTCCCTGGGGTGGGGGAGTTCAGAACTAGAGGGCGTAGGTTTAGGGTGAGAGGGGAAAGACATAAAAGAGGCCAATGGGGCAACTTTTTCATGCAGAGGGTGATGCATGTATGGAATGAGCTGCCAGAGGAAGTGGTGGAGGCTGGTACAATTGCAACATTTAAGAGGCATTTGGATGGGTATATGAATAGGAAGGGTTTGGAGGGATATAAAAAACATAGAACATAGAACAACACAGCACAGAAGAGGCCCTTTGTCCCTCAATGTTGCGCCGACCTGTGAACTATTTTCAGCTCATCCCCCTACATTATCCCATCATCATCCATGTGCTTATCCAAGGATTGTTTAAATCTCTCTAATGTGGCTGAGTTAACTACCTTGGCAGGTAGGGCACTCCATGCCCTTACCACTCTCTGAGTAAAGAATCTGCCTCTGACATCTGTCTTAAATCTATCACCCCTCAATTTATAGTTATGCCCCATCCTAGGAAAAAGACTTTCACTGTCTATCCTATCTAATCCTCTGATCATCTTGTATGTCTCTATCAAATCTCCTCTTAGCCTTCTTCTTTCCAATGAGAACAGACTCAAGTCTCTCAGCCTTTCCTCATAAGACCTTCCCTCCAGACCAGCCAACATCCTGGTAAATCTCCTCTACACCTTTTCCAATGCTTCCACATCCTTCCCGAAATATGGCGACCAAAACTGTACACAATATTCCAAGTGTGGCCGAACCAGCGTGTTGTACAGTTACAGCTTGATATTGCGGTTCCGGAGTTCAATTTCTTTATCAATGAAACCTAACACACCATATGTCTTCTTAATAGCACTATCCACCTGGGTGGCAACTTTCAGGGATCTATGCACATGGACTCCAAGATCCCTCTGCACATCCACACTACCGAGAATCTTTCCGTTCACCTCGTACTCTGTCTTCCTGTTATTCTTCACAAAGTGAATCACCCCACATTTAACTGCATTGAACTCCATTTGCCACTTCTCAGCCCAATTCTGCAGTTTATCCAAGTCCCACTGCAACCTGTAACATTTTTCCACACTGTCCACTATTCCACCAACTTTAGTGTTGTCTGCAAATTTACTAATCCATCCACCTATGTCTGCGTCTAAGTCATTTATAAAAATGACAAACAGCAGTGGTCCTAAAACAGATCCTTGTGGCACTCCACTAGTAACCGGACTCCACGCTAAATATTTTCCATCAACCACCACTCGCTGCCTTCTTTCAGAAAGCCAGTTTCTAATCCAAACTGCTAAATCACCCTCAATTCCATGCCTCTGCATTTTCTCCAACAGCCTACCATGTGGAACCTTATCAAAGGCTTTACTGAATTCCATGTATACCACGTCAGCTGCCCTACCCTCATCTACATGCTTGGTCACCTTCTCAAAAAACACAATGAGGTTTATGAGACACGACCTGCCCTTGACGAAACCATTTTGACTGTCTGAAATTAAATTGTTGCTTGCTCGATAATTATAAATCTTATCTCTTATAATCCTTTCCAAAACCTTTCCTACAACAGAAGTTAGGCTCACCCGTCTATACTTGCCTGGGTCATCTCTACTGCCCTTCTTGAACAAGGGCACACCATTTCCAATCTTCCTGTCCTCTGGTACTAAACCTGTAGACAATGACAAGTCAAATACCAAAGCCAAAGGCTCTGCCATCTCCTCCCTAGCTTCCCAGAGAATCCTTGGATAAATCTCATCTGGCCCAGGGGACTTGTCTACTTTCACTCCTTCTAGAATTGATAACATCTGTTCATAACTAACCGCGATCCTTTCTAGTCTAATATCTCGTACCTCATTCTTCTCCTCAACAATATTCTCTTTTCCTGAGTGAACACTGATGAGAAATGTTCATTCAGCACCTCTCCGATCTCCACAGGGTCCACACTCAACTTCCCACTTCTGTCTTTGACTGGCTCTATTCCTACCCTAATCATCCTTTTTGTTCCTCACATACCTAGAGAAAGCTTTAGGGTTCTCCTTTATTCTATTTGCTAAAGACTGCTCGTGTCCTCTCTTTGCTCTTTGTAACTCTCTCTTTAATCCTTCCTAGCTGATCTGTAACTCTCCATCACCTCATCTGTACCATCTTGCTCATCAACACATAAGCCTCATCTTCTTCTTAACAAGAGATGCAATTTCTGTTGTAAACCACAGTTCCCTTACCTTATCATTGCCTCACTGCCTGACAGGGATGTACCTATCAAGGGCACGCAATATCTGTTCCTTAAACCAGCTCCACATTTCGATTGTCTGCATCCCCTGCATTTTTTTACCTCATTCTATGCATCCTAATTCTTGCCCGATCGTATTATAATTGTCCTTGCCCCATCGATAAGTCTTGGCCTGTGGCAAGTACCTATCCCTTTCCATCACTAAGCTAAATGTAACTGAATTATGATCACTGTCTCCAAAGTGCTCACCTACAACTAAATCAAACACCTGGCCTGGTTCATTACCAAGCACCAGATCCAGTGTGGCCTCCCCTCTTGTCAGCCTTCGACTTACTGTGTCAGGAAACCCTTCTGTACACATGGGACAAAAACTGATCCATCCAACGTACTAGAGTTATCGCATTTCCAGTCAAGGTTGGGGAATTTAAAGTCTCCCATAATGAGCATCCTGTTCCTTTCACTCCTACCCAGAATAATTTTGCCAATCCTCTCATCCATCTCCCTGGAACTCTGTGGAGGCCTATAAAAACTCCAAGCAGTTGACCTCTCCTCTCCTGTTTCTAACCTCAGCCCACACTACCTCAGTAGACGAATCCTCATCAAAGGTTTTCTCAGCCACTGTTATACTATCCTTGACTAACAAGGCCACGCCTCCCCCTCTTTTACCGCCTTGTCTGTTCTTAATGAAAGATCTAAACCCTGGAACCAGCAATATCCATTCTTGACCCTGCTCTATCCATGTCTCCAAAATGGCCACAACATCAAAGTCCCAGGTACCTATCCATGCTGCAAGCTCACCTACCTTATTGTGGATACTCCTGGCGTTGAAGTAGACACACTTCAAACCAGTTTGCTGTCTGCCAGCACATTCCTGTGACCCTGAAATCCTGTCCCTGTCCTTCCTACTCTCATCCTCCTGTGCACTGGAACTACACCTCAGGTTCCCATCCCCCTGCTCAGCTAGTTTAAACCCACCCGAATAACACCAGCAAATTTCCCACCCGGGATATTAGTACCCCTGTGGTTCAAGTGAAGACCGTCCTGTTTGTACAAGTCCCACCTTCCCAAGAATGAGCCTCAATTATCCAAGAACCTGAAACCCTCCCTCCTGCACCGTCCTTACAGCCACGTGTTCAGCTGATATCTCTTATTCCTTGCCTCGCTATCACAGGTCAGGTGAATTGGCCGTGCTAAATTGCACACTAGTGTTAGTGTTAGGAGGGAAATGGTTCTGAGTGGGTTACTCTTTGGAGGGTCGGTGTGGACTGGTTGGGCTGAAGGGCCTGTTTCCACTCTGTAGGGAATCTAATCTAATCTAATCATGTGGCACGGGTAACAATCCAGAGATAGCAACTCTGTTTGTTCTAGCTCTCAACTTCCACCCCAGCTCCCTGAAATCTTGCCTTACATCCCTATTTCTCTTTCTACCTATGTCGTTGGTACCTACATGGACAACAACTTGAGGCTGGTCATCTCTCCCTTCGACCCCAAAGATACGATCCGAGACATCACGGACCCTGGCACCTGGGAGTCAACCGTGAGTCTTGTTTGTTCCCAACAAACCTTCCAACTGAGCCGGGTGCTGGAAGGAATAGATTGGGTTGGGATATCTGGTTGGCATGGACGGGTTAGACCGAAGGGTCTGTTTCCATGCTGTACATCTCTAGGACTCCATGACTCTATGACAATGTGAAGGCTTAGTTAGGGTGCTTGAGAGTTACAAGTTAGCCAGGAAAGACCTAAAGAGAGAGCTCAGAAGAGTCAGGAGGGGACATGAGAAGTCATTGGCAGATAGGATCAAGGAAAACCCTAAAGCTTTCAATAGGTACATCAGGAATAAAAGAATGACTAGAGAAAGATTAGGGCCAATCAAGGATAGTTGTGGGAAGTTGGACATGGAGTCTGAGAAGATAGGAAAAGCGTTAAATGAATATTTTTTTGTCAGTATTCACACTGGAGAATATTGAGATATAGACAACTAGACTAGATGGGATTGAGGTTCACAAGGAGGACGTGTTAGCAATTCTATAAAGTGTGAAAATAGTTAAGTCTCCTGGGCCAGATGGGATTTATCATAGGATTCTCTGGCAAGCGAGGGAGGAGATTGCAGAGCCTTTGGCTTTGATCTTTATGTCATCACTGTCTACAGGAATAGTGCCAGAAGACTGGTCAATAGCAAATGTTGTTCCTTGTTCAAGAAGGGGAGTAGAGGAAAACCTGGTAATTATAGACCAGTGAGCCTTACTTCGGTTGTGGGTAAAGTGTTTGGAAAGGTTACAAGAGATTAGCATTTAAATGGGTATTGGATGGGCATATGAATGAAAATGCAATAGAGTAGGATAGATAGGCTTCAGATTGGTTCCACAGGTCAGCACAACATCGAGGGCTAAAGGGCTTGTCATGTCCTATGTTCTATAATCAGGGGGTTAGATAGGGTGGACAGTGAGAGCCTTTTTCCTCGAATAGTGATGGACAGTGTAAGGGGACATAGCTTTAAATTGAGGGGTGATAGATATAGAGCTTAAAATGTGTTGCTGGAAAAGCGCAGCAGGTCAGGCAGCATCCAAGGAGCAGGAGAATCGACGTTTTGGGCATGAGCCCTTCTTCAGGAATGAGGAAAGTGTGTCCAGCAGGCTAAGATAAAAGGTAGGGAGGAGGGACTTGAGGGAGGGGCGTTGGAAATGTGATAGGTGGAAGGAGGTCAAGGTGAGGGTGATAGGCCGGAGTGGGGTGGGGGCGGAGAGGTCAGGAAGAAGATTACAGGTTAGGAAGGCGGTGCTGAGATCGAGGGATTTGACTGAGACAAGGTGGGGGGAGGGGGGAAATGAGGAAACTGGAGAAATCTGAGTTCATCCCTTGTGGTTGGAGGGTTCCCAGGTGGAAGATGAGGCCAACCGTCGTGTTGCCATGGTCTGGAGATGGAGGAGTCCAAGGACCTGCATGTCCTTGGTGGAGTAGGAGGGGGAGTTGAAGTGTTGGGCTACGGGGTGGTTGGGTTGGTTGGTGATAGATATAGGACAGATGTCAGAGGTAATTTCTTTACTCAGAGAGCAGGAAGGGCGTGGAATGCCCTGCCTGCAACAGTTGTTAACTCACCAACTTTAAGTGAATTTAAGTGGTCAGTGGATAAACATATGGATGAAATTGGAATAGTGTAGGTTAGATGGGCTTCAGATTGGTTCCACAGTTTGGCACAACATCGTGGACCGAAGGGCCTGTACATGCTGTAATGGTCTACATTCTATGTTCTGTGTGCTAGAACCAAATCCATTGATTTTAGGAGAACTTTGGCTTGTTGGCTTCAGCTTTTTAAAACCTAATTGTTCATGGGATGTGGACATCACTGGATTGGCTCATATTTATTGTTTGTTCCTAATTGGCCTTCAGAACGTAGGTGCTGGGGTGCCTTCTCATACAGCTGCAGTCTTGAGATGGAGGAACACCCATAGTGGAGTTCGGTAAGGAGTGCCAGGATTTTGTCTCATGCACACATTCCTGTGTTACAGCTTTTCACATGGATTGCAACTCATTTGAAGAGGGGGTGCCAGTGTTGGACTGGGATGGACAAAGTTAAAAAACGCCCAACATCAGGTTATAGTCCAACAGGCTTATTTGAAATCACAAACATTTGAAGCGATGACAGGTGACTTTGACAGGTGACTTCACTCCAAAAGTGCTCCAAAAGCTTGTGATTTCAAATAAACCTGTTGGACTATAACCTGGTGACTTCTGATCTTGTCCACCCCAGTCCAACACTGGCACCTCCACATCACTGTTAGTAATGGACATTGAGATCATGTACAAGAGTTCACTCTCTGATAATTTTATGAGCAGTCATTGAGAGATTTTGAAAATTCAACAAACCTCTGAAAACTGAGTAAAAATCATGATGTTTTAGAGGGGCATTTGTGCATCTGAGTTGCTGAGACTGATACATCCAAAGAAAGTGATCAGCTGCTGCATGAAGTGCACCTTGTAATGACTGACTTTCTGCAAATAGCAAGACAACTCAGTTAAAGGATTCCTGAAGATTTGTCCTCATTGTAGGGCTGATTCAAGCTGGCTTCCTTGATGCTTGGCTATGACTGATATCTCTTCTAAATGTATTTCCTTCCTGCAAGGAACAATAATGTTTAATCAGAAATAACATATTTTAATCACTTATGATTATACTGTTTGTAATTTTTATTTATTAATGACTTGGATGAGGGAGTCGAAGGGTGGGTCAGTAAATTCGCAGATGATACGAAGATAGGTGGAGTTGTGGACAGTGAGGAGGGCATTTGTCGTTTGCAAAGGGACTTAGATATGATGCAGAGCTGGGCTGAGGAGTGGCAGATGGAGTTCAACCCTGCCAAGTGTGAGGTTGTCCATTTTGGAAGAGCAAATAAGAATGCAGAATACAGGGTTAATGGTAGGGTTCTTAGTCAGGTGGAGGAACAGAGGGATCTTGGGGTCTATGTACATAGATCTTTGAAAGTTGCCACTCAGGTGGATAGAGTTTGTAAGAAAGCCTATGGTGTATTATCGTTCATTAGCAGAGGTATTGAATTCAAGAGTCGTGAAGTGATGTTGCAGCTGTACAGGACTTTGGTTAGGCCACATTTGGAGTACTGTGTGCAGTTCTGGTCGCCTCACTTTAGGAAAGATGTGGAAGCTTTGGAGAGGGTGCAGAGAAGATTTACCAGGATGTTGCCTGGAATGGAGAATAGGTCGTATGAGGATAGGTTGAGAGTGCGAGGCCTTTTCTCATTGGAATGGCAAAGGATGAGGGGTGACTTGATAGAGGTTTATAAGATGATCAGAGGAATAGATAGAGTAGACAGTCAGAAACTTTTCCCCCGGGTTCAACAGAGTGTTACAAGGGGACATAAATTTAAGGTGAAGGGTGGAAGGTATAGGGGAGATGTCAGGGGTGGGTTCTTTACCCAGAGAGTGGTGGGGGCATGGAATGTGCTGCCTGTGGGAGTGGTAGAGTCAGAATCATTGGCGACCTTTAAGCGGCATTTGGATAGGTACATGGATGGGTGCTTAATCTAGGATAGAAGTTCGGCACAACATCGTGGGCCGAAGTGCCTGTTCTGTGCTGTATTGTTCGATGTTCTATGTTCTATACTCGAAGGAAATACATTGTTTGAGCAATTATTTTTAACAGAGCCACTGATGTCCTCCACTTAGTCAAGGGTCTCTTTGACACAGTTTGAGACCAAAACCAGTTCCTTTGTATGGTACACACTTGTGAAAGGTCAGTACTGTAACTGCAGAAGATCATGCAAAGGGAAGTGTAATGTCAAAACATAGACTATTACAATGTTTATTAAGTAGAATGCAGTGAAGAACTGATTATCAGAGAAAGCTCTATGACTTGACATTTATCTCTCATTTATATTAAAAATCTGAATGTAGAATTCAGTACTTACTTTTCAGGATTTTTGGAAAAAAACATCAAATTTCAAATTTTATTCCATGACTGGACAGCATTTATTGAACAGTCCCAAATAGTGAAGAAATACGTTAACAACCAATATAACACAATCAGGTAGACATTATTGGTAAGGCCAATGTATTCTGCTCACACTGAATTGACTTTGAGAAGGTAGAGTTATAGAGTCAAAGAGATGTACAGCACAGAAACAGACCCTTTGGTCCAACTCGTCCATACCAACCTGATACCTTGAATTAATCTTGTCCCATGTGCCAGCATTTGGCCCATATCCTTCTAAACCCTTCCTATTCATATAGTACAGCTTAAAAAAAGAAATCCAGAATAGATTTGCTTAAAGGGAAACTTAAATCAGTTTTTTTTAATAACATTACAGACATGGTTGACAAAGGTAATTCTGCAAGGTTTGTGAAGGTTTGTAGCTCAGGTTGAGGTTTAGGGTGTAGGTTTGCTCACTGAGCTGTAGGTTTGATATCCAGATGTTTCATTACCTGGCTAGGTAACATCATCAGTGGCGACCTCCAAGTGAAGCGAAGCTGTTGTCTCCTGCTTTCTATTTATATCTTTCTCCTGGATGGGGTTCCTGGGGTTTGTGGTGATATCATTTCCTGTTCGTTTTCTGAGGGGTTGATAGATTGCATCTAGATCTATGTGTTTGTTTATGGCGTTGTGGTTGGAGTGCCAGGCCTCTAGGAATTCTCTAGCATGTCTTTGTTTAGCCTGTCCCAGGATAGATGTGTTGTCCTAGTTGAAATGGTGGGTTTTATTTTCCTCCGTGTGTAGGGCTATGAGATACATGAACTCCAGCTAGCCACAAAAAGACACAACCCCCCTCTCCCTCATAGCCCTACACACGGAGGAAAATAAAACCCACCATTTCGACTAGGACAACACATCTATCCTGGGACAGGCTAAACAAAGACATGCTAGAGAATTCCTAGAGGCCTGGCACTCCAACCACAACGCCATAAACAAACACATAGATCTAGATGCAATCTATCAACCCCTCAGAAAACGAACAGGAAATGATATCACCACAAACCCCAGGAACCCCATCCAGGAGAAAGATATAAATAGAAAGCAGGAGACAACAGCTTCGCTTCACTTGGAGTTCGCTACTGATGATGTTACCTAGCCAGGTAATGAAACGTCTGGATATCAAACCTACAGCTCAGCGAGCAAACCTACACCCTAAAAGGTAATTCTGTCTCCAGAGCAATTAGAGATGAGCCATAAGTTGTTGAATTATACAGCACAAAAACAGACCTTCAGCCCAACTCGTCCATGCTGATCAGATTTCCTAAACTGAACTAGTGCCATTTACCTGCATTTGGCTCAATTCCCTCTAAACCTTTTCTATCTATGTACCTGTCCAAATGTCTTTAAATGTTGTAGCTTACCCACCTCTACCACTTCTCCTGGCAATTCATTTCATGTATGTTCCATCCTCCATATAACTAAGTTGCTCTTCAGGTCCCTTTTAAATCTATTTCCTCACAGCTTAAACCTAAGCACTGTCCTGGACTCTTCGGACTCCCCTGCCCTGGGAAAAAGCCCTTGACTATTCATCCTATTCATGCCCCTCATGATATATAAAAGGTCACCCCTCAGCCACCTGCGTTCCAGGGAGAAGTTACAGTCCATCGGCCTGTCCTTATAACTCAAAACCTCCAGTCTCTGCAACATCCTTGTACATTTTCCCCATACCCTTTGTAGTTTAACAACATCCTTCCTATAGCAGAATAATCAGAATTGTCCACAATATTCTAAAATTAGCCTAACCAAAGTCCTGTACTGCTGCAACATGACCTCCCAATTCCTATACTCAATGCTCTGACCAATAAAGGCAAGCGTACCAAACTCCTCCTTCACCACCCCGTCTACCTGTGACACCACCTTGATTGCACAATGTTCAACACCATTTGCAATTCCTCAGACAGTTGAGGACAATTGTTCCTATGTTCCAAGTATGACTCCAAACAGTGGAGAGCTTTTCCTGATTCCCATTGATTCCAGTTATGCCTACACTGTGTGATGCCACACTTAGTCAAATGGAGCTTTGATATCATTTTCAAATCCACCATTGTGTTCAACTTTATTTTTTCCCGTGTTTGAAAAAAGGCTGTCATGAGGTCAGGAGCTGAGTGGCCCTGGAGAAAACCAAACTGGGTATCACTGAACAGATTATTGCTAAGCAAGTGCTGCTTGATGGCACTGTTGACATTCATTCCACAACTTTATGAAAGCTGGACCAGGTAAGGGCAGCAGGTTTCCTCCCCTATAGAACTATAATGAATCATATTAGCTTTTAAAACAGTTGACGTGATTGGCAATTGATTGATTTGATTTATTGTCACGTGTACCTAAGCACAGTGAAAAGCTTTGTTTGCGAGCAGCACAGGCAGATCATAGTAAGCAAGGACACACAGATCATATGGTGAAAAAAGAACTTCGACAGAGTGAGGCGTACAGGTTAGACCGCACAGGATGTACTTGAAGCAAGATCAATATTAACAAATCACCATCATTTGAAGTTAGAGAATCCGTTCATCAGTCTAATAACTGCAGGGAAGAAGGTGTCTTGAACCTGTCAGTGTGTGTGTTCAAGCTCCTGTATCTTCTTTATAGACAAAAACAACTGCAGATGGAATCCAAATAGACAACTAGGAGGCTGGAAGAAAACAGCAAGCCAGACAGCATCAGGAAGTGGAGAAGTCAACATTGTGGGTATTAACTCTTCTTCAGGACTCCATCTGGAGATAGTGAGAGCTACAAATCAAGACTGAGGGGTGTTGGGTGGGGAGAGTAATGGAATGGAGAGGTAGTGATAGGTGGACACAAGTAATATACTATACTTGTAACTATACAGTGAACGGAAGGGCCTTGGGCAAAGGTGATGAGCAGAGATATCGGGGAGTTCAGGCCCATTGTACCCTGAAGGTTGCTGCACAGGTGGATAGAGTGTTCAAGAAGGCATATGGTATACTTGCCTTCATTGTACGGGGTATTGAGTATAACAGCTGGCAGGTCATGTTAAAATTGTACAAAATTTTAGTTCGGCCGCAATTAGAATACTGTGTACAGTTCTGGTCGGCAGATTACCAAAAGGATGTGGACACTTTTGAGAGGGTGGAGAGAAGATTTACGAAGATGTTGCCTGGTATGGAAGGTGCTAGCTATGAAGAGAGGTTGAGTAAGTTAGGATTATTTTCGTTAGAAAAAAGGAGATTGAGGGGGGACCTGATTGAGGTCTACAAAATCATGAAGAGTATAGGCAGGTGGATAGAGATAAGATTTTTCCCAGGGTGAGGGGTTCAGAATGAGAGGTCACGTATTCAAAGTGAGAGGTGAAACGTTTAAGGGGGCTACACGTGGAAAGTACTTTATACAAAGGGCGATAGGTGCATGGAATGCATTGCCAGCAGAGGTAATAGAAGCAGGCACAGTAGATTCATTTAAGGTGAGTCTGGACAGATGCATGAGGAGGTGGGGAGCAGAGGGAGACAGATGCTTAGGAATTGGACGTAGATTTAGACAGTGGATTGGATCGGCACAAGCTTGGAGGGCCGAAGGGCCTGTTCTTGGTCTGTAAATTTTCTTTGTTCTTTGTAATGGGTACAACCTGGTTGGTTGATGGGAGAGATGAATCTGGTTGGTAGCTAGAAGGAAGGCTTGGTAGATTAGATTACTTACAGTGTGGAAACAGGCCCTTCGGCCCAACAAGTCCACACCGCCCCGCCAAAGCGCAACCCACCCCTACATCTACATCTACCCCTTAGCTAACACTACGGGCAATTTAGCATGGCCAATTCACCTGACCTACACATCTTTGGACTGTGGGAGGAAACCGGAGCACCCGGAGGAAACCCACGCAGACACGGGGAGAATGTGAAAACTCTACACAGAGAGTCGCCTGAGGCGGGAATTGAACCCGGGTCTCTGGCGCTGTGAGGCAGCAGTGCTAACCACTGTGCCACCGTGCCACCCATAGTGGAATGGAAGTCAGGACGTGGGACTGGAAAGGGAGCCGGGAATGGGTGTGAAGGTTATTTGAAATTAGAGAACTCAATGTTAAGTCCTCTGAACTATCGGCTGCCCAGGTGGAAGGTGTTGTTTTTTTCCAATTCACAGTCTGATTCACTGCAACAATGGAGGAGACTTAAATGGTCTTGCCAGAGGGGGAGTGGGAGGGGGAATTGAAATGGGCAGTGACCGGGAGATTAGATTGGCCATTTCGGGCCAGGCAAAAACGGCCATCTAGTCTATGTTTGGTCTCACCAATGTAAAGATATCCACATTGGGAGAACCGGATGCAGTAGATTAGGTTGGAGGAGATGCAGGTGAATGTCTGTTGCACCTGAAGGACTATTTGGGGCCCTGGATGGAGATGATAAAGACAGTGCATGGGGGAAGATTTTTCATCTTTTTCTGTTATAGGGAAGATTTCTAGTTGGGGGGAGGGGGTGTTCTTGGTGAGGAATGTGGTGCGAACCAAGGAGTGGTGAAGGGAATGGTCCTTGAGGAAGGTAGAGTAGGGTGGGGAGGGCAAGATGTTCTGGGTGGCAGGATCAAATTTGAGTTGGCAGAAGTGTTTAAGGATGATACTATGAATTCAGAGGCTGGTGGGGTGGAAAGTGAGGACAAGCCGGGGGGGGGGTGGCACAGTGGCTCAGTAAGTGCTAACTATTGCCTCACAGCACCAGGGACCCAGGTTCAATTCCAGCCTCGGGTGACTGTCTGTGTGGAGTTTGCACATTCTCCCTGTGTCTGCGTGGGTTTCCTCCAGGTGCTCCGGTTTCCTCCCACAGTGCAGTTTAGGTGAACTGGTCATTCTAAACTGCCCATAGTGTTAGGTACATTGGTCAGAGGGAAATGGGTCTGGGTGGTTTGCTTTTCAGAGGGTCAGTGTGGACTTGTTGGGCCGAAGGGTCTGTTTCCACACTGTAGGGAATCCAAAAAAAATATCTTTATTATGCTTAGAGCAGTAGAGTGTGGAAAGGAGAAAGTGTGGTGAAGGTTTTTCTGAATGACAGAGAGGGGAAAAATTATTGTTTGAAGTAGGAAGTCATCTAGGATGCTTGGGAGTTTTGGATGTAGGTTTGCTCGCTGAGTTGGAAGGTTCATTCCAGACATTTCATCACCCTATTAGATAACATCTTCAGTGGGCCTCATCTTCACTGCTGATAATTCCTGCTTTCTATTTATATGTTTGGGTTTCTTTGGGTTGGTGATGTCTTTTCCTGTGGTGATATTACTTCCTGTGGTGAAGTCACTTCTTGTTCTTTTTCTCAGGGGGTGGTAGATGGGGTCTAACTCAATGTGGTTGTTGATGGAGTTCCGGTTGGAATGCTATGCTTCTAGGAATTCTCATGTGTGTCTTTGCCCTAGGTTGGATGTGTTCTCCCAGTCGAAGTGGTGTCCTCCCTTATCCGCAAGTAAGGATACTAGTGAGAGAGGGTAATGTCTTTTTGTGGCTAGTTGGTGTTCATGTATCCTGATAGCTAGTTTTCTGCCTGTTTGTCCAATGTAGTATTTGTTTCAGTCCTTGCACGGTATTTTGTCAATGACATTGGTTTTGTTTGTTGTCTGTATGGGGTCTTTCAAGTTCATTAGGGGCTGTTTTAGTGTGTTGGTGGGTTTGTGGGCCACCATGTTGACAAGAGGTCTGAGTGGAGGGAGTGGTTTGTGTCCTGAGTGTAGGTGGGAAGTACCTGGACCAAGGCGGACAGAATGGGGCAGTGGTAGTCAGGAGGATGGACCTCTGCGTTGCAGAGGCTGAAAACCAAGGAATCGCCTTTTTCACGCAGAGGGTAGTACATGCATGGAATGAGCTGCCAGAGGAAGTGAGTCAAGATCAGAATGGTGATGGAAAAGTACAGCAGGTCAGGCAGCACCCAAGCAGGAAAAATTGCAAAAGCTGAGAGCCCACAAGCCGTCATTGTGGGATATGTGCTAGGAAGTGGTGAAGGCTGGTACACTTGCAACAATTAAAAGGCATCTGGCTGGGTACATGAATAGGAAGGGTTTCAAGGGATATGGGCTGGGTGCTGGCAGGTGGGACTAGAGTGGGTTGGGATATCTGGTCGGCATGGACAAGTTGAACTGAAGGGTCTGTTTCCATGCTGCATATCTCTATGACCAGCTCTCTGACACCACATCCTACCTCCCCCTTGACCCCAACCTCACCATGGACCATCAGGCTACCATCTCCCACACTGGTCGTAACTTCATCACCTCCAACCTCATGGTCCCCCCAGCCCTGCACTGCCTGGTTTCACCTGCTCCCCAAGAACTGCTCCCCATCGTGGGCTGAAGGGCCTGTTCTGTGCTGTATTGTTCTATGTTCTATGTTCTAACTACAAGCCCAACTACCCCTGGCGGACCCATCCACTGCGCATGCTCCTGCCCCACCATAGTCATTGCTTCCAACCTGGAACCCCCTTCCTCTCACCTTTGTCCCAGGCACCGCCCAGCTCCATCCGGGATACCAGCCACGCCTCAGGCCAATGGGAGATGGTGGGCGGTGCCATGCTGACGTAGTCGGGAGTATATAAGGAGCGGAGCGGGCGGGTTGTAGTCTCAGTGTGCCGCGGGAAGGGGCGGCCGGGCTGTCAAGGCTAACCCTATCGCAGGTGAGAGCACGGGCCTCCCTCACACTCCACAAACCCGCGCTGTTTTACTCACTAACTTTCAGCGACACCGTGAGGGCGGCGACGAATAAATTCCCCCCCCCCCCCCGAAAAAAAACCAAACCAAAAAATGTTAGTGCGGATGTGCCGCCCGCGGCCCGGCCTCCCTCTCCCCCTCCCCCTCCCCCGCGGCCTGGGGGTCCTGAGGGCGGTGCTGTGTGTGTGTGTGTCCCCCCCCCCCCCGGGGTTTACCTCACTCCGGGCCCGGCCTGTGTAGGCCGCGGTCAGCCCGGCCGCTCGCGTAGCCAGTAGCTGCCGCGAAGAGTTGGTCTCTGTCAGCCCGGCTGGCTCCGGGGGGATGAGGCTCCAGGCCCCGGGGACCCAGGGGCAGCAGCCGCCCGCAGGAAGATCAAACCGTGACCGGCCGCTTCACTTCGCTCGTTCACGGCGGGGAAGGTGCGGGGAGAGAGGCTGTATCTCCCTGAACCCGTGGGACCTACAGCACCGGCCCCGGTCAGACACTACCGGCCCCCCGTACCAGCCCCGGGGGGGGGGGCGGGGAGAGAACCCCCCCCCCCAACACTAATATATACACAAGGGGGGGGGCACAGGGAGCAGCTTCACCCCTACCCCTGGGGAGGGGGTCGTGACCCCCCCCCCCCCCCAAAACACTAATATATACACAAGGGGGGGGAGGGGAAACACCCCAAACACTAATATATACACAAGGGGGGGGGGCACAGGGAGCAGCTTCACCCCTACCCCTGGGGAGGGGGTCGTGACCCCCCCCCCCCCAACACTAATATATACACAAGGGGGGGGGGAACCCCCCAACACTAATATATACACAAGGGGGGGGGGAACCCCCCAACACTAATATATACACAAGGGGGGGGAGGGGAAACACCCCAAACACTAATATATACACAAGGGGGGGGGGAGAACCCCCCCCAACACTAATATATACACAAGGGGGGGGGGAACCCCCCAACACTAATATATACACAAGGGGGGGGGAGAACCCCCCCCAACACTAATATATACACAAGGGGGGGGGAACCCCCCAACACTAATATATACACAAGGGGGGGGGGAGAACCCCCCCCCAACACTAATATATACACAAGGGGGGGGGGGCACAGGGAGCAGCTTCACCCCTACCCCTGGGGAGGGGGTCGTGACCCCCCCCCCCCCCCCAAACACTAATATATACACAAGGGGGGGGGGAGAACCCCCCCCCCCCCGACTCCAACCCCCAACGCTAATATATACACGGGGGGAGGAGAGGTACAGGGAGCAGCTTTTACCCCCACCCCCTCAATACTGACTCTACACAAGGTGGTTGGGGGAGAGGGGTCACATAGAGCTGCAGCAGCTTCATCCCCCTGGGGAACAGCGTTGTGTCACAACATTGACCATACACACACAAGGGGGTGGGGTTGGCAAACAGGCTAGCCCACTGGCCGCAGAACTGTCCAAGAGATTCTTATTGTCACTTTCTTCAACATGTTCCCCGGACAGCCTCCTGGTCTTGGGCTCACAGAAACAAGACCTGCTTTAAAAGTTTCCTCAGTGATGGTTTCCTCCCACAGTCCAAAGATGTGCATGTCAGGTGAATTGGCCATGCTAAATTGTCCATAGTATTAGGTGTATTAGTCAGAGGGAAATGGGTCTGGGTGGGTTGCTCTTTGGAGGCTTGGTGTGGACTTGTTGGGCCGAAGGGCGTGTTTCCACACTGTAGGGAACCTTTTTTTAAAAAAAAAAGCTCCGCTGGTCTGGCAGTGTTTCTGAACAGATTTCCAAAGGCTGGGGCACGGTGGCTCAGTGGGTTAGCCCTGCTGCCCCTCAGTGCCAGGAACCCCCAGCTTCAACACGCTGTAGGGTTTCCATGATTCTGAGGAAGGGTCACTCAACCTGAAATGTTAACTCATGATTTCTCCTTCAACAGAGGCTGCCAGACCTGCTGAGCTTTTCCAGTAATTTCTGTTTTTGTTTCAGATTTCCAGCATCTGCAGTTCTTATATTCTCTTGGGCTTGCTGTTTGTGTCTCTGGGCTCCAGCTCAGGCCAGCACTTACTCGTACACCCTCCGCCATTGTCAGCATTTATACCAACCATTCCCTTGCTAAAGTCCATTCTGAAGAATGGTTACTGAACCGGAAACATTAACTCTGCTTTCTTTCCACTGATGCTGCCAGAACGGCTGAGTTTTCCCAGCAAGTTCTTTGTGTTTCTGATTTTTCAGCATCTGCAGTTTTTTTTTACTGCAGCCTGTGGGCATAGTGCTGGAAAGAGGGGATAGTGTGAGTCTAGGCGGAAGTGGTTCTGCAGATGCTGGAAATCAGATTAGTGTTGCTGCAAAAACACAGCAGGTCAGACAGCATCTGAGAAGCAGGAAAATCGACGTTTTGGGCAAATGCCCTTCATCAGGAATAGTGTGCATCTAGTTTTAGCTTTGCTTCAGGTTTGATGGGCCGAACAGCCTCTTCTGTGCTGTCTGGTTTTATGACTAACTCGGCTATACCTAACGCAAACTGCACTGAGTTCACTTGCCCAGAATCTGAATTTTCTTTACTCAGCGTAGTAAGGATATGGAATGCTTTGCCTGCATCAGTAGTAGATTTGGATTAGTGGTGCTGGAAGAGCACAGCAGTTCAGGCAGCATCCAACGAGCAGCGAATCTGCAGTCATTGTTTTTACCTCAGTAGTAGATTTGCCAAGTTTAAGTGCATTTAAGTCGTCATTGGACAGGCAAATGGACGTATATGGAATAGTGTAGGTGGGATGGGCTTCAGATTAGTATGACATGGCGGCGCAACATCGAAGGCCGATGGGCCTGTACTACGCTGTAATGTTCTATGAATTATTAAATAATTGAGAGATTTTTGTTGAGAGCATAGAGAACATGTTCACCTCATTTTCTCACTGGCTGCTGAACTTGAAATAGGCATTGCAACAAAAAAACATGCAATCTTGTTTCTGTTATCTGCTTCATCATTTTAATAGTTTGAGTGACATTTCTGAAGGAATGATGCTTGGATTGGGACCTTTGACTTTAAAGCTCTTCAACCTTGAATTTTGAGCTGATTTTTAACATTAATGTTCAACAGTCATAAGGAAAATAGTCTTAGGGATGTACAGCACGGAAACAGACTATTTTGGTCCAACTCCTCCATGCTGACCAGTTATCCTAAACTAATCTAGTCCCATTTGCCAACGTTTGGCCCATATCCCTCTAAACTGTTCCTATTCATATACCCATCCAGATGCCTTTTAAATGTTGTAATTGTACCAGGCTCCTCCACTACTTCTGGCAACTCATTTCGTACATACGCTACCCTCTGCATGAAAAAGTTGCAATGTCGGTCCTTTTAAATTTTTCCCCTCTCGCCCTAAACCTATGCCCTCTAGTTCTGGATACCCATGCCACAGGGAAGAGACCTTGTCTGTTTATCCTATCCATGCCCCTCATATTATAAACCTCTCTAAGGTCACCCCTCGGCCTCCAATACTTAAGGGAAAACAGCCTCAACTTATTCAATCTCTCCATATAACACAAACCACCCCCCAAAAAAACCCCTGGCACCAGCCTTGTAAGGCTTTTCTGAGCCCTTTCAAGTTTCAGAGAATGCTTCTGATAGGAGGGAGACCAGAATTGCAAACAGTATTCCAAAAGTGGCCTAACCAATGTCCTGTACAATCGCAACATGACCTCTTAACTCCTATACTCAATGCTTTGACCAATAAAGGAAAGCATACCAAATGCCACCTTCATTATCCTATCCACATGTGCCTCCACTGTCAAGGAACTATAAATGTGCCCTCCAAGGTCTGTGTTGAGCAGCACTCCCTAAGACATTGCTATGAAGTGTAAAGTCCTGTACTGATTTATCTTTTCAAAATGCAGCACCTCTCATTATTCTAAATTAAAATCCAACTGCCACTCCTCAACCCATTGGCCCATCTGATCAAGATCCCGTTGTACTCCGAGGTAATCGTTACTATCTACTACACCTCCAGTTTTGGTGTCATCAGCAAACTTACTAGCTATACCTTATGTTCATATCCAGATCATTTATATGAAATGACAAAAAGCAAATGACCCAGTACTGACCCTTGTGGCATGCCACTGGTTACAGTCCTTCAGTCTGAAAGGCACCTCTTCAACACCACCCTCTGTCTTCCACCTTTGAGCTAGTTCTCCCTGTAAACCTTGCTAACCAGTCTAGTATGACGAACCTTGCCAACCACCTTTGTTATTTCAAAAAATTCAAGCAATTTCATTTTCATTGTAATAGTGCAGGAGTAGGCCATTTGGCCCATTGAGCCTGCTCCACTATTCATTAAGATCATGGCTGATCTATCCATCGTCTCATATCCTCCAACCTGCATTATCCCCATAATCTTTAATTCCCCAACCATGAAAAAACCCATCCAACTGTGTCTTGAATATATTTAATGAAACTGCCTCTACTGCTTCCTTGGGCAGAGAATTCCATGGATTCACTACTGTCTGAGAAAAGCAGTTCCTCCTCATCTGTCCTAATCTAGTCACCCTAATCTTGAGGCCATATCCCCTAGTCCAAGTCTCACCCACAAGCAGAAACAACTTTCCTTCCTCTCTTATTTATCCCTTTTCATAATTTTATGTTTCTGTAAGATCCCCTCTCATTCTTCTAAATTTTAGTGAGTACAGTCCCAGGCGGCACAACCTCTCCTCGTAGGGTAACTGCAATTTCCCCCACACAAAGCCATGCTGACAATCCCTAATCAGTCCTTGCCATTCCAAATACATGTAAATCCTGTCCCTCGGGACCACAATGCCAGGCTCACTGGTCAATAGTTGCCTGGCTTTTCCTTGTCACCTTTTGTAAATAGTGGCACCATATTAACCAACCTCCAGTCTTCTGGCACCTCATCTATGACTATCCGTTGCTCCTGATGCAGTCTCCTTTACACTGGGGAGACTGGACACCTTCTCATAGGGCACTTTAGAGAACATAGAACAATACAGCACAGAACAGGCCCTTCGGCCCATGATGATGTGCCGAACATTTGTCCTAGTTTAAGCACCCATCCATGTACCTATCCAATTGCCGCTTATAGGTCGCCAATGATTCTGACTCTGCCACTCCCACAGGCAGCGCATTCCATGCCCCCACCACTCTCTGGGTAAAGAACCTATACCTTCCACCCTTCATCTTAAATTTATGTCTGATGAAGGGCTTTTGCCCGAAACGTCGATTTCGCTGCTCGTTGGATGCTGCCTGAACTGCTGTGCTCTTCCAGCACCACTAATCCAGTATTAAATTTATGTTCCCTTGTAACACTCTGTTGTACCCGAGGAAAAAGTTTCTGACTGTATACTCTATCTATTCCTCTGATTATCTTATAAACCTCTATCAAGTCATTCCTCATCCTTCGCCGTTCTAATGAGAAAAGGCCGAACACTCTCAACCTATCCTCATACGACCTATTCTCCATTCCAGAAAACATCCTGGTAAACCTTCTCTCACCGTCTCCAAAGCTTCCACATCTTTCCTAAAGTGAGGCGACCAGAACTGCACACAGAACTCCAAATGTGGCCGAACCAAGGTCCTGTACAGCTGCAACATCACTTCACGACTCTTGAATTCAATCCCTCTGCTAATGAACGCTAATGCACCATAGGCCTTCTTACAAGCTCTATCCACCTGAGTGGCAACTTTCAAAGATCTATGAACATAGACCTCAAGATCCCTCTGCTCCTCCACTTTACTAAGAACCCTACTGTTAACCCTGTGTTCCGCATTCTTATTTGTCCTTCCAAAACGGACAACCTCACACTTGACAGGGTTGAACTCCATCTGCCACTCTGTATCATATCCAAGTTCCTTTGCAGCCGACAACAGCCCTCCTCACTATCCACAACTCCACCAATCTTCGTTTCTGCAAATTTACTGACCCACCCTTTGACTCCCTCTTCCAAGTCATTAATAAAAATTACAAACAGCAGAGGACCCAGAACTGATCCCTGCGGAACTCCACTTGTAACTGGGCTCCAAGCTGAATATTTACCATCTACCACCACTCTCTGATTTCGACCGTTTAGCCAGTTTTCTATCCAACTGGCCAAATTTCCCTCTATCCCATGCCTCCTGACTTTTCGCATAAGCCTACCATGGGGAACCTTATCAAATGCCTTACTAAAATCCATGTACACTACATCTGCTGCTCTACTCCCATCCACATGCTTGGTCACCTCCTCAAAGAATTCAATAAGACTTGTAAGGCAAGACCTACCCCTCACAAATCCGTGCTGGCTGTCCCTAATCAAGCAGTGTCTTTCCAGATACTCATAAATCCTATCCCTCAGTACCCTTTCCATTACTTTGCCTACCACCGAAGTAAGACTAACTGGCCTGTAATTCCCGGGGTTATCCCTATTCCCTTTTTTGAACAGGGGCACAGCATTCGCCACTCTCCAGTTCCCTGGCACCACCCCCGTTGACAGTGAAGACGAAAACATCATTGCCAACGGCTCTGCAATTTCCTCTCTTGCTTCCCACATAATCCTAGGATATATCCTGTCAGGCCCGGGGGACTTGTCTATCCTCAAGTTTTTCAAAATGCCCAACACATCTTCCTCCCTAACAAGTATCTCCTCTAGCTTACCAGTCTGTTTCATACTCTCCTCTTCAACAATACGGTCCCTCTCATTTGTAAATGAGAAAAGTACTCTTTCAAGACCTCTCCTATCTCTTCCAACTCAATACACAGTCTCCCACTTCTGTCCTTGATCAGACCTACCCTCATTCTCGTCATTCTCATGTTTCTCACATACGCATAAAATGCCTTGGGGTTATCCTTGATCCTACCTGCCAAAGATTTTTCATGCCCTCTCTTAGCTCTCCTAATCCCTTTCTTCAGCTCCCTTCTGGCTATCCTGTATCCCTCCACTGCTCTGTCTGAACCTTGTTTCCTCAACCTTATGTTGGTCTCCTTTTTCCTCTTTACAAGACATTCAACCTCCCTCGTCAACCAATGTTTCCTCACGCAACCTTCTCTTTCCTGCCTGACAGGTACATACATATCAAGGACACGTCGTATCTGTTCCTTGAAAAAGTTCCACATTTCCATGACGTCCTTCCCTGACAGCCTATGCTCCTAACTTATGCTCCTCAGATCCTGTCTTACAGCATCGTATTTACCCTTCCCCCAATTGTAAAACCTACCCTGTTGCACGCACTTATCTCTCTCCATAACCGAGGTGAAAGTCACAGAATTGTGGTCACCATCACCAAAATTTTCACCCACTAACAAGCCCATCACTTGTCCCGGTTCATTACCAAGTACCAAATCTGAAATGCTAACAGAAAATGATAGTGAAACTCAGCATGTCTGGCAGCTTCTGTGGAAATCTCTGGGACATCAGTGCCAATCAACCCCACTGTCCCGTGGCCAGACATTTCATCTCCCCCTCTCACTCTTCCGAGGGCATGCAGGTCCTGGGCCTTGTCCACTGCCGCTCCCTCACCACCCAATGCCTGGAGGAAGAATGCCTCATCTTCCACCTCGGCGCACTTCAACCCCAGGGCATCAATGTGGACTTCACCAGTTCCCTCCTTTTCCTCCAAATTCAGATAAATCAAAACAGTTAGTAGGATATTTTCTGAACCAATATTTTGACAAACCAAAATATTTAAGTATGATATATTGAAACTTCCTTTTTCGACCCAGGTATTAGTACAACCTTAACTTAAACATTTCTCGTTTTCTCTCGCATCCTCCCGATGAGATTACACTGATTAAAAAGAGCAAACCCTCGCAGCGGACCACATGGCACCACGGTTCAAGCCACCCCCACCCCAGAACAAAGACTTGCTGAATCTAGTCCACATCCCAGAAACTGAGGCTTGCACAACAAGAACCCAGATAAAGCTTCCTTGGTAGTTAATATGCTTTACTGTTAGGGGATGGGGGAGGAGAAGAACTGGCTCCACTTTCTCCCCCTTTTCCCAGTGATGCCATGTTGTCCTAAAAGGATTTCTAAGGGGAGGTGTTAGGGGTAAAGGTGATAACTTTAAGAAGTATCAACTTTTGTTGAGATGTTTTTCCTGATTTCTAACTTTTTTTCCAGAGCCTCAAACCTAGTGTCTGTCGACTCCACCCCCACTTTAGGGTCCTCACCTTTGCATGGAGGATTGCTCTTGTTAACAACTGGTCTAAGGCAGGAGGATAGAGGGTTTTTTTTCAATACTATGCTCTGGAGCCTCAAACCTCACCACAGGAGGCCTCTAACCCCCCTATTACCTCGGGGACTTTAACCTCTGAATTCCCAGTGACTTGTATTTCTGAAAGTGAACTCATCAGTGTGCAAGTGCATAAGTTACCTCAGAGATTCTGTCTTCACAGAGTCCTAGGGGATGAGGGGCTGACTGAATGGTAAGTTAAGAGAAATGAAGGTAAATCATACCTCGTGGGCCCATTCATCTCACACAACTGGCACTCACTCACTCAGTCCACCCCGAAGCTCTGTATGTTGGAATCCTACCGCTACCAAATGTTTGCTTCTTTTTCCTAAGGTTCTTACGCACTGGATGCAATTGCAACACACCAACTTCTATGAGCAACAACCAAATTTTATTAAGCACAGTACGGTACAAACTTTCTGGAAGAATCTTTAACACCTCACAGAACTTACGGCGTCATGGCAAAAGCTCTCCCTGAACAAAGGAAACAATTCTTCCTTTATACAAAATCTTGCCATCATAGTTATGCACCTCAAGACAACCCCACACCCACATTTCCACCCCCCCAACCAGCCATTCCCTCACAGTCACATGTCACTCGAGACATACTGCAGTGACCACTTCATCCTCAAACAATGTAATGCAAATCATCCCTTAATGGTCAAATCTGTTGCAAATGTTTTTTTGTGTAACTCGAGGGGAGTAGTCAAATTCCAACTGTAATGTTCTTATTGATTTCCGAATAGGGGATGAAAATGTAAATAGTAGGAGATGATAATGTCAATGGCTTTTGAATAACTAGGAAATGGCCAATGGCTTTGAATGCCAAGAGATGGGAATGTGATTTCCTTACAATCTATCTGCAAATCAGAGGCATCCAACCTAGTCTCGGGACATCCAAATTCCTGCAGGTCAGCAGAGCAAGTTAACATTTTAATATTTCACACCGACCATCCTTGCCTTTCACTCTAACAGGAACATTCCCTTGACTTGTTATCTCACTTTTGAAGGCTTCCCATTTTCCAGCCGTCCCTTTACCTGCAAAATTCACCCCCAATCAACTTTTGAAAGTTCTTGTCTAATACTGTTAAGAATGAAGAATTGCTTTTCCTGTTATTCCATTTCTGAACCCAGAACTGAGCAGCAGGATGCTTGACTCACATTGGGAGATTGAGAGGGGAGGGTGTAAACTTCAAAATTCTCCAACCACTCATAGGTTGCAAAATAGCACTCTTTATTGATTTCTCTCTGCCTTACTTACTATAGACAAAAATCTAGGGGATCTATCAGCGATGAGCCTGAATATGCTAATAACTGATCGCTGAAACATAGCGATTGGACAGCATCATTTATACTCTTAGTGTGCACTACGATCGTATTTTTCTCTATTTCTCACCATACAATGTTTCTTATCAATTAGGTTCTCATTAGATAATTAATAAATTTAGTCTTGTTAAAGATGCTGTTGGAACCTGAAGGTCAGATTTAAACTACTGGAATTACATTTTAACCCTCATTAATCTCAGATTTTAAAAGGCACCAAACCTAGAAATAAAAATTAAAACGATCAAGGCTAAACAGGAAATAAATATTTTCATTACTGAGAAAACAAACATACTAATTTATAATCTCAGAGATAATAGATTGATAATGTCAATTTTTAAAATAAAAAATGACAAAATATAAAAAAATTAAAAAGTCATTAACCTCACAAAGTTGAAAATAGACTCAACAAGTGATTAAACAGATTATGATTAGAATTATCAACTCAATCTGTCCATTCCAGAAATTGAATTGTGTAAATATACTAATAAAGACTAAATGGCTGCTTCATTGGCGACCATAATTGTCATAATTACATAATTTGAGTAAATGAAAAATTTGCACGTTAAACAACTGAAAGGGTCAAAAACTTTTTTTTCAAAAACTCCATATTCATGAATATTAGATGAAAACCTACATCTTAATACCACAGCAGAAGACTCCCTTTGATTCCCAGAGAAGGGAGAGCTTTATTTCAGGAATAGTCTCAAGAGATTTTTGTCATGATAGCATAACTGAATATAGATCTATAACAGCACACACAAGGACAGGTGTCTCCACATCTCCCTTAAAATCCGAATATCATTAAACGTCACCCCGCATCAACATCTGTTTTCTCAGAAATTTGCAAGTTTTAACAATCTAGCTCGAAAGGGATTACCGAGGAACCTCGATTATCTGAATTTTGGATTATCTGGCAAGATCACATGGTCCCAATGTTCGGCTAAGCTGTATTATCCAGCATTTGATTATCCGAACATTCAATTATATGAACAAAATACTTCCTGCGTGTGTCGTTTGGATAATTGAGATTACTCTGTACGTTCCTGGAAATAAAAGATTAGCTTAATCTCATTGGAAATTCACTCTGACCTAAAAATGAAATTCCAAACATACTAAATTAAAATTCCAAGCAATAAATTTAACCAATCCTTAAAACCTAGTTTTGTTTTTTAAATGAACTTTTCCTGGCAGTTATAGATTTAAATTATCAAAAGGATAAAACAGTAACCATGCACGATCTAATCTAATAAAAGGCACAGACAACACTTTAAAATCACCCTGGATTTCCAAAATTCAGACTTAATGTAGGTTTGCTTGCTGAGCTGCAAGATTCATTTTCAGACATTTCATCACCATACTAGGTAACCTCTTCAGTGAGTCTTCAGATGAAACACTGGTGGTGTAGCCCACTTTCTATTTATGTGTTTGTTCCGACAAACCCAAACAAGCAGACAAAGCAAATCCAGAAATCCTTGCCACTCTCCCCTATATCAAAGACATCTCGGAAATGACTGCCAGACTACTCAGACCCCTTGGCATCATGGTAGCCCACACAACCCACCAACACACTAAAACAGCCGCTAATGAACTTGAAGGACCCTACACAGACAACGAACAAAACTAATGTCATTTACAAAATACCGTGCAAGCACTGTAACAAACTACATTGGACAAGCAGGCAGAAAACAAGCCACATTGACTTGGATCCCATTTATCACCCCCTGAGAAAAAGAACAGGAAATGACATTACCATTGGAAATGACGCCACCACAGGAAATGACATGACCAACCCAAGGAAACCCAAACACATAAATAGAAAGTGGGTTACCCCACCAGTGCTTCATTTCAGCGAGCAAACCTACATCCAGAACCTCAACCTGAGCTACAAATCTTCTGATAACCCGCTATTGCAGACTTAAAACCATCCTGGATCTAGAGTTCCAGGGGACAAAAAAAAACCAAGATTACGTAAGACTACATGTAACCACCAACGAACAAAAGAACATTCATACAGACCACAAAGAGTTAACACTTAGGTCAGTGAAAGCAGAACAAAAACCCTGTATAAGTCTCTCTTCCCCTATTTCTTTTGGTTTCCTTTTCCTATTCAAAGTTTTCACAATTTCTGCCAATTGTTTAAAGTGATCGCAACTAAATGTGCCATTAGATGGAAATGGGTTCTCGGTAACTTGTGTCCATTTAACCCTTTTGTTAACAAAGTCATAGTTTTGGAACCAGTTCCCCATTCTATTGTAAGATGTCTCTTTCTCTCTCACACTCGCACACTATCACAATCGTACAATTAACCAAACTGGATGTCCTTTAATTTGTATACATAGAACATAGAAAAGTACAGCACAGAACAGGCCCTTAGGCCCACGATGTTGTACCGAGACTTAATCCTAATGTAAAATATAGTAACAACCTACGCACCCCTCAATCTGCTGTTATCCAGCCGTCACTTAAATGTCCCTAATAACTCTGCTTCCACCACCACTGCTGGCAACGCATTCCATGCATTCACAACTCTGCGTAAAGAACCGACCTCTGACATCTCTTTTATACCTTCCTCCTAATATCTTAAAGCTCTGACTTCCCGTACCAGTCAATCCTGCCCTGGGGAAAAGTCTCTATCTATTTCACCCATTATCTTGTACACCACGATCAGGGCTCCTCTCTTGCTCCTTCTCTCCAGAGAGAAAAGTCTGAGCTTATTCAATCTTTCTTCATAAGGCAAGCCCTTATCTAATCCTCTGATCATCTTGTCTACCTTTATCTACCCTATCTAATCCTCTGATCATCTGATAGCAGATGATAGGCAGCATTCTGGTAGACCTTCTTTGCACCCTCTCCAAAGCCGCTATATCTTTCCTATAGTGGGGCGACCAGAACTGGACACAATATTCCAAGTGTGGTTTCACTAGGGACTTGTAGAGCTGCAACAAAACCTCACGGCTCTTAAACCCAATCCCCCTGTTAGTGAAAGCCAAACCACCATATGCTTTCTTAACAACGTTATCTACTTGGGTGGCAACTTTGAGAGATCTATGTACTTTCACACTCAAATCCCTCTGTTCTTCTACACTGCCAAGAATCCTGTCTTTAATCCTATATTCAGCATTCGAGTTCGACCTTCCAAAATGCATCACTTCACATTTATCCAGGTTGAACTCCATCTGCCATTTCTCAGCCCAACTCTGCATCCTGTCTATATTACGCTGCAGCCTGCAATAGCTCACGATACTATCGATGACATCTCCAACCTTTGTGTCATCTGTAAATTTACTAACCCACCCCTCAACCTACTCATCCAAGTAATTTATAAAAACTACAAAGAGCAGAGGCCCAAGAACAGAGCCCTGTAGGACCCCACTCAACACTGTCTTCCGGGGAGTTTACAATCTACCAAGTTGCCCAATTCAGAGAACATAGAACAATACAGTGCAAAACAGGCCCTTCGGCTCTCGATGTTGCGCCGACTTGTGAATTATTCTCAGCTCGTCCCCCTACACGATCCCAGAATCATCCATGTGCTTATCTAAGGATTGTTTAAATTTCCCTAATGTGGTTGAGTTAACTACATTGGCAGGTAGGGCATTCCACACCATTACCACTGAGTAAAGAATCTGCCTCTGACATCTGTCTTAAATCTAGCACCCCTCAATTTGTAGTTATGCCCCCTCGTACCAGCTGATATCATCATCCTAGGAAAAGGACTTTCACCGTCTACCCTATCTAATCCTCTGATCATCTTGTATGTCTCTATCAAATCCCCTCTTAGTCTCCTTCTTTCCAGTGAGAACAGACCCAAGTCTCTCAGCCTTTCCTCATAAGACCTTCCCTCCAGGCGAGGCAACATCCTGGTAAATCACCTCTGCACATTTTCCAATGCTTTCACATCCTTCCCGAATTACGGCAACCAGAATTGTGCACAATATTCCAAGAGTGGCCGCACCAGGGTTTTGTATAGTTGCAGAATAATATTGTGGCTCCGGAACTCAATCCCTCTAGCAATGAAATCTAACACACTGTATGCCTTCTTAACAGCACTATCAATCTGGGTGGCAACTTTCAGGGATCTATATACATGGACTCTAAGATCCCTCTGCTCATCCACACTACCAAGAATCTTTCTGTTGACCCAATACTCTGCCTTTGTGTTATTCTTCCTAAAGTGCACCACCTCGCAATTAGCTGCATTGAACTCCATTTGCCACCTCTCAGCCCAGTTCTGCAGTTGATCCAAGTCCCCCTGCAACACTCTTCCAAACTGTCCACTACTCCACCAACTTTAGTTTCGTCTGCAAATTTACTAACCCATCCACCTATGCCTGCGTCGAAGTCATTTATAAAAATGGCAAACAGCAGTGGTCCCAAAACAGATCCTTGTGGCACTCCACTAGTAACCGGACTCCAGGCGAAGGGCTTTTGCCCGAAACGTCGATTTCGAAGCTACTTGGATGCTGCCTGAACTGCTGTGCTCTTCCAGCACCACTAATCCAGAATCTGGTTTCCAGCATCTGCAGTCATTGTTTTTACCTCGTCTATTTTCCGTCAACCATCACTCGCTGTCTTCTTTCAGAAAGCCAGTTTCTAATTCAAACTGCTAAATCACCCCCAATCCCATGTTTCTGCATTTTCTCCAACAGCCTACCCTGTGGAACCTTATCAAAGGCTTTACTGAAGTCCATGTATACCACATCAACTGCCCTACCCTCATCTACATGCTTGGTCACCTCAAAAACTCAATCAGGTTTGTGAGACATGACCTGCCCATGACCAAACCATGTTGACTATCACACAAAGAATTTACCAAATGTCCAATTTCTCTGAGGGGCAAATAAACCCTATAAATCATTTTCCTGATCAGAAAGTTTCTCACACATACTCTGAAGGAGAGTACCTCTCCCTGCCGTATCTAAAGATTGACCCATAACTGTAGAACTGAAATCACCACTGGCTAAATCAAAAAGAAACAAACTAAAATAATTACCAGCCAAATCAAAACAAAACCTAAAATTGACACTGGCCAAATAAAAAAAAACATAGACCCAAGGTAAACCTGAAAATAAGTCCAAACGCCACGGCAAAAAAATTCCTACCTTGTGCTTTCAGTCTATTCCTTCAAGGTGCTAGTCCCACTAGGCGAAGGGTAGATCATCTGTTTGGATCCAAGGAGCAGTCAGAAAGTTAAAAACAACCTAAAGGGACCCCTATCACAGCGTTGAGTCTGAATCAAATAATCTACTATTGACTCAGCCGAGAGAAACACTCCGTATGTTGGATTAGCGAGTCACAGCACCAGATGTAAACTTAGAAATTCTCGGACCCTGTATATGCTAATAACTGATCTCTAAAACGTAAAGAGACAGCATCATTTATACCCTTGGTGTGCACTGCTACCTTATTTTCTCTATTTCTCACCATATAATGTTTCTTTATTAATTAGGTTCTCATTAGGTAATTAATTTAGTATTGTTAAATAAAGCCGCTGATGTTTTCCATTATTTGTGTAAATGTATGGGAATGAGATCAGGAACAATGCTGATACTTCTCCTAGGATTCTTTCACACATGTTAAACAAACTAACTATTTAGGATTATGTACGTCAGTAGCAAGGGAATCTATCTTGTCCTGGTCATTGTGTCATGGTTTCATAGCACCTGTTATGGCAACTGTTTGAGAAACAGGACAGCTGCTAATCTGTGCCAGGATTTATTCATTCTCATGGTCACCTAACTTAGCCTTTTTTAAAGGTCAATTTATTAATACAAAATGTAGTCTTGTAAATATGGAGGTTCTTTTTAGCTATTACTTCTTTCATATTTTATCAGAGGGAGGCCTGAGGAAAAGGTTTTGGCTGGCCCTGACAAGGTGCACCTGGAGCATAAAAAGCAAAATGATTCATGAGACACAAATCACTGATCCCTCTGCTCTATACCAGGTTATATGAGACTTGCATCATTCCCCAACTAAGATTGCAAACTGGTGTGGAGAGCACACTGAAAGGACAGTGAAGAGTAGTGAATGTTGGTGAATCCAGTTAGAGAGGTAGAGCAATCAACAGACTGAGAGGCCTTCTAATTCATTAACCCTCTGCTGCGATAGGGTTAATTGTTTTCTGATCTTAACACATTGTTCCATGTTGTGTTTCATCATGATCTAATAATATAAACAGGATATTACCAAGTGTACATTTATGACAAAGTTAATTTTACTGCAGAGTGTGGGTTCGGTGTTCGAAATTAGAGGGCATCACCTCAAAATAAGAGGGAGCAGATTTAAGACTGAGTTGAGGAGGAACTTCACCCAAAGTGTTGTGAATCTTTTAACTTCCCTGCCCAGTGAAGCAGTTGAGGCTACCTTGTTAAATGTTTTTAAAGTAAAGATAGATTTTTGAATCAAACTAAAAAACCAACCATGATTTCATTGAATGGTGGTGCAGGCTCGATGAGTCAGGTGACCTCCTCCTCCTGTTTCCTATGTACCCTTGGATAGTAGGAATTATTGCTCTGTTCCCTAATACTTACCAAGAGTCTGACTTTAAATTATACAATAATATATGTCATGATTTGGAGATGCCGGTGTTGGTCTGGGGTGTACAAAGTTAAAAATCACACAACACCAGGTTATAGTCCAACAGGTTTAATTGGAAGCACTAGCTTTCATCAGGTGGTTGATGAAAGAGCAACGCTGAGAAAGCTAGTGTGCTTCCAATTAAACCTGTTGGACTATAACCTGGTGTTGTGTGATTTTTAACTTAGCAATAACATATGGGTAATTCTCTTCTCAGTTTGCAGCCTGTCACACTACTGAAGCATATGCTACCTTCACTATGCAACCCCACCCCCCCCCCCATCCCACCCCAAACACATTCCCTGTCCAACTTTCCACATAAATTCCATGTTCCCATTCTGAACTGTTAACCTAGAAACTCAACTAATATTCTGGGGACTCTAGTCTGAATCCTGCCACAGTAGATGGTAGAACTTGAAATCAATAAAAAAGAACCTGTAATTAAAATTGACCATGAAACTATTGTCAGAACAACCTATCTGGCTCATTAATGTCCTCGAAGGATGGAAATCTACTACTCTCACTGGTCTGGCCTACATGTAATTTCACACCCACAGCAATGTGGTTAACTCCTCATTGCACTTTGAAATGACCTAGCAAACCACTCAATTGTTTCAGTTGCTACAAAGAATGAAACTGGATGAACAATCTGGCATCAACCTAGGCAGCAGAAATACAGGAACAGCCCTGTCGACCCTGCAAAGTACTCCTGACTAATATCTAGGGGCTAGTGCCAAACTTGGGAGAGGTATCTTGCAGATTAGGCAGCATCCAGGGAGAAGGAGTGTCAACATTTCAAGCATAAACTCTTCATCAGGAATATGGTGAGGGACCAAGACGGCTGAGAAATAAATGGCAGATGGATGGGGCTGGGGTGGTGGTGGGGGGGAGGTAGCAGGGAATGTCATAGGTCAATGAAGGTGGGAGTGAAGGTGATAGATCGGTGAGGAGGGTGGAGCAGATAGATGGGAAGGAATATGGACAGATAGAACAGTTCAGCAAGGTGGTGCTGAGTTGGAAGGTTGGATCTGAGATAAGTGGGGGTAGGGGAAATGAGGAAACTGGTGAAATCCACATTGTTCCCATGTGGTTGGAAGGTCCCAAGATAGAAGGTGTGGTGTTCTGCCTCCAGACGCTGGGTGGCTTATCCGAGATCCAACCTTCCAACTCAGCACCACCCTCCTGAACATTCCTAGCTGTCCATGTTCTTTCCCACCTATCCACTCCCCCTTCCTCGCCGACCTATCACCTTCACCCCACCTTCACCTACCTATCACATTCCCAGCTATTTTCCCCCCTAGCCCCACCCTCCTCCCATTTATCTCTCAGCCCCCGTGAGCCACCCTCTCATTAGTATTTTGCCAGAGCGGCGAGGAGAGGAGGAGTGGTGAAGCGAGGGCTGCCAGGAAGGGTGAGTTCAGGAGGAACTTCACCCAAAGTGTTGTGAATCTTTTAACTTCCCTGCCCAGTGAAGCAGTTGAGGCTACCTTGTTAAATGTTTTTAAAGTAAAGATAGATTTTTGAACCAAACTAAAAAACCAACCATGATTTCATTGAATGGTGGTGCAGGCTCGATGAGTCAGGTGACCTCCTCCTCCTGTTTCCTTATGTACCCTTGGATAGTAGGAATTATTGTAGAAGCAGTTGAGGCTACCTTAACCAATGTGTTAAGATCAGAAAACAATTAACCCTATCGCAGCAGAGGGTCAATGAATTAGAAGGCCTCTCAGTCTGTTGATTGCTCTACCTCTCTAACTGGAGTTACCAACATTCACTACTCTTCACTGTCCTTTCAGTGTGCTCTCCATACCAGTTTGGAGATGCCGGTGTTGGACTGGTGTGTACAAAGTTAAAAAATCACACAACACCAGGTTATAGTCCAACAGGTTTAATTGGAAACACTAGAAGGGACTTACCTCGGGAGTCGGGCCTCCATTTGCTGAGAGGTGCGAGGGAGGAGCGAAGGACTTCTGGGAAGGCATATATTTGTGTGGTTGCGTTACCCGAAACACTACTCGGGTAGTGTCTCCCACCCATCCTCCTCTAACCAAAAAAAAGATTCTGTGCACCAGATTGGTAAGGTAACGAGTTTATTTTTTATTCCTTATTTTTCAACAGTGTCTTTGGGAATTTAGAATAGTGGAATGGAGGTTAGGGCAGTTGAATGTTCCTCCTGCAGAATGTGGGAGGTAAGGGTCACCAATCGTGTCCCTGCTGACTACATCTACGGGAAGTACACCCAACTCCAGCTCCTCGAAAACCGCGTTAGGGAGCTGGATGAACTTCAGATCATTTGGGAGGTAGAGGGGGTTATTGAGAGGAGTTACAGGGAGGTAGTCACTCCTAAGATACAACAAAAGGCAGATGGGTTACCGTCAGGGGACGGAAAGGGAACCGGCAGGCATTGCAGGGATCCCATGTGGTCATTCCCCTCAACAATAAGTATACCGTTTCGGATACTGTTGGGGGGGACGACTTATCAGGGGAAAGCAGTGGGGCGCAGGGCTCTGGCACAGAGTCTGTCCCTGCTGCTCAGAAGGGAAGGGGGAAGAGGAGCAGAGCAGTAGTCATTGGGGACTCCATAGTTAGCGGGACAGATAGGTTCTGTGGAGATGAGAGAGACTCACGGTTGGTGTGTTGCCTCCCAGGTGCAAGGGTTTCTGATGTCTCTGATCATGTTTTTGAGATCCTTAAGGGGGAGCAGCCCCAAGGCGTGGTCCTCATAGGTACCAACGAGAGAGATGGGGATTTAAGGCAGATATTCAGGGAGCTAGGATGGAAGCTTAGAGCTAGTACAAACAGAGTTATCTCTGGTTTGTTGCCCATGCCACATGCTAGTGAGGTGAGGAGTAGGGAGAGAGAGAGGAGTTGAACACGTGGCTACAGGGATGCCGCAGGAGGGAGGGTTTTGGATAATTGGAGTTCTTTCTGGGGTAGGTGGGACCTCTACAAGCAGGATGGTCTTCATCTGAACCAGAGGGGTACCTATATCCTGGGGGGGGGGGGGGGGCGCGGGATCTCGCTAAGACTATGGGATGGGTTTAAACTAATCCAGCAGGGGAATGGGAACCAAAATTATAGTTTGAGTATGGAAAAGGTTGAGAGTGGGGAGGTGCGAAATCAAGTTTCAGGGATGCAAGATGGCACCGGCAGGCAAGAGGTTGGTTTGAAATGTGTCTACTTCAACGCCAGGAGCATCCGGAATGAGATGGATGAACTTGCAGCATGGGTTGGTACCTGGGACTTTGTGGCCATTTTGGAGACGTGGTTAGAGCAGGAACAGGAATGGTTGTTGCTGGTTCCAGGGTTTAGATGTTTCAGTAAGAACAGAGTAAATGGTAAAAGAGGGGGAGGTGTGGCATTATTGGTCAAGGACAGTATTACAGTTGCAGAAAGGATGGTTGGCGACTCGTCGACTGAGGTAGTATGGGCTGAAGTTAGAAACAGGAAAGGAGAGGTCACCCTGTTGGGAGTTTTCTATAGACCTCCGAATAATTCCAGAGATGTAAAGGAAAGGATTGCAAAGATGATTCTCGATAGGAGTGAGAGACACAGGATAGTTGTCATGGGGAACCTCAACTTTCCAAATATTGACTGAGAACACTAGTATGAGTACTATAGATGACTCCGTTTTTGTCTAGTGTGTGCATGAGGGCTTCCTGACACAGTATGTAGACAGGCCAACAAGGGGAAAAGCCACATTAGATTTGGTACTGGGTAATGAGCCCGTCCAGTTAGACTTGGAAGTAGGTGAGCACTTTGGTGATAGCGATCACAATTCTGTTATGTTTAGTGATAGAAAATGATACTGGGCAAGAGTTACAGCTGGGGGAAAGGCAATTACAATGCGATTAGGCAAGATTTAGGAAGCATAGGATGGGGAAGGAAACTGCAGGGGTGGGCACATTAGAAATGTGGAGCTTATTCAAGGAAAAGTTCCTGAGTGTCCTAGATAAGTATGTCAGGCAGGGAAGAAGCTGTAGAGCGTGGGAGCCGTGGTTTACGAAGGAAGTGGAATCTCTGGTCAAGAGGAAGAAGAAGGCTTATGTTAGGATGAGATGTGAAGGCTCAGCTAGGGCGCTTGAGGGTTACAAGGTAGCCAGGAAAGACCTAGAGAGAGAGTTCAGAAGAGCCAGGAGGAGACATGAGAAGTTGTTGGCGGATAGGATCAGGGTAAACCCTAAGGCTTTCTATAGGTATTTAAAGAATAAAAGAATAACGAGTAAGATTAGGAGAAAGTGAGGACTGCAGATGCTGGAGATCAGAGCTGAAAATGTGTTGCTGGAAAAGCGCAGCAAGTCAGGCAGCATCCAAGGAAGAGGAGAATCGACGTTTCAGGCATAAGCCCTTCAGGAGTAAGATTAGGGCCTGTCAAGGATGGTAGTGAGATATTGTGTGTGGAGTCAGAGGAGATAGGGGAAGCACTATATGAATATTTTTCAACAGTATTCACTTTAGAAAATGACAATGTTGTCGAGGAGAATATTAAGATACAGGCTACTAGACCAGATGGGATTGAGGTTCACAAGGAAGAGGTATTAGAAATCCTGCAGTGTGTGAAAATATATAGAAGTCCCCTGGGCCGGATGTGATTTATCCCAGGATTCTCTGGGAAGCCAGGGAGGTGATTGCCGAGCCTTTGGCATTGATCTTTAAATCGTCGTTGTCTACAGGAATAGTGCCAGAAGACTGGAGGATAGCAAATGTGGTTCCCCTGTTCAAGAAGGGGAGTAGAGACAATCCTGGTAATTATAGACCAGTGAGCCTTACTTCAGTTGTTGGTAAAGTGTTGGAAAAGGTGATAAGAGATAGGATTTATAATCATCTAGAAAAGAATAATTTGATTAGGGATAGCATGGTTTTGTGAAGGGTAGGTCGTGCCTCACAAATCTTATTGAGTTCTTTGAGAAGGTGACCAAACAGGTAGATGAGAGTAAACCTGTTGATGTGGTTTATGTGGATTTCAGCAAGGGGTTCAATAAGGTTCCCCGCAGTAGGCTATTGTATAAAATGCGGAGGAATGGGATTGTGGGAGATATAGCAGTTTGGATGAGTAATTGGCTTGCTGAAAGAAGACAGAGGGTGGTGGTTGATGGGAAATGTTCATCCTGGAGTCCAGTTACTAGTGGTGTACCACAAGGGTCGGTGTTGGGTGCACTGCTGTTTGTCATTTTTATAAACGACCTGGGTGAGGGCGTAGAAGGGTGGGTTCGTAAATTTGCAGATGACACCAAGGTCGGTGAAGCTGTGGATAGTGAAGGATGTTGTAGGTTACAGAGAGACATAGATGAGCTGCAGAGTTGGGCTGAGAGGTGGCAAATGGAGTTTAACGCGGACAAATGTGAGGTGATTCACTTTGGTCAGAGTAACCGGAATGCAAAGTACTGGGCTAATGGTAAGATTCTTGGTAGTGCAGATGAGCAGAGAGATCTCGGTGTCCAGGTACACAGATCCTTGAAAGTTGCCATCCAGATTGACACGGTTGTTAAGAAGGCATATAGTGTTTTAGCTTTTACTAATAGAGGGATCGAGTTCCAGAACCATGAGGTTATGCTATAGCTGTACAAACCTCTGGTGCGGCCACACTTGTAGTATTGTGTACAGTTCTGGTTACCACATTATATGAAGGATGTGGAAGCTTTAGAAAGGGTGCAGAAGAGATTTACTCGGATGTTGCCTGGTATGGAGGGAAGGTCTTATGAGGAAAGGCTGAGGGACTTGAGGCTGTTTTCGTTGGAGAGAAGAAGGTTGAGAGGTGACTTAATAGAGACATATAAGATAATCAGAGGGTTAGATAGGGTGGACAGGGAGAGCCTTTTTCCAAGAATGGTGATGGTGAGCACAAGGGGGCAAGGCTTTAAATTGCGGGATGATAGATATAGGACAGATGTCAGAGGTAGTGTCTTTACTCAGAGAGTAGTAAGGGTATGAAATACTTTGCCTGCAACGGTAGTAGATTTGCTAACTTTAAGTACATTTAAGTTGTCATTGGACAAGCATATGGATGTACATGGAATAGTGTAGGTTAGATGGGCTTCAGATTGGTATGACAGGTCAGAGCAACATCAAGGGCCGAAGGGCCTGTACTGCGCTGTAATGTTCTATGTTCCTGATGAAGGGCTAATGCTCAATGTTGATTCTCCTGCTCTTCGGATGCTGCCTGACCTGTGCTTTTCTCGCACCACACTCTTAGACTCTGATCTCCAGCATCTGCAGTCCTCACTTTCTCCTGTCTTACAGATTAGTCAAGCAGCAGTTTGGTATTGTCAGCCATTATCCTGAGAGTATGAACTATGTCTCAGACACTACCATCACCAACTCTGGATGTGTCCTGTGCAGACCCAGTGCAGGTATGGCAGTGGTAAATAGTTAGGGGGACATTGCTCTGAGATTCTTCAGCATTGACTCTGATGTCATGAGAAACCTCATGGTTTTAGATTAAGTGTGGGCAAGGCAATGTCCTGCTGATTACCATGTACCATCCTCCCTTGATCAATGAATCAGTAGCCTTTTATGTTGAACAGTACTTGAGGGAAGCACTGAGGGTGGCATGGGTGCAAAATGTACATTGGGTGGAGGGTTTCACTGTCCACCAAGAGTGGCTTGGCAGCAGTACTACTGGTTGAGCTGCTCAGGTCCTAAAGGACACATCTGCTATACTGGGTCTACAGCTGGTGGTGAGGGAAAAATAATCTGCTCACTACAAATGTATCTGTCCATGACAGTATCGTTGAGTCTAACCACCGTACACTCCTTATGGAGACAAAAGCCCTTCACATTGAGAATGACCTCCATTGTGTTGTGTGGCACCATCACCAAATGTGGCAGACTTTGAACAGATCTAGCAACTCAAGACCAGGCATCCATGAGGTCCTGTGGACCATCAACACGAGCAAAATTATACTTCAGCACAATCTGCAATCCAATGGCCTGGCATATCTGGTCAGACCACATTTGGAGTATTGTGCGCAGTTTTGGCCCCATATCTCAGCAAGGATCTCCTGGCCCTGGAGCATGATCAGAGAAGGTTCATGAGAATGGTCCCAGGAATGAAAAGCTTAACGTATGATGAATGTTTGAGGACTCTGGATTTATATTCAGAGTATAGAAGGATGAAGGGGGATCTAGTTGAAACATAAATGGCCTGGATGGGGTAGATGTTGAGAAGATGTTTCCATTTGTAGGGGAGACTAGGACCCGAGGGCATAGCTTTTGAACTAAGGGAAGACCTTTTAGAATGGCAATAAATAGAAATTTCTTCAGCTAGAGAGTAGTGAATCTATGGAATTCATTGCCACAGAAGGCTGTGGAGGCCATGTCATTGAGTATATTTAAGACTGAGATAGGTTCTTGGGATTAAGGGTATGGGAGAGAGCAGGAAACTGGGCTTGAGAAACTTATCAGCCACGATTGAATAGTGGAGTGGATGCGATAGGCTGCATGGCCTAATTTCTACTCCTGTCTTATGTCTTATATCCTTCACTCAACTATTACCATCAAGTCAGGAAAGTAACCCTGGATTAATGGAGAGTGGAGAAGGGAATGCCAGGAGTAGCACCAGGTGTACCTGAGGATGAGGTGTCAACCTGGTGAAGCTACCGAATGGGGCCACTTGTATTCCAAACAGCATAAGCAGCAAGTGATAGGCAGAGCTATGTGATTCTGTAACCAATGGATTGGATCTAAGCTCTGCAGTCCTGCCACATCCAGTCATGAATGGGGGTGGAAAATTAAAACAACTCACTGGAGAAGGAGGCTGTACAAATATCCCCATCCTCAATGCAATAGCCCAACACATCGGTGCAAAAGAGAAAGCTAGAGTATTCACAGCAATCTTCAGCCAGAGAAATGCTGATTGATCCATCTCAGTCTCCTCCAGTGGTCCCCAGCATCACAAATACCAGACTTCAGTCAATTCGATTCACTCCATGCGATAACAAAAAATATTTGGAGGCTCTCGATACTGCAAAGTCTATGCATCCTGACAATATTCCCGCAATAGTACTGAAGACTTGTGCTCCAGAGCTTGCTTCTTCCTTAGCCAAGTTGCTCCAGTACGGTTACAATACTGGCATCTCCTCAACAATAAGAAATATTGTCCAGATATATCCTGTTCTCAAAAAGCAGGACAAATCCAACCAGGCTAATTATGTCCCCCCGCCCCTGCCGACATCGATCTACTCTCAATCAATAAAGTGCTGGAGTGTGTCATTAACAGTGCTACCAAACAGTTTCTGATCAGCAATAACTTGCTCAGTGACACCCTGTTTGGATACTACCAAGGCCACTCAACTCCTGACCTCATGACAGACTGGGTTCAAATATGGACAAAAGAGATGAACTCCAGAGTTGTGACGACATCAAGACTACATGTCTGAGTGTGGCATCAAGGAGTCCTACCAAAATTGGAATCAGACGTGGGGTGGGGGTCAAACCTTGCTGCTTAGAAGTTACACCTGGCACATTGGGAGATGTGGTTATAGGAGGTCAGTCGTCTCAATTCCAGGACCTCGCTAAGAGTTCCTCAGGTAGTGTCCTCAGCCCAATGATCTTCAGCTGCTTCATCAGTGACTTTCCCTCCATTTCAAGATTGAATTGGGTGTGTAACTGTTGGCAAACATAATGTTCAGTGCAACTCACGATGCCTCAGAAACTGAAGTAGCACATGTTCAAATGCATCTAGATCTGATTAATATCCAGACTTGGACTATCAACTGGCAAGTAGTATTCATGCCAAACAAATGCCAAGCAATGATCATTTTCAATAAGAGACAATCTAATCACAGTCCTTTGACATTCATAGTGTCATATTGCATAGAAACAGATCCATACCGACCAGGTTTCCCTGCATTTATCCTGTATCTCTCAATGCCTTTCCTATTCATGTACCTGTCCAAATGCCTTTTAAATGTTATCGTTCTTTATACAGAGAGTTGTGAATGCATGGGTTGCGTTGCCAGCTGTGGTGGTGGAAGCAGAGTCATTGGGGATATTTAAGCGACTGCTGGACATGCACATGGAGAGCAGTGAATTGAGGACTGCGTAGGTTAGGTTATTATATTTTACATTAGGATTAACCCTCGGCACAACATCATGAGTCAAAGGGCCTGTTCTATGCTGTACTTGTCAATGTCTCTACTTGACTCTACCACTTCTTCTGGAAGTTCATTCCATTTATGCACCACCCTCTCTGGAAAATGTAGGCCCTTAGGTCGTTAAATCTTTCCCCTCTCACCTTAAACCTATGCCTTCCAGTTTTGGACTCTCCTACCCTTTGCTATTTACCTTATCTATGCACATCTTGATTTTATAAGCCTCTACATGGTCACCCCTCACCCTCCTATGCTTCAGGGGACAAAACACAGAGTCTATCCAGCTTTTACCTATAACCCAAACCCTCCAGTCTTGGCACCATCCTTGTCAATCATTTCTGAACCATTTTCAGTTTAATAATATCCTTCCTCCAGCAGGATGACCAGAATTGTATACAGTATTCCAAAAGTGACCTCACTAATTCAACTATTATGATTCTCCTACTATTAACACAAAAGATTTGAGTGGATTCACCATATAAACACTGGCTACAAGAGCAGGTTAGAGGGAGCAGCTCACTTCCTGACTCTCCAAAGTCTGTCCATCATCCACAAAGCACAAACCAGGAGTGATGGTTTACTCTGCACCTGCCTGGATGGGTGCAACTCCAATGATACTCAAGAAGCTTGACACCATCCAAAATAAAGCAACCTGTTTGATTGGCATCACATCCACAAGCATCCCGGTCCTCCACCACTGACACTCAGTTGTAGTAGTGGGTACCAGCTACAAGATGCATTGCAGAAATTCACCTGATATCATCAGACAGTACCTTCCAAACCCATTGTTATAACACAACAGTAAACCCTTCTGATAATTAAACCAAACACACAGAAAAGCTCACCTTGCCTCGTAATCTGTTAAAGTATGAGTAACAAAGAACTACCCAAATTCCATTATTTAACAAATATTTATTTTGTTTTTTAATGCTAAAAATGAACATTAAACAACTATTTACAACTCTAAGCCTCCGTTCTCGGAAAGATTTGTTATCCAGTCCCACTCTGTAACAAAAAGCTGAATACAATAAAGTCCCTATTAAGTTTACAGCAACTTGGTGGGGTAGCAGAAAACTTAGGGGATTGTCAAAGAATACAGGAGAATATAGATAGACTGGAGAGTTGGGCGGAGAAGTAGCAGATGGAGTTCAATCCAGGCAAATGTGAGGTGATGCATTTTGAGAAGTTTAATTCTAGAGTGAACGATACAGTAAATGGAAGAACCTTGGGAAAAGTTGATGAGCAGTGAGATCTGGGAGTTCAGGTCCATTGTACCCTGAAGGTTGCTGCACAGGTGGATAGAGTGGTCAAGAAGGCATATGGTATGCTTGCCTTCATCGGATGGGGTATTGAGTATAAGAGCTAGCAGGTCATAGAACATAGAACATAGAATATTACAGCGCAGTACAGGCCCTTCGGCCCTCGATGTTGCGCCGATCAAAGCACACCTAACCTACACTAACCCAATATCCTCCATATACCTATCCAATGCCCGCTTAAATACCCATAAAGAGGGAGAGTCCACTACTGCTACTGGCAGGGCATTCCATGAACTTACGACTCGCTGAGTGAAGAACCTACCCCTAACATCAGTCCTATATCTACCCCCCCTTAATTTAAAGCTATGCCCCCTTGTAATAGCTGACTCCATACGTGGAAAAAGGTTCTCACTGTCAACCCTATCTAACCCCCTAATCATCTTGTACACCTCTATCAAGTCACCCCTAAACCTTTTTTTCTCCAATGAAAACAACCCCAAGTGCCTCAGCCTTTCCTCATAGGATCTTCCTACCATACCAGGCAACATCCTGGTAAACTTCCTTTGCACCCGTTCCAGTGCCTCCACATTCTTCCTATAGTATGGCGACCAAAACTGCACACAATATTCCAGATGCGGCCGCACCAGAGTCTTATACAACTGCAGCATGACCTCAGGACTCCGGAACTCAATTCCTCTACCAATAAAAGCCAGTACGCCATATGCCTTCTTCACTGCACTATTTACCTGGGTGGCAACTTTCAGAGATCTGTGTACATGGACACCAAGATCCCTCTGGTCTTCCACACTACCAAGTATCCGACCATTAGCCCAGTACCCCATCTTTTTGTTACTCTTACCAAAGTGAATCACCTCACACTTAGCTACATTGAACTCCATTTGCCACCTTTCTGCCCAGCTCTGCAGCTTCTCTATATCCCGCTGTAACCTGCCACATCCTTCCTCACTGTCTACAACGCCTCCGACTTTCGTATCATCTGCAAACTTGCTCACCCAGCCTTCTAACCCTTCCTCCAGGTCATTTATAAAAATGACAAACAGCAATGGTCCCAAAACAGATCCTTGCGGAACACCGCTAGTGACGGCACTCCAAGATGAACCTTTGCCATCAACTACTACCCTCTGTCTTCTTCCAGCCAGCCAATTCCTAATCCAAACCTCCAACTCACCCTCAATGCCATATCTCTGTATTTTCTGCAGTAGCCTACCATGGGGGACCTTATCAAACGCCTTACTAAAATCCATATATACCACATCTACCGCTTTCCCCTCATCTACCTCCTTAGTCACCTTCTCAAAGAATTCAATAAGGTTTGTGAGGCATGACCTGCCCTTCACAAAACCATGCTGACTATCCTTGATCACATTATTCTTATCCAGATGTGCATAAATCCTATCCCTTACAATTCTCTCTAAGACTTTGCCCACAACAGAAGTGAGACTCACTGGCCTATAGTTACTAGGATTATCCCTACTCCCCTTCTTGAACAAGGGAACCACGTTTGCTAGCCTCCAGTCCTCTGGCACTACTCCTGTAGACAAAGAGGACACAAAAATCAAGGCCAATGGCTCTGCAATCTCCTCCCTTGCTTCCCAGAGAATCCTAGGATAAATGCCATCAGGCCCAGGGGACTTATCTATTTTCACCCTTGCCAGAATTTCCAACACCTCTTCTCTACATATCTCAAAGCCATCCATTCTACTTATTCGTGCCTCAGTATTCATATCGACAACAATGTCCTGTTCCTGAGTGAATACTGACGAAAAGTATTCATTCAGCGCCTCCCCAATCTCTTCAGCCTCCACACGCAACTTCCCATTACTATCCTTGATTGGACCTATTCCTACCCTAGTTATTCTTTTATTCCTAACATACCTGTAGAAAGCCTTAGGGTTTTCCCTAATCCTACCAACTAAGGACCTTTCATGTCCCCTCCTTGCTGCTCTTAGCTCTCTCTTCAGGTCCTTCCGGGCTACCTTATAACTCTCAATCGCCCCTATTGAACCTTCACGCCTCATCTTTACAAAGGCCGCCCTCTTCCATTTAACAAGGGATTCCAATTCCTTATTAAACCACGGCTCCCTCACACGACCCTTTCCTCCCTGCCTGATAGGTACGTACTTATCAAGGACACTCAATAGTTGCTCCTTGAACAAGTTCCACATATCAATTACGCTCTTGCCTTGGAATCTACTTTTCCAATCCACACATCCTAAGTCATGCCTCAATGCATCATACTTTCCCTGCCCCCAGCTATAACTCTTGCCCTGTAGTACACACTTATCCCTCTCCATCACGAGAGTAAAAATCACCGAATTGTGGTCACTGTTAAAATTGTGCAAGGTTTTGGTTTGGCCACATTTAAAATACTGTCTACAGTTCTGGTTACCACATATCAAATCGATGTGGACACTTTTGAAAGGGTGCAGAGAAGGTTTACGAGGATGTTGCCTGGTATGGAAGGTGCTAGCTATGAAGAGAGGTTGAGTAGGTTAGGATTATTTTCATTAGAGAAAAGGAGATTGAGGGGGGGACCTGATTGAGATCTACAAAATCATGAAGGGTATAGACAGGGTGGATAGAGACAAGCTTTTTCCCAGGGTGAGGGGTTCAATAACGAGAGGTCACACATTCAAGGTGAGTGGTGAAAAGTTTAAGGGGGATACATGTGGCAAGTACTTCACACAGAGGGTGGTAGGTGCCTGGAACATGTTGCCAGCAGAGGTGGTAGAGGCAGGCACGGTAGATTCATTTCAGATGCATCTGGACAGATGCATGAGTAGGTGGGGAACAGAGGGATACAGATGCTTAGGAATTGGGTGACAGATTTAGACAGTGGATTTGGATTGGCACAGGCTTGGAGGGCCGAAGGGTGTGTTCCTGGGCTGTAAACTTTCTTTGTTCTTTGTTCTTAAACTTAATTTTCGAAACCAGAGAACAGCTGTTGTCTCTGATGTGGATCTTCCTCTGGGTCATCTTTGGCCTTCTGCTGCAAAGATGTTTCATGTGAAAAAGATACCTTTGACAGAGAGTGTGGTGAATAGCAGTCTTTCAAGGGCAGTTGGTGCTCTTTCGGGCTAACTGTCCAAAATGCCTGCTTTTTAAATTGCCAAACATTGGATCAATGCATTGGTTCAATGTTGTTGAAACAATAAAACTCAAATTCAGTTGGGTTTTAGTATCTTGGGGCAAAATTAAAACTGATTGGTTAAATTCAAGCTGCTGTAAAATAACACCTGAGGTATCTAGGTTGCAGCCAAATGTTACATCTTTCCATTTTCCAGCACACTCTGTGATTGCTAGTCAGTCACATGACAGATGTTTGCCAACTTTCAGCATTCACTTTCTCTTAAAGGTACAGTACACACCTTCAACTTCATAACACCTCCCCCCCTTAAGAAAAAAAGAACCATGATAATAAAAAGTTGGCCTTTTCTTTTCTAGTTCTTAACCCTATTACCATGAAATACATAGGACATTAATCTACATTCATATTAACTTATATATATATAAAACATTGGTATCTGTTCAATCTTATCTATACTTTATCTGTTAAATCTGCGATAACGCATCTGCTATCACATTGTTATGATCCACAACATGTATGATTTGTAAATTATAAGTCTGTAACACAAGACTCCAACAAAATTGTCTCATATTCTTGTCTTTAAATTGTTTCAAGAATGTAAGAGGATTGTGATCCGTGTACACACCTGTCTCTGACATGTTGTACATGATGTAAATATTAAAATATTATTAGGCCAGTACCAAGCTGAATAATTCCTGTTAGGTGGTAGAGTATTTTCTCTGGTGGGTGATGAGTGTCTTTGAAAAGTAACCAATTGGCCATTCAATTCCATCATCATCTTCTTGCAGCAGCTCCAATTCCCATATCGCTAGCATCGATTGAAACTTTAAAATGTTTCAAAATGTTTGGTGTGGTAGTTAATACTGCTTTTAAATTGTCAAATGCCTCCTGGCATTGTTCTGTCCACCAACATTTTATATTCTTCTTCAGTTAATCTGTTAGTGGTGCCACTATGCTGCTGAGGTTTGGAGCAAACTTCTGATAGAATCTGCTTAGTCCCAAGAAGCGAAGCACCTCTTTCTTCAAGGTTGGTCATGGAAATTCCTCAATGGCCTTCGTTTTTGCATTCCTTTGGGGGCAACATTCCATGACCGATGTTATGACCCAAGAATGTCATCTTTGCCTTGTAAAATCTGTTTTCTTTAAGTTTATTACCAGTTTTGTTTCTCTTAATCATTCAAAGAGCTCTGCCAACTGTATCATGTGTTCTTTCCATAACTCACTAAAGATCATTACATCATTCAGATAAACTGCACTATTTGTTAACCCAGCCACAACTCTATTCAAGAGTCTTTGGAATGTGGTGGGTGCATTCTTTATTCCAAAGGGCACCACTTTGAATTGATATAGCCCATTTGCGGATACAAATGCAGAAATTTCCTTTGTTTTCTCTGATAAAGGTACCTGCCAATAACCACGCATTAAGTCCAACATTGTGATGTAAGTGGCTTGTCTAACTTTCTCTATACAGTCCTCCAATCTTGGTATTGGGTATGAGCCCGATTTTGTTCTGACCTTCACATTTCGATGATATCTTCATTGAGCATCGCACCCACTTCCATCTGGTCCTGTGTGGCATGGAAAGGATTAAGCCTGTAGGGATTTTTTTTTATTGGAACAGCATTCCCTACATCTACCTCATGCACAATAGCATTAGTCCTCCTCACCTTATTCCTGTATATGTCTGTATAAAGCTGCAACAAACCTTTCAGTTTCGTTCTTTGCTCCTGAGACAGATAGTTTACTAACCTATCCTGCTCTTCAAGGACTTCCTCATTCTTTAATGTATTTTGTGGCACATCAAACTCCACAACAATGACTAACGCCTGTTTCTACAGTTCGCTGTCTCTATTATAATAAGGTTTCAACACATTCACATGACATACCCGATACAGTTTTTTTCCTATCCAACGTCTTTACCAGCTAGTTTACCTGACTCAACTTTTTCACAATTTGATAGGGATCACTAAACCTGGCTTTGAAGGGATCTCCTACCCCTGGTAACAATACTAATACATCACGAGAAAATATCTGAATTTCAGAGTTTTTAATCTGCCACTTGCTTCATTCTATGCTGTGATAGCCGTGCAGTGGAGGATGTGTTATCAATCATGTCAAAAGCTGCAGACCACTCAAGCAAAATGCAGAAAGAAAACTTTCTGTTTTCACTATTACGTGGTGATAATTGTACTTGCAAGGTACATTTTTTTCAATGAAATATAAGGCACAACATTGAGGATCTTTGTTGTGGATAATATGTATTAAGAAATAGATATAATTTTCAGCTGGTAGTTAGGCAGATTGTCACCAGAGAAAAAAAAAGACATTCAGTCCTCACTTGATCTTCAAACTATTCACCACAGTGCAATATTGCATCTACAAATTATGCTAGATTTCAAATTACATAATATTATGACACAGTGGTGAACCCTTTTGTTAATTAACCCAAACACTCAGAAAAGTTCATCTCACCTGCTAATCTGTTAAAATATGAGTGACAGAGAACTCCCAAATTCCTGTATTTAAAGGAAATAATATCAATGTATTCTTTAACTTGAAAAGTGAACTCTTAAACAACAGCTACTCACAACTCCTTTCTGTTAACTGCTTATTACCTGCTTTCAACTCTACAACAATATGCTGTTCCAATAAAACCCTTATTAAAATTACATCAATTTAATTTTAAAACCACACAGCAGCCATTGTCTTCGGTGTCTGTCGTCTTCCGGCTGAAGATCTCCCTGGGTCATTGTCTTTCTTTTTACTGCAAGTATGATTCATATGAGAAGGTACCTTTGATAGAGTGTGTTTCCTAATTTCTTGGATCTGTCTTGATGGCAGTTGCTCTGTCTCCAATTTTCAGTATGCCTGCATTTTTATATCCTCAACCTCAGATCATCTCATTGGTTCAATGTTAGTAAAACAATAAATTCAAACTCAATTGGGTTTTCATATCCTGGGGCGTAATTTAAAATGGTTAAATTTGAATTGTTGTCAAAACAGCAACTGACTCAGGTATCCATTTCACAGCCAAATGTAACATATTTTCAATTTTCCAGTACACTCTGAGACTGCCATCTAGTGATAGCATAGGTGTTTGTCAGCTCTTGGTTCAAAATAGTTCACTTTCTTAAAGATACAATCCACGTCTTCAACTTCATATCACCTCACCCTTAAGAAAAAAATAAACCATCACAATGAAAAGATTGTTTTTCTCTAATTATTAATCTCATTAAAAAGAAATACATAAGTCATTAATTTAAGTTCATATTAATGTCTGCACACACACACACACATATATATAAAACATTGGAATTTGTCCAATCTTATCTGTACTTTTTCTCTTAAATCCATGATAGCTCATCTGCTATCACATTTTTATGAACCACATGTACAATTTCTAAATTAAAAGTCTGTAACATAAGATTCTGACAATATAATCTCATATTTTTGGTCTTTAAATCGTTTGTAAGAGGATTGTGGTCCATGTACATAACTGTCTCTGACACATTATTCATCATATAAACTTTAAAATATTGTAAGGCTAGAACCAAACTCAATAATTCTTTTTCAATGGTAGAGTATGTTCTCTGGTGGGTGTTGAGTTTCTTTTAAAAGTAGCCAAATGGCTGTTCAATTGCTTCACTATCTTCCCATAGCAGTACAGCTCCAACTCTTATGTTACTAGCATCAATTGCAACTTTGAAAGGTTTCAGAAAGTTTGGTGTAGCTAAAACTGGTGCGGTGGTAAATACTGCTTCTAAATTGTCAAATGTCTCCTAGCATTCTGTCCTCCTAGCGCTGTTCTGTCCACCGAGATTTCATATTCTTCTTCAGTAAATCTGTTAGCGGTGCCACCACACGGTAGAATCCGCTTAGTCCCAAAAATCGAAGCACCCCTTTCTTTGAGGTTGGTCATGGAAATTCCTTGACAGCCTTCGTCGTGGCATTTGTTGGGGGCAACTTTTCATGAATGATGTTATATCCCAAGAATGTTGGCTCTGACTTCACAAATTCTGTTTTCTTTAAGTTTATTACCAGTTTTGCTTCTTTTAATCGTTCAAAGAGTTCTGCCAACTGTACCATGTGATCTTTCCATGACTCACTAAAGATCACTACATCATCCAGATAGACTGCACAATTTGTTAATCTGGCCACAACTCTATTCATGAGCCTTTGGAATGTGGCAAGTGCGTTCTTTATTTGCCAGGTAGTATTCAGTGGTTGAATTTCATTTTTATCTGAAACCTCTCAACCTGGTACGGTTTAATACTCCTTGTGAGATCTTTTCAGTTATATGTGTAAAGTCACACAATCCAGATTAAAGGGCATCACTTTGAATTGATATAGCCCATTGGGGCTACAAACACAAAATTAGTTCGCTTCCTCTGACAAAAGTATCTGCCAATAACCGCACAGTTAAGTCCAACATTGTGAAGTAAGTGGCTTGTCCATCTTTCTCTCTACTGTCCTCCAATCTTGGTATTGGGTATAAATCTGATTTTCTTATGGCATTGACCTTCCAAAATTCCACATAAAATCATTGAGTCCCATCAAGTTTGGGAACTAACACGATTTGCAAACTCCACTCACTCTGACCCAGTTCAATGATATTTTCACTGAGCATCGCATCCACTTCCATCGGTCTGTAGGGGTGTTCTTTTATTGGAACAGCATTCCCCACTTCCACCTTATGCACAATAGTATTATTCCTTCCCATCATATTCCTGTGTATGTCTTTAGTACAGCTGCTTCTTGTCAAAGTATGATGAAATATTTTTACCTTTATGGAGCAACAATATGCTATTTCAAAATGTTGATGAAAAGCAAGAGCAAATTAAACAGGATGCAATTTATATTTTGAGTTTAATCTGAAACTGAACCAGGAGATTACTTGTTTAATATATAAAATCAAGTGTGTAAAATAGTAATTACTCATAATGGATTTAACAATTAGCTGAGCCTTAAAGCAAACTCATTTTTTCACAGAAAAAAACATTCTATGAATGGGCATTTCTCATCAATTATTTCAAAACAAAGTACAAAAATGTTTTCTCCTGAATGTATGCTGCAGGGAGGATGTAATTGGTGAAAAAGGTACCTGCTATTTTTCATTTTTCAAAGGGCTGATAGTCATCCATAATGAAGAGTTAAAATATAAGCAAATGACATTTTTGTGCCCATTATCTCCACAAACCACTTTACTGGAAGACTTCTAATCCTGTTGTTGGAACTCCCAGCTAATGTATTCAGTTTTGAGTATGCTCACATTTCCTGTCAGTTATTGCCTCCATTTGCCAGGTAGTATTCAGTAGTTGAATTTCATTTTTATCTGAAACCTCTCAACCTGGTAAGGTTTAATACTCCTTGTGAGATCTTTTCAGTTATATGTGTAAGGTCACACAATCCAGATTAAAGTTTGACAAAGCGGGCAAAAGACTTTCAATTTAGGAGAGGGTGCATAGTCCCAGTCAGGAATCTGATTACACTTTATATACACGTCTTTCTTCTGTAAAGTGACATTCCTGAACACAGAGGATGTCACAAGTGTTTTACAGATGTACTTCAGAAGTGTCGTCTGAATGTGCTGGAAGCATAGTATCTAATTTGCATGGTAAAAACAATAACTGCAGATGCTGGAAACCAAATGCTGGATTAGTGGTGCTGGAAGAGCACAGCAGTTCAGGCAGCATCCAACGAACAGCGATGAAGGGCTTTTGTATGCAAATTAGATTCTGGATTAGTGGTACTGGAAGAGCACAGAAGTTCAGGCAGCATCCAATGAGCAGCAAAATTGACGTTTCGGGCAAAAGCCCTTCATCGCTGTTCGTTGGATGCTGCCTGAACTTCTGTGCTCTTCCAGTACCACTAATCCAGAATCTAATTTGCATGCACAAGCCAATGAAATCTATTTGTGATCTTCATTAAGGGATAAATGGAGTGAGGAGTGTTCTCAGGACACACAACTCCCCTGACCCATTTCAAATTAGTGCCGTTGGGTTTTTTAAATCTCCTGAGAGAAAACTGGGCCTCAGTTCAATGTCAGAAAGATTTTGTATCCAACTGCAACACCCCCTTATTACTGCACTGGACGATAAACCTGACAATCTTGGGTCTCAAGTCTTTGGAGTGAGTTTTCAACCTATAGCCTCTGAGTCTGAAGCTACCCTTTACCAATTGGTGACTGATACACACTGTCTTGACTTTGAATAGTTGCTGGAACTCCATCCCATTAGTTCTGTCAATGAGTGGATATCAGCACGTTGGTAGATTAGATTACTAACAGTGTGGAAACAGGCCCTTCGGCCCAACAAGTCCACACCGCCCCGCCGAAGCACAACCCACCCATACCCCTACATCTACCCCTTACCTAACACTACGGGCAATTTTGCATGGCCAATTCACCTAACCTGCACGTCTTTGGACTGTGGGAGGAAACCGGAGCACCCGGAGGAAACCCACGCAGACACGGGGAGAACGTGCAAACTCCACACAGTCAGTCGCCTGAGGTGGGAATTGAACCCAGGTCTCTGGCGCTGTGAGGCAGCAGTGCTAACCACTGTGCCACCGTGCTGTCCTCAGGCTTGTAGTGGTTCAAGAAGGCAGCTCACCAGCACCACCTGCAGGCAGTTAGCAATTAATAAAAACCATTGAGTCACAGCTGATATTCAAGTTATCTCAACTCCATTGTAACATCAGTGCTTTCTTTCAAAAATGTAAACAACACATTATTGTTATTTTGGAGTTAAATATTTAAAACACCAAGTACATATGGCAATGAGTAATGTTTTCAAAACATTCTGTGATTTTTGAGCTGATAGCAAGGTAAAGCCCTTTATAACTGGAGACATAGAGGAGAAGCTGACATTAAAACTTAACCAAACCAAGTTACACATACGGAGCATGTATTGTAACCTCAGATTTTGATGGAGCATGACATTTCATTGAGTGTTGAATTTTGAATTGGGAACAGTACACTGATGGATCATCTGCAGTTTGAAAGATGAGTAAATTGTTAAGCTGCTGTGGAACTAATATCATTAGTATTTGTGTGAAAGCAGAGGTTTTGCAATTTTGATGGCATCATTGGTATCAGGGATTGTATGCTTTTCTATGCACTGTGTTCAGCCTTGAGTCTTCAGTCAATTAGAAATAGCTGTGAATCTCAAGTCCTCCTTCCTAATATATGGGAGCTAGAACAGCACCCAACATACCTGAAATGCAGTGTCAACCTGGTGAAGCCACCAAACAGGGGCTACTTGCATGCCAAACAGCATAAGGACCAATTGATAGAGCTAAGCGATCCCACAAGCAATGGGTCAAATCTAAGTCCTGCAGTCCTGTCACATCCAGTCATGAATACTAGTGCACAATTAAATAACTCAGTGGAGGAGGAGGAGGCTCCACAAATATTTCCATCCTCAATGATGCAAGAGCTCAACTCTTAAGTGCAAAACTTAAGGCTAAAGCATTCTCAACAATCTTCAGCCAGAAGTGCTGAATAGATTATCCATCTTGGCCACATCCAGTGGTCCCCAGCGTTAGAGATGCCAGTCTTCAGCCAACTCAATTCACTCTGTGTGATATCAAGAAATTGTTGGAGGCACTGGATATTGTAAAAGTTATGGGCTCTGACAACATTCAGGCAATAGTAGTGAAGACTTGTGCTTCAGAACTTGCTGTTCCCCTAGCCAAGCTGTTCCAGTACAATTACAACACTAGCATTGACCCAACAATGTGGAAAATCGCCCAGGTGTGTTCTGTACGCTCAATGCAGGACAAATTCAGCCCAGCCATTTATCACCACATCAATCTGCTCTCAGTCATCAGATGGATGGTGTCATCAATAGTGCTATCAAGCAGTATCTGCTCAGTAATAACCTGCTCAGTGATCCCCAGTTTAGTTTCTGCCAGGGCCACTCAGCTGCTGACCTCATTATAGCCTTGGTTCAAACATGTACTAAAGAGCTGAATTCCAGAGGGGAGAGTGACGGCCCTTGACAGCTCAGTGTAGCATCAAGGAATCTGATAAAACTGGAATCAATGGATCAGGAGACAAACTGTCCAGTGTTAAAGTCATATCTGGAACATAGGAAAATGGCTGAGGTTGTTAGATGTTGGTCATCTCAGCTCTAAGACATCTCTGCAGGAGTTCCTCAAGCACAAACACCTTCAAGCTGCTTCATTAATGACCTTCCCTCTGTCATAAGGTCAGAGGTGGGGATTTTCACCAATGATTGCACAACTATCAGCACCATTTGCAACTCCTCAAATACTGAAACAAGGTGCTTTGTCTTGTTTCGCAGTCCAAAGGCGTGCAGGTCAGGTGAATTGACTATGCTAAATTGCCCATAGTGTCCAAGGATGTGCAGGCTCGGTGGATTAGCCATTGAAAATGCAGGGTTACAGGGATAGGGTAGGGGGTGGGTCTGGGTGGGACACTGTTCAAAGAGGCAGTGTGGGCTGATTGGCCTGCTTCTACAATGTAGACATTCTTTGATTATCTCCCAGATGCACAGTAGAAATTCACCAAAGATCCTCAGACAGCAACTCCCAAACCCACAACCACTTCCATCTAGAAGGCCGAGGGTAGCAGATACATGGGAACATGTTCCTCTCCAAGCCACCCACCATCCTGACTTGGAAATAGATCACCATTCCTTCATTGTCGCTGGGTCAAAATCCTAAGGGCATTGTGGGTCTACTTACAGCATATGGACTGCAGCAGGTCAAGAAGGCAGCTCATAAACACTTTCTCAAGGGCAACTGGGGATGGGCGATAAATGTTGGCCAGCCAGTGACACCCACATCTCCAAGGTGAACAAAAAGAATCTGAATTGATGAGAATTTCCCCAATTATACCAAAGGCTTGGTGTAAAAGCCCTTTGGATAAGTGCAAAGTGGGATGCTGTATTCACAGTCACTGCTAAACAGCCTTGCTGACCCCGGGAATATAATTTTATATTTATCCAGCCAAGAAACCTCTACATTACAAAATTGTCTGTCTCTATTGAAATGTTCATGTTTTAATGTTTGGTATTTTGGCTTCCACCTTAATGCAATTTGTTGATTTCAATCACTTACTTAACTCAAATTTTAATTCAAGTGAAAACAGTGCATTTTCTATTTCCTGGTTTACCCTTTGTGAGAATTCTTCATGGTGACTGGCTGCTGATAAAATCACTGTTGCTGGATGCCTGCTACCATCAAATGGAAGACTTTCACCTGGCATTGGGGAAATCCATGTCTGGGATCATTAGAAATCTGGCAACTATGTGGTCCATGGTGAGTGTTGTAACCTGTGCCTTGATTATAATCTGTTAATCCTAAAAGGAGTTTTCATAATGGTTGATATAAAACAAGGACTTCTGACTTGCGTGACTGGTATGGAATTTTACTTCTCTTCTTACTCAACCATCCCACCTGATATGTCATAATAGACAGATTGGGAAGTTTCTTACAGATGGTAATGTTGAATTGCAAATCAAACCTTGAAGTGAGAAGTCTACCATAACTATCTTTTTTAAAGACCTGCAGGCCAGAAATAGACTGCATTTTGCATTTGACACTTGAAACAAGATCATCTGTATTTTGCTATGTTCAGAAGCTGAGGGAAATTGCAAAATTTCCTTGATTCTACAACCATTCTCCTGATTCTACAAACTTAGCTGGAAATCTGAGCAAGTGAAACATTTTGGGATGCACCTGATGGTGATGACCTACAACAGGAATCTGAAGCTCTCACCTGAAATTACTCTCTTATTACTCTCTCACATCACACATCATGTGGTCAGAGCAGCTTGCTCATTGCCATTGAATAATGAAATCTCATGTGAAGTGTCCCATAATTGATGGATAACTAAATACCAATTACAGAAGAATAAAACAAACTCTTGACAAAATGAGTTTTAAGCTAGTAAAGACAAATAAAGGTCTGGATATCTAGAAAATTTTGATGTTAAGAACTGTTGAATAGATTTGAATTAGATGATTGAAGACAATCCTCCTGATTCGATTAAATAGCTGGTGTGTTGGAAGCATTGTAGGGCTAGCAGAGTGACCAGAATGCCTTCTGTTCTCCCTCATTTGAACATCTTGCTAATACATAAAAACATTGGTGAGCAAGTGCCTCAAAGGGAAGAGAACGTGGGTGATGAACTGATAGAGATGAAAGATGCAGATAATCAAAGTAAGTAAAGGAGATTGAGAGTCTTTTATAAAAATGATTTTCATTTTATCTAAAACCTCATTTGTTCATTCAGTAAAAGCCCAAATTCTACATAAAGGTAGCCGTTAGAATGTGAACGCAATATCATTCACCCTCTCGTTAGTCACTGGACTGAAAATGTTAACTTTATTTTCTCTTTACAGATGTTGCCAGATCTGCTGAGTTTCTTCAGTAATTTCTGTTTTTGTCTGTTTCTGATTTCAAAGTGGTATTCGATCACGCTTAGAGAATTGTACATTAATTTAACCTTCTAACTTGACTCTTCATTACTTGTCTGTTTTCCTATCTTATGAAATGTTTTTTACATGCAATACTTATGGTATTAATTTCTGTACTGAATATAGTATGCACTATTTAGTTGCTGCAAAGGGTCACTAAGCTTACTTTGACCTTACACCTTGAGTCCTGCCATTTCTTAAGGTTCAACAAAATAGAGCCATAGGGACAATGTCTCCATAGGTTTTCCACCAGAGCCATCAACTATTCTGACTTAGATTGGTATTTCTGTCCTTTTCTTGTTGCTGTAAAAAGATTCTTGTATATCATTGTGGAAGCATCAATACCACAAGAACTAAAGTGTTTCAGGAAGAAATCCAGTATCAGATCCTCAGAAGAACAGGATAAACCGCAAATGTAATTGTAGCAGCATTATCCACATCCTCTGAACTAAAATGAAAAAAACTGCTGAAGTTAGCTTCATATCTGCTCAGATCTTTGCAATATCTCGATCACTTTTTCTGAAGTCTGATTATTAAATGTATAAGTTTCAGAAGAAATTGTTTTCTTTTTGATAGACCCCTTGGGTGTTGAATTCAATCTTTGTTATTTGACTTTATATTTCAGATCATCTTCAGGAAAAGTATGCAATTCTAACTAAGTGTATGCTGTTTATGTGGAATGATTTAGGAGTAACTAGCTACAAAGTTACATTCTCACTTCTTAATAATCCTGTGTCTGAGCCTCCCATGATGTGAAAGGTGTGTGGACGGTGTCTTCGTACAAGCTGAGAATGTCGAATGGCACTTCTGAGTAGGTCAGCATCATTTCCAGCAGTCAAATGGGATAATTATTCCCTTGTGAGCAACACTGAAAACATCAGAAAAGTAACATTAATTAACCAAAGGCAAATCCCAATGGAATCAGGTCAGCACCTATTTTCCAATTGACTCCAGGTTACTTCCTTTGGGCATTTAGTGCATTTAGAGGTGGCAATGGCAGATTGATGGTGTCACTGGATTAGTAATCCATACACCCAGATTTGTATCCCACAGCACTGTATTCAATAAAATCTGGAACTCATGATGTAAAGATGGCCAGGAAGCATTGCTGATTGTCTTAAACCCCATCTGGCTCACTAATGTCCTTTTAAGAAAGCAAACTGTTGCCCTTCCCTAGCTCACATGGGATTCCAGATGCACAGCAATTTGACTCTTAAGTGCCTTTGGACAAGCAAACCATTCAGTTGTATCAACCGCTTAAAAAAATCTCAAAGAAGAGAATCAAACTTGATGGACCACCTGGCATTGACTAAGATAATGGAAGCAGCAACCCTGTCAACCTTGCAAAGTCCTCCTTACGAATATCCAAAGGCTACTGCCAAAATTGAGACAGTTGTCTCACAGACTAGTCAAGCAACTGTCTGACATACTATATACGCAGATCATACCTTACACACAATGTTCCAGATATCACCATTCCAATCTATGCCCTAACAGACAGGACAAAAACAACAGGGGCATGTTGGCAAACAGTCAAGACAGAATTGTTCTGGAAGTGCTTGGCATTGACTCTGTGCCCTGCGCCTCCAATGAACTTTGAGTCATAATGTCAAATATGGATAAGGAAATCTGCTGACTATTAAGAATAGTACTAGGTAATATGTATCAAGCTGTTGCGATGACCTGTCATACCAATCTGAAGTCCATATATGTCCATATGCCTGTCCAATGACGACTTAAATGTACTTAAAGTTGGCAAATCTACTACCATTGCAGGCAAAGCATTCCATACCCTTATTACTCTCTGAGTAAAGAAACTACCTCAGTCCAAGACTGTAGGGAGGCTGTGGAGAAGGTAGCACTGACAGGGACTACTTGCGGACACAGAGATGGGCTCAAGTGCGTATACTTCAACGCAAGGAGTATCAGAAATAAGGTGGGTGAACTTAAGGCGTGGATCGGTACCTGGGACTACGATGTTGTGGCCATCACGGAAACATGGATAGATGAGGGACAGGAATGGCTGTTGGAGGTTCCTGGTTACATATGTTTCAGTAAGATTAGGGAGGGTGGTAAAAAAGGAGGGGGGGGTGGCATTGCTAATTAGAAATGGTATAACGGCTGCAGAAAGGAAGTTTGAGGGGGATCTGCCTCTGGAGGTAGTATGGGCTGAAGTCAGAAATAGGAAAGGTGCAGTCACCTTGTTGGGTGTTTATTATAGGCCCCCCAATAGCAGCAGAGATGTGGAGAAACAGATTGGGAAACAGATTTTGGAAAGGTGCAGAAGCCACAGGGTCGTAGTCATGGGCGACTTCAACTTCCCAAATATTGATTGGAAGCTCTTTAGATCAAGTAGATTGGACGGGGCGGTGTTTGTGCAGTGTGTCCAGGAAGCTTTTCTAACGCAGTATGTAGATTGTCCAACCAGAGGGGAGGCCATATTGGATTTGGTACTCGGTAATGAACCGGGACAAGTGGTGGGCTTGTTAGTGGGTGAACATTTTGGTGATGGCGACCACAATTCTGTGACTTTCACCTTGGTTATGGAGAGAGATAGGTGCGCACAACAAGGAAGTTTTTACAATTGGGGAAAGGGAAATTACGATGCTGTAAGACAGGATTTGAGGAGCATACGTTGGGAGCATAGGCTGTCAGGGAAGGATGTGGTGGAAATGTGGAACTTTTTCAAGGAGCAGATACGACGTGTCCTTGATATGTATGTACTGATCAGGCAGGAAAGAAATGGTCGTGTGAGGGAGCCTTGGTTGACGAGGGAGGTTGAATGTCTAGTAAAGAGGAAAAAGGAGGCTTACATAAGGTTGAGGAAACAAGGTTCAGACAGAGCAGTGGAGGGATACAGGATAGCCAGAAGGGACCTGAAGAAAGGGATTAGGAGAGCTAAGAGAGGGCATGAAAAATCCCTGGCGGATAGGATCAAGGATAACCCCAAGGCATTCTATGCGTATGTGAGAAACCTGAGAATGACGAGAACGAGGGTAGGTCCGATCAAGGACAGTGGTGGGAGACTGTGTATTGAGTCGGAAGAGATAGGAGAGGTCTTGAACAAGTACTTCTCTTCAGTATTTACGAACGAGAGGGACCGTATTGTTGAAGAGGAGAGTGTGAAACGGACTGATAAGCTAGAAGAGATACCTGTTAGGAAGGAAGATGTGTTGGACATTTTGAACAACTTGAGGATAGACAAGTCCCCCGGGCCTGACGGGATATATCCTAGGATTATGTGGGAAGCAAGAGAGGAAATTGCAGTACCGTTGGCAATGATCTTCTCGTCTTCACTGGCAACTGGGGTGGTACCAGGGGACTAGAGAGTAGCGAATGTTGTGCCCCTGTTCAAAAAAGGGAATAGGGATAACCCCGGGAATTACAGGCCAGTTAGTCTTACTTCTGTGGTAGGCAAAGTAATGGAAAGGGTACTGAGGGATAGGATTTACGAGTATCTGGAAAGACACTGCTTGATTAGGGACAGCCAGCACGGATTTGTGAAGGGTAGGTCTTGCCTTACAAGTCTTATTGAATTCTTCGAGGAGGTGACCAAGCATGTGGATGAGGGTAGAGCAGTGGATGTAGTGTACATGGATTTTAGTAAGGCATTTGATAAGGTTCCCCATGGTAGGCTTATGCGGAAAGTCAGGAGGCATGGGATAGAGGGAAATTTGGCCAATTGGATAGAAAACTGGCTAACCGGTCGAAGGCAGAGAGTGGTGGTAGATGGTAAATATTCAGCATGGAGTCCAGTTACAAGTGGAGTTCCGCAGGGATCAGTTCTGGGTCCTCTGCTGTGTGTAATTTTTATTAATGACTTAGATGAGGGAGTCGAAGGGTGGGTCAGTAAATTTGCAGATGATACGAAGATAGGTGGAGTTGTGGACAGTGAGGAGGGCTGTTATCGGCTGCAGAGGGACTTCGATATGATGCAGAGCTGGGCTGAGGAGTGGCAGATGGAGTTCAACCCTGCCAAGTGTGAGGTTGTCCATTTTGGAAGGACAAATAAGAATGCGGAATACAGGGTTAATGGTAGGGTTCTTGGTCAGGTGGAGGAACAGAGGGATCTTGGGGTCTATGTACATAGATCTTTGAAGGTTGCCACTCAGATGGATAGAGTTTGTAAGAAGGCCTATGGAGTATTATCGTTCATTAGCAGAGGGATTGAATTCAAGAGTCGTGAGGTGATGTTGCAGCTGTACAGGACTTTGGTTAGGCCACAGTTGGAGTACTGTGTGCAGTTCTGGTCGCCTCACTTTAGGAAAGATATGGAAGCTTTGGAGAGGGTGCAGAGAAGATTTACCAGGTTGTTGCCTGGAATGGAGAGTAGGTCGTACGAGGATAGGTTGAGAGTTCTCGGCCTTTTCTCGTTGGAACGGCGAAGGATGAGGGGTGACTTGATAGAGGTTTATAAGATGATTAGAGGAATAGATAGAGTAGACAGTCAGAAACTTTTTCCCCGGGTACAACAGAGTGTTACAAGGGGACATAAATTTAAGGTGAAGGGTGGAAGGTATAGGGGAGATGTCAGGGGTGGGTTCTTTACCCAGAGAGTGGTGGGGGCATGGAATGCGCTGCCCGTGGGAGTGGTAGAGTCAGATTCATTGGCGACCTTTAAGCGGCATTTGGATAGGTACATGGATGGGTGCTTAATCTAGGATAGAAGTTCGGCACAACATCGTGGGCCGAAGGGCCTGTTCTGTGCTGTATTGTTCTATGTTCTATGTTCTATGTTCTATCTGTTCTATATCTATCATCCCTCAAATTAAAGCTATGCCCCCTCGTGCTCACCGTCACCATACTTGGAAAAAGGCTCTCCCTGTCCACCCTATCTAACCCTCTGATTATCTTATATGTCTCTATTAAGTCACCTCTCAACCTCCTTCTCTCTAACCAAACAGCCTCAAGGCCCTCAGCCTTTCCTCGTAAGACATTCCCTCCATACTAGGCAATGTCCTAGTAAATCTCCTCTGCACCCTTTCTAAAGCTTCCACATCCTTCTTATAATGCAGTGACCAAAACTGTACACAATACTCCAAGTGCGGCCACACTAGAGTTTTCTACAGCTGCAGCATAACCTCATGGTTGCGGAACTCGATCCCTCTATTAATAAAAGCTAAAGCACTGTTTGCCTTCGTAACAACCCTATCAACCTGGGTGGCAACTTTCAAGGATCTGTGTACCTGGACACCGAGATCTCTCTGCTCATCTACACTACCAAGAATCTTACCATTAGCCCAGTACTTTGCATTCCGGTTACTCCGACCAAAGTGAATCACCTCACACTTGTCTGCGTTAAACTCCATTTGCCACCTCTCAGCCCAGCTCTGCAGCTTATCTATGTTTCTCTGTAACCTACAAAATCTTTCGTCACTATCCACAACTCCACCGACCTTAGTCTCATCTGCAAATTTGCTAACCTTCCCTTCTACGCCCTCATCCAGGTCATTTATAAAAATGATGAACAGCAGTGGACCCAACACCGACCCTTGCGGTACACCACGAGGAACTGGACTCCAGGATGAACATTTCCCATCAACCACTACCCTCTGTCTTCTTTCAGCAAGCCAATTACTCATCCAAACTGCTATATCTCCCACAATCCCATTCCTCTGTATTTTGTACAATAGCCTACTGCGGGGAACCTTATCGAACGCCTTGCTGAAATCCATATACACCACATCAACAGGTTTACTCTCATCTACCTGTTTGGCCACCTTCTCAAAGAACTCAATAAGGTTTGTGAGGCATGACCTACCCTTCACAAAACCGTGTTGACTATCCCTAATCAAATTATTCTTTTCTAGATGATTATAAATCCTGTCTCTTATAACCTTTTCCAACACTTTACCAACAACTGAAGTAAGGCTTACTGGTCTATAATTACCAGGGTTGTCTCTACTCCCCTTCTTGAACAGGGAAACCACATTTGCTATCCTCCAGTCTTCTGGCACTATTCCTGTAGACAATGACGATTAAAAGATCAATGCCAAAGACTCGGCAATCTCCTCCCTGGCTTCCCAGAGAATCCTAGGATAAATCCCATCTGGCCCAGGGAACTTATCTATTTTCACATGCTGCAGTATTCCTAATACCTCTTCCGTGTGAACCTCAATCCCACCTCGTCTGGTAGCCTGTATCTCAGTATTCTCCTAGACAATATTGTCATTTTCTAGAGTGAATACTGTTGAAAAATATTCATTTAGTGCTTCCCCTATCTCCTCTGACTCCACACACAACTTCCCACTACTATCCTTGATTGGCTTTAATCTTACTCTCGTCATTCTTTTATTCCTTAAATACCTATAGAAAGCCTTAGGGTTTACCCTGATCCTATCCGCCAACAACTTCTCATGTCTCCTCCTGGCTCTACTGAGCTCTCTTTTTAGGTTTTTCCTGGCTACCCTATAACTCTCAAGTGCCCTTACTGAGGCTTCACATCTCAGCCTAACAGAAGCCTTCTTCTTCCTTTTGACCAGAGATTCCACTTCCTTCGTATACCATGGCTCCCACGCTCTACAGCTTCCCTGCCTGACAAGTACATACTTATCTAGGGCACTTAGGAGTTTTTCCTTGAATAAGCTCCATGTTTCTAATGTGCCCATCCCCTGCAGTTTCCTTCCCCATCCTATGCTTCCAAAATCTTGCCTGATGGCATTGTAATTGCCTTTCCCCCAGCTGTAACTCTTGCCCAGTGGTATACACATATCCTTTTCTATCACTAAAGTAAACATAACAGAATTGTGATCGCGATCACCAAAGTGTTCACCTACTTCCAAGTCTAACACCTGGCCGAGCTCTTTACCCAGTACCAAATCTAATATGGCTTTGCCCCTTGTTGGCCTGTCCACATACTGTGTCAGGAAGCCCTCATGCACACACTGGACAAAAACTGAGCCATCTATAGTACACGTACTATAGTGTTCCCAGTCAATATTTGGAAAGCTGAAGTCCCCCGTGACAACTACTCTGTGTCTCTCACTACTATCGAGAATCATCTTTGCTATCCTTTCCTGTACATCTCTGGAACTGTTCGGAGGCCTATAGAAAACTCCCAACAGGGTGACCTCTCCTTTCTTGTTTCTAACCTCATCCCATACTACCTCAGTTGACGAGTCCCCAAACATCCTTTCTGCAACTGTAAAACTGTCCTTGACCAACAATGCCACACCTCCCCCTCTTTTACCATCTTCTCTGTTCTTACTGAAACATCTAAATCCTGGAACCTGCATCAACTATTCCTGTTGCTCCTCTATCCATGTCTCCAAAATGGCCACAACATACAAGTCCCAGGTACCAACCCATACTGCAAGTTCACCCACCTTATTCAGGATTCTCCTGGCGTTGAAGTAGACACACTTCAAACCAACTTCTTGCTTGCCAGTGCCATCTTGCGTCCCTGAAACTTGTTTTTGGACCTCCCTATTCTCAACTTTTTCTATACTCGAACTACAATTTTAGTTCCCATCCCCCTGCTGGATTAGTCATGCCTCAGAACTTGAAGATCCTGAACATCTCCACCTCAGCTCCATTGATGGAGATAGGATTGGGCCCTCCTCGCTTCCTGAATTCAATGACCAACTCTTTTATCATGCTGACATTGACAGAGATGATGGAGGTCGGAGCCCCCAGGCAGTAGTCATTGAGGCATCATGTTTCTTTGGCACCAGAATGATGGTGGTCTTCTTTAAAACAGGTGAGGATTTCAGATCATAGTAAGGAGCAGTTAAGGATGTTAGCACATACTCCCACCAGCTGGTCCACACAGGATCTGAGTGCATGGCCAAGGGACTCCATCTGGCCAGTAGCTTTCCATGGATTGACTCTCTCGAAGACTGGTCTGACATCTGCAGCGGTGGCTGAGGGAACAAGTGCATCTGAAGCTGTTGGGGCAGGTGATACCATTTCACTGACCCTCTGTTTGAAATAAGCTCAAAATGCATGGAGGGTATCAGGGAGAAATGTATTTTTGTCTATTATTCTGTTCCGCTTCACTTTGTAGCCCATTGTGTCGTGTGGGCTTGTCACACATGACGGATGTCCGTCTGCTCAGGTTAGACATCTAGCTTAGTCTGGTATGGCCTCTTGGCATCTCCAATGACCATGTGGAGGTTGTATCTGGATGTCCTGTAAAGATCTGGATTGTCTGACTTGAACACCACACACCTGGACTTCAATAGGCAATAGATCTTCCAGTTCATTCAGGGTTTCTGGTTGGGGAACATTCAGATTAACCTTTTTTTTGGCACACAGTCTTCTACACAATTGTTAATGAAGTCTGTAATGGTGAGGTATATTCATTTAAATTATTCACTGAGTTCTTCATTATGTACCAGCCCACTGATTCCAATAGAAGCTCTTCCACTGCCCCAGACCAATACTGCACCACCTTCTGGACTGGATCTTCATGCTTCGATCTCTAAACCAGGAAGAAGAGCACTGCGTTGTGATCTGATTTTCCAAAATTGCCGATGAGGGATGAGGTGGTAGGCATCTTTAATGGTTGTGTAGGAATGGTCAATGATGTTCGGATCCCTGGTGGGATGGGAGATGTGTTGATGGCATTTTGGTAGCACATTCTTGAGTTTGGCCTGGTTGAAGCCATAAGCTGAAATGAACTAGGCCTCAGGGTGCACTCTTCACTTCCACATGGGGTGGGATGTAGACATGCAGGTAGTATGGACAGCAATTTACTGTAAGATCTTCTCAGTCAGGGAGCAGTAACTCACCAGGGTCTCCACAACTGAGCACTAGGAGGCGTTGATTTGGATATGCACCCCATGTCCCTCACATTGCCTGAGGATGCCAAGCAGTCCACTCAGTAAATTGAGATGGGAGCAGGAGTGAGCCACAGCTCTGTAAAACAGAGCACACAGCAGGCTCTCAGTTCAATCCGGAAGGTGAGTCTAGCTTTAGGTTCATCCATTTTGTACTGAATGACTTGTACATTTGCTAGGTGTGTGTGTGTGTGTGTGGTTAACTTGAAACTGTTGTTTCAGTCTCACTTGCAGACCAGCGCATCTCCCATGTTTCCTTACAAGGCATCTACTTCTGCTTGATCCTGGGCATTGGTGATGAAAATCTGCCACTTCAGAAGGTGCGTGTGTACTCCCAATGGGGTCCTCAGGACAGGTCATAGCCACAGGCGCTCCAGACATTCTTGTGGTTGGTTCCATTGAGCCTCCACATTCTCCAGTTCCCTTAAGAGCAAAGAACAAAGAAAATTACAGCAAAGGAACATGTCCTTTGGCCCTCCAAGCCTGCTCCGATCCAGATCCTCTCTCTAAACCTGTTGCCTATTTTCTAAGGATCTGTATCCCTCTGCTCCCTGCCCACTTATCTTAAATAATGCTATCGTACCCAACCTTACCACCTCCGCTGGCAATGCATTCCAGACACCCATCACCCTCTACGTAAAGACCTTTCAATGCATATCTTCCTTAAACTTTTCCCCTCTCACTTTGAACTTGTGAACCCTAGTAATTGAGTCTCCCACTCTGGGAAAAAGCTTCTTGCTATCCACCCTGTCCATACCTCTCATAATTTTGAAGACCTCAATCAGGTCCCCCCTCAACCTCTATCTTTCTAATGAAAATAATCCAAATCTACTCAATTTTTGTTCATAGATAGCACCCTTCACACCAGGCAATATCCTGGTGAACCTCCTCTGCACCCTCGCCAAAGCATCCACATTGTTCTGGTAATGTGGCGACCAGAACTGTACACAATATTCCAAATGTGTCTAAAATAAGGTTGGTTGTTGTTCCTGGATTGGTCAAGCCTTTCTGGAGGCTGCTCACTATAGGATCAGGTATTGTCCCTGGATTGGATAGCCCTCGGTTCTGAGTTTCCTTGAGGTTGTGGGGGGGGTGGGGCCTGCGGGAAGCCGGTAGTTTGCTCTGGGTTTACAGATCCAGAATCCAGGCCGGGTCAGCCACAGAATCTTTAGACCTACAAGTAGATTTAAGAGAACATTGCTACTAATTTTAATAGCCTTAGAATTGAGGTTTAGAAGAGCAGAACGACTGTAAGGAATGTGAGAATAAGACTTGCTGTAGAGAGCTTGCAAAGTGCTGCCTGCTTTGGTGCCATCTTGGTCAGGTTCTTTAGCTTTTTAGATCTTTGATATCTTCAGTAATTTGCTTTTATAGAGTCTTAGAGGTTGACAGCACAGAAATGACCCTTCAGCCCATTGACACTGCATCAATCAAAAACAAGCAACTAATATTCTGAGGAGAAAGTGAGGACTGCACATGCTGCAGTACCAGAGTTGAAAAATGTCATGCTGGAAAAACACAGCAGGCCAGGCAGCATCCGTGGAGCAGGAGAATTGATGTTTCGGGCATAAGCCCTTCTTCAGGAATGAGGCTGGTATGCCATCACCAGACCTTGCACACACGACACCTGGAGGAAGAGCCCCTCATCTTCTGCCTAGGAACCCTCCAACCACACGGGATGAATGTAGATTTCTCCAGCTTCCTCATTTCCCCTCCCCCCACCTTATCTCAGTCCCAACCCCTGGATTCAGCACCACCCTCTTGACCTGCAATCTTCTACTCGACCTCTCTGCCCCCACCCCCTCTCCGGTCTATCACCCTCACACTCACCTCCCTTCCATCTATCGTATTCCCAGCGCCCCTCCCCCCTCCCTTTTATCTCAGCCCACTTGGCACACCAGCCTCATTCCTGAAAAGCTTATGCCTGAAATATCGATTCTCCTGCTCCTCGGATGCTGCCTGGCCTGCTGTGTTTTTCCAGCCCGACATTTTTCAACTAATATTCTGACCCCATTTCCCAGCATTTGGCCTGTCACCTTGTTTGCCTTGACATCACAAGTGCACATGTAAATACTTCTGAGTGTTTCTGCCTCTCCCACCTCTATCTGGGCACAAAGGTTTATCCTCACTTTCCCTCTAAACCTCCTACCCCTTTACCTTATGTCTGTGGCTGCTAATTGATCTTTGTGTCTATCCTATCTATGCCCCACATAATTTTATACATCTCAATCACACTCAGCCTCAATCTCCTCTGCACTGAGGAGACAGGCCCAGTCCATCCAGTCTCTCTTTACAACTAAAACTCTCAATCCCAGGCAACATACTGGTAAATCTCCTCTGCACCCTTTCAATCACATCCCCCCTTCAATGTGGTTTCCAGAACTGCAGACAAAATTCTGACTGTGGACTAACCAACATTTTATACAGTTTCAGCATCACCTCCCTGTTCTTAAACTCTATTCCTTGATTAAAAAAACAGAGTATCCCCATGTTTTCAATAACTACTTTTATTATCAGTTGATGGGTCACTTATCCATGCCTTTAGAGCAGCTGATATTGGGTGAATTTAATTCATTCACACGAGTTTATGATACGTTACATTGTTGTTTCTCCGAGGGCAGAATAAGGGAAATTTTTAACTAGGGATCAGAGAGTTGTTTCCCACAATCTGAATCGTGAGCAGTGATTTTAACTTGAGCTGCAAAAACATACAGGCAGAATTCATATGTTGTTCTTCCCAGAAGGCTATGTCACCTTGTGACATCAGTGAGCTGTAATGCTGACCAAATCAAAGTAGTGATCATAATGAGGTCAGCTAGGTGGACCTCATAAATATGAGCTCCCTGATTGGGGAGCTAATCTAATCCAATCAGGGAGCCCTGGCTGACAGTTCTAAACAAGAGTGTCCAGGTCCAGGCAGCAGGCCGTGGAGGGGGTTGTTATGGCTGATTGCCTGCCCCTCTTCCGTGGTTACGTCTGTGCCCAGGTGTCCCCGGAGAAGGAGCATGTAGTGTCTACCGACACCCTCGAGGTTTTCAGGGAGAGGTGGGCACCGCAAGGAGTGATTTAATCCCTGCCCTCCCCTTCACTGTTAGATCACACAGCATTACCCCTTGATGAGAAGGGTACTGCTTGTCACTGGCCACTCGGGTGTTTCCTTTCTTGGAAAATGAAGAAAGATTTGTACACCTTGTGTCTTTCACTGTGCCTCACACCTGCACACGCACATCACGGATGCTGGGGAAAATATAAGCACGACCGTTGTTAGGCAGTAGTGTGGGGAAAATAGAAAAAACAAGAGTGTCAGAGATTCTGAAAAGACAAATACAGAGTCAAGAAAGTTTCATGTGGAAATAAAGGGTTACTTAGTAATGGGATACCAGCCATTGTGGAGTTATTTCAGTGACAACGAGAGTAAAGAACATTCCTGAAGAAACTTGCTCACAACAGTCGTCTTTGAGTTCAGGTAAGTATTTCTGGCATCATACCTTTGGAAAACTTAACTTGTTCAATCCTGCCGGTGCAGATTGGGCCCAGTGTGTTGAAAGAATGCATTACTTTTCTGGGCAAATGACATTGGAGCAGATCAAAAGCGACAAGTAATTCTCCTGACAGCCTGTAGAGCCATAGCTTTTTCTGTTATTAGGACCTTAACTTTCCCTGAGGCCCCAGATACAAAAGCCTTTCAACAATTGATGGACATGATTAAGGAACATTCAGACCCCAAGCTTCCTTTAATTCTGAGATGCTGTTGTTTTTAGTTGGTAATTCGAGAATCAGTGGAATCCATATTGTGATTTTGACTAGGTTAAGATGGCTGGCAGAAGCATGTGACTTTGGTTTAATCCTTTATGTAGTGCTTAGAAACTGTTTGATTTGTGGGACTAATGGTGTAACCATGCAAAAGCACCTACTAGCTGAAACCAAACTTGATTTCAAACAGGCACAACACTGACTTTATCATTGGAAAATGTGGCAAGTGAAACATATACATACAGATTATTCCAATGCATGTGGGCACCATCACCAGTCTGACTGAGCTTGGAGAACACCACTTGAGTGCAGGCAATTGTATAGCGTCACTAAGGACATATCCTGAATAGAGGGACTCTTGGTCAGCCCACAGCAAAACCCCAAAACAAAGCCAGGCCTTGGGCAAATGTTTAAAATTTTCTTCAGGATCCATGCCAGCAAGCCATTGCAGTTGCTGCTGGTATGCAGACTTGAGACAGCAAAAGAGTCCAACTGTACCCAAATTAAGTAAAAGAATTCACAGGCCGGTACCCAGGAGAATGTATGCCATGGAAAGCCTATCTATATCTGGCTTAGTAACATCCAAATCAGAACCAATCAAAACAAACATCTGGGTAAATGATTATCTGGTTCTAATGGAGACCAATACCAACGCAGCCATTTCAGTGATTGCAGAACCAGTTTTTAACAAAATTTACTCTGGTGTCCAACCCTTAAGTTTATGCAAGACCTCAGCTCGACTGAGAACCTGCACTGGGGAACCTTTACAGATTAATGGTAAACTTCAGTTGTAGCCTTTTATGGAAAGCAGCTGTTTCAGTTCCCACTAATTCTAGTAAAAGACTCCGGCCCAAGTTTAATAGGGTGACATTAGTTGCCAGAGATTCACCGAAGATTGGCTCAACATTTTTCATTTAGAAAATGGCTGCCTGAGTGAAGTTATAATTAAGTTCCCAGAGGTTTTTCAGGAAGGTCTAGGGACTATCAGAGGAGACAAGGCCACCTTGTATATTGACGAGGAAGCAATTCCATGACTGTGCAAGGCCCACTCAGTGCCATTTGCCTTATGGGCAAGTGTAGAGGTAGCAGTCAGAAAGCTGGAAAGTGAAGCAGTCATCAGAACAGTTTGCAGAATGGGGAGCACTGCTCCTACCAATGTTTGAGGCCCAACAGTCGGTTCACCTTTTAAACAAGTGGTAAGCAGCTTTTCACAGCTGGATAGTTACCCAATCGCTTGCAGAGAGGAAAACTGGTTGGGGGGGTTCTATCCTTCATGAAGCTGGACATGAGGCATGCATTCTTGCAAATGCGATTAGATGAGAATTCCCAGAAGTATGCTACAATTAATACCCATAAAGGTTTATATCAAAATATAAGATGCCATTTGGGGTATTGTCAGCACGTTCAATTTTTTAGCAGAAAAGAAAGAACATTTTTCAAGGTTTACCTGAGGTCGCTATTTAGGCAGATGATATTCTAATAATAGGGAAAACAAATTAGAAGCAATTAGAGGACATTTCTCCCAGGTGGGCTTATGCCTTAGAAGGGAAAAAGACAGATGTCACATGACACCAGGTTATAGTCCAACAGGTGTTTTTTGAAATCACAAGATTTCGGAACACTGCTCCTTCATCAGATGAAGAGGCAGGAAGTGTGCAGGCACAGAATTTATATTAGATTCCCTACAATGTGGGAACAAGCCCTTCAGCCCAACAAGTCCACACAGACCCTCTGAAGAGTTACCCATCCAAATCCATTTCCCTCTGACTAACGCACCTACACGACAGGCAATTTTGTCATGGCCAATTCACCCTAACCTGCACATCTTTGGACTATGGGAGGAACCCAGAACACCTGAAGGAAATTCATGCTGACATGGGGAGAATGTGCAAACTACACACAGACAGTGGGTTCCTGGCGCTGTGAGGCAGCAGTGCTAACCACTGAGCCACCGTGCCACTCCCTAAGAGGTAATTAACAGGGTCAAATGATAAATAAAAATGGTGTGAGTGGAGTTTCGACAGTTGAATAGCAAGTGAAGGGATGACCTGTGATCTGATTAATTAAGGCAGAGAGATAATTACAAAAGATTAAAAATAAGATAGTGTTAGAGATAAACCAAATGGCTGGAAGAGTGCTATGACCTCCAAGGGGCCATCCAAAATAATAGGTAATTCAAAACTGTGCAAACTGATTAAACATAATAAGTTATCGAGGTGCTGGTGTCAAAACAGGGCAGTAAGGAAGATTTTACAGACACAGAACAATGTGGTGAGGTCACATGTAGCGCGACATGAACCCAAGATCGTGGTTGAGGCTGTCTTCATGAGTACGGAACTTGGCTATCAGGTTTTGTTTGGTGATTCTGTGTCGTTATGTATCTTTTGAGGCCACTTTGGAGGACCCTTACCAAAAGATCAGAGGCTGTATGTCCTTGACCGCATGTAGGGTTCCCCGACTGGGAGAAAACATTCCTGTCTAGCGATTGTTGTGACATTATCCAATATGCCATATCCTGGGGCATCCTTGCCTGTAGTGTATGAGGTACATAACATTGGTGGAGTCACGTGAGTATCTGTTTTGTATGTGGTGTGGTGTTCCCATTGATGATGGCAGTATCCATGTCAATGAGCTGACATGTCTTGTAGCGGTTGCCATGGCAGGGTTGTGTGGTGTTGTGGTCAAGGTTGTCCTGAAGGTTGGGTAGTGTGCCGTGAACAATGGTCTGTTTGAAGTTCGGCAGTTGTTTGAAGATGAGAACTGAGGGTGTAGGGGTGATCTTGGCGAGATGATTGTCATCATTGATGAAATGTTGAAGGCTGCAGAGAACATGGCGTAGTTCCTCTGCTCTGGGGAAGTACTGGACAATGAAGGGTACTCTGCCAGTCGTGTCCTGTGTCTGTCTTCTGAGGATTTCTCGCTGTGGCACATCCGAACTGGTGATCAATGAGTTGTGCATCGTATCCTGTTCGTAAGAGGGCATCTTTCAGCATCTTTAGGTGTTCATTGCATTCCTTGTCTGAGCAGATCCTGTATACACAGGGCCTGCCCATCGGAGATGGTTTCTTTAACATGTATAGGGTGGAAGTTAGAAGGAGCAGCACACCAAAAGATTATGATTTCAACTAAACTCGTTGGACTACAACCTGGTAGCATGTGACTACTGACTTTGTCCATCCCAGTCCAATACAAGCACTCCACATCTTTGAAGGAAAAATGTATGTTCCAGGCACTCCACAGGACCTACTTGGGCTACAGAATCGACAAAGCAGGGTCACACCTGTTGGATGGTAATGTGAGGACAATCAAAGGTACCCTGGCTCCAACATCTGGAGCTTAGGTCTTCCCTTGAGCTGGTGAATTATTACGGAAAGTTCGTACATGCCTGGCCTCCATCCTGGCACCTTTGCATCAACTCCTAGAAAAGGGTCAGCCTTGGAAATGGTGGCATTGACAAGACCTAGATATTAGGGAAGTGAAGAAACACCTATCGTCCTCCAAGGTGTTGGCACCTATTATCTGGTACTGACATGCGATGCCTCCCTGTATGGCATCGAGGTGATGTTAGCTTTTTGGTGACCCAGTAGAGAGGAACTCCCATCCATGGTTTTGGCCATTGTAGAGCGTAAAGATGCTGAGATAGAGAAAGAAAGATTGGTGGTCATATTTGGAGTGAGGAAGTTCCACCAATGGCTTTTTGAATAAAAATTTAATAATAATGGACCACAACCCCCTACTTGGTCTACTTAAAGAGGAGAAGGCAGTGGCTGTCCATAGCTATGGACCAAATTCAGCAGTGGGCTCTAATACTAAGTGCATATGATTACCGTCCAGGAGGCCAAGTAGTGAATGCAGATGCATTGAGATACCTCCCATTAGCAAATGCACCACTGATGGTATCCCCAATGGAAGAGTCCTTAATGGCATCAAATTTTATGGATGTGTCACAGCTGAAATATCAGACTTTGGACAGTCCTGAACTCCAGTCCTGTCAAAATGGTGGTGATAGGGGAAACCAAAGAGCCATCACAGCCAGAACTCAAACCTTATTGGACCTGGAGAGACCATATCACTGTAGAGGATGGCATATTATTATGGGGAGCAATACTGTTTTTCCTAAGCAAAGATTGCCACCAGATAGTGGCTGAACTCCACCAGGGCCATTCAGGGGTTTCCAAAATGAATATGTTGGCGAGAAATTATGTCAAAAGGCTAGGCCTCGACGTATTAATAGCTGTGTTGGTGGTACAGTGCCCAGAGTGCTAACAAGGAAAATAATCACCAGCACCAACTCCTCAACATCATGGGAATGGACTCAATTGTATGTTGATTATGCAGGTCTTTTCATGGGCCATCATTTATCAGCAGGAAATTAGAGTATTTCCTAAAGTTCATACCATCCATCATCCAATGGCCTGGCAGAAAGAGCAGACCAAACTTTGAGGCAGTCACAAAGAAACAGCCTACAGATTCACTCGGTACCAAAATGTTCCAGTTACTAATTGATTGTCTGGCCAGCTCTCATGTAACTAGAGGGATAGCTCCAGCAGGAGTTACTAAGGGGGAGAAGACTCCACACCAGGTGAAACCTGATCTTCCCTGACCTGAGTGGGGGAGAGTGAAACAGCACCTGGGGACAACGTTTGGTGGAGTAACCAATGGCCCTGTGTGGGTAAGAGGCATTGTCAACACGAGGTCAGGTCCAGTGACGTATTAAGTTTGGGTACATGCAAAGGTACCGAACAAGCATATGGACCATATGAAAGGCATAAATTCACAAATGGTGTGAGAGCAAAATATGCCCCGCCCATTGGAACAGTCAGAAAGGCTGCCGGAACCCATGGGTCCACCCTTTCCATCGCACATTGATGGGTCCACAGAATCAGAAATGGACATGACATATGTAGCCATCTTGATATTATTGCCACCAGAAGGAGGGAGTAAAATTCCAACGAAGCACTCCTGAAGCAAGAGGCAGTCTCCTGTGTATTATACACCACCCATTTTGGGCACTGAGTCGGAGGAACCTGACCCTGTGCTAAAGTGCCCCAGGAAGCTCTCCAGGAAAACGGACTGGCCTATCTTCTCGGACTCGGAGAGGGGGGGATGTAGTGATTGTAATGAGGTCACCCAGCTGGACCTCATAGAATATGAGTTCTCTGATTGGGGCTGTTAATCTGGTCCAATCAGGCAGCCCAGGGTGACTGATAAAAGGAGAACAATGCACACACACACCATGGGTGCTGGGGAAAAAATAAGCACTACCGCAGTTAGGCGGTAGTGTGGGGGCGGAAAAAGAAAAAAAATAAAAAAAAATAAAAAAAAAATAAATAAAACTGATGTTAAGCCCGGGTGTCAAAAAAAAAAAAAAAAGGAGAACAATGCACACACACACCATGGGTACTGGGGAAAAATAAGCACTACCGCAGTTAGGCGGGAGTGTGGGGGGTAAAAACAAAAAAAAAGAAAGAAAAAAAGAAGAAAAAAAAGGAAAAAAAAAAGGAGAACAATGCACACACACACCATGGGTACTAGGGAAAAAACAAGCAGTACCGCAGTTAGGCAGTAGTGTGAGGGTTAGCAGTAACAAAAAAGAAAAAAACAATAAACAGGAGTTTCAGAGGTTCTGTTCACTCTGAGAGCTGGCTCAGTGTGTGAAAAAAAAAGGAGATCAAAGAACACAGAACATAGAAAAGTATAGCACAAGAACAGGCCCTTTAGCCCACAATGTTGTGCCGAGGTTTAATCCTAATGTAAAATATAGGAACTTACCTTATGCACCCCTCCACTCACTGCTCTCCATGTGCATGTCCAGCAGTCACTGAAGTGTCCCCAGTAACTCTGCTTCCACAACTACAGCTGGCAACGCATTCCATGCATTCACAACTCTCTGCGTAAAGAACCTACCTCTGACGTCTCCTTTATACCTTCCTCCTAATAACTTCAAACTTATGACTCCTCGTACCAGTCAATCCTGCCCTGGGGAAAGGTCTCTGGCTATTGATTCTATCTATGCCTCTCATTACCTTGTATATCTCGATCAGGTCACCTCTCTTCCTCCTTCTCTCCAGAGAGAAAAGTCCGAGCTTATTCAACCTTTCTTCAAAAGGCAAGCCCTCCAGTCCAGGCAGCATCCTGGTAAACCTTCTTTGCACCCTCTCCAAAGCCTCTGTATCTTTCCTATAGTAGGACGATCAGAACTGGACACAATACTCCAAGTGTGGTCTCACCAGGGACTTGTAGAGCTGCAGCAAAGCTTTGCGGCTCTTAAACTCGATCTCCCTGTTAATGAAAGCCAAAACACGCTATGCTTTCTTAACAACCCTATCCATTTGGGTGGCAACTTTGAGGGATCTATGTACTTGACCACCCAGATTCCTCTGTTCCTCCACACTGCCAAGAATCCTGTCTTTAATCCTATATTCAGCATTCGAGTTCGACCTTCCAAAATGCATCACTTCACATTTATCCAGGTTGAACTCCATCTGCCATTTCTCAGCCCAGCTCTGCATCCTGTCTATGTTGCGCTGTAGCCTGCAATAATCCTCGATACTATCGACGACACCTCCAACCTTTGTGTCATCTGCAAATTTACTAACCCACCCCTCAACCTCCTCATCCAAGTCATTTATAAAAACTATAAAGAGCAGAGCAAGAACAGAGCCCTGCGGGACATCACTCACCACTGACCTCCAGGCAGAATACTTTCCATCTACAACCACTTCAGTCAGCCAACCAATTCTGAATCCAGATAGCCAAATCTCCCTGTATCCCATACCTCCTGACTTACTGTAGGGAACTCACAAAGAGGAAGAAGTGTCAGAGATTCTGGCAGTCTCAGAGCTGACTCTGAACGGCAGTACTAGAGTCAAGGACTTTTGACATGCGAATAGAGGGTGACATGGTGACAAGATACCAGCCTCTGTGGAGTTCAGGGAGGACTCTCAATATCAGCTCAGTGGTGGTTTAGTGACTATTGGGTGACAGATACAGATTGGGAGCAAGGATAGGTTGCATAATACTTTTTTTCAAATCATATTCTAGACATGTTTTTCCAATAATTACACTTACAGTGTTGCTACGACAATTGTATACCTTAGTCATTCTGAACAACGCAATAACACCGATAAGTGCTGGCAGGACTTTGGCTAAAGCCCACAAGCATTTATCTGGTAGTTTTGACATCATAACACGTTCCAAGGTGCTCAAAGGAGTAACATGGAGCAAAACTTGACCCTGAGGCAAACAGCAATTCAGGCCAATAAATAAAAAGAAGTAGGTTTTCATCAGGAAAGGTAAGCAAAGAGCTGGAGAGATTTTTGTCGGAACTTTTTGGGAGGGATGAGGCCATGGAATGAATTGAAAATAAGGGAAACCTCAAAGTTGTGGTATTGTTTAATCAAGAACCACATAGATCAGCAAGCATTTGGTCATGTTATGGGTGAACAAAACATTCTGTAAAGTAGGCCGTGTGTGGGAGAGGTTTGGGTGACCTTAAGTTAACAGAGGGTAGAACATGGGAGGCTAGTCTGAAATGTATTAGAAAGGTCTACATAGTATAAAGTCACATTTTGTAGCAGGTAGGTAGATGAATGGGAAAGGTTTAGCAGGATATGGGCCAAACTCAGGCAAGTAGGAAGAGTTTAGTTTGAGAAACTCTGAGTTGAGGTGGGGCTGGAGGGAGATCAGCAATGTTATGGAAATGTGAATATGGTTGGAAGATCATGTCTGAGATTACCGTCAGTCTGGCTGGGCATCAGGCAGCTGCACAAGAAAGGGATTGAGGTGGTCATCAGGAAACAATGTTGAAGAGTAGATGACAACTTCATGGGAGGTGCTGTCTGAGTGGTAATGTCACTGGGAGAAAGTGAGGACTGCAGATGCTGGAGATCAGAGTCAAGAGTGTGGTGCTGGAAAAGCAGAGCAGGTCAGGCAGCATCTGAGGAGCAGGGGTCTGCTTGTAGGTAGGAGAAATGGTGGAGGATGATGCGATGTATCTGGAAGTTGGTGGAATCAAAGGTGAGGACCGGGGCGTTCTGTTCTTATTGCATTGGAAGAGGTGGGGTTCAAGGGCTGAGGTACGGGAAGTGGAGGAGATGCACTGGAGGGAATCGTTGACCACGTGAGAGTCCAAACCAAAGAGGTGTCCATGGGTACCCACATGACCCCAGCTATACCAGCCTCTTTGAAGGGTATGTAGAACAGTCTATCTTCCACACCTACACCGGTACCACACCCCACCTTTTCCTCTGCTACATCGATGACTGTATCAGCACCACCTCGTGCTCCCACGAGGAGGTTGAACAATTCATCAACTTTGCCAACTGCAAATACACCTGGACCATCTCTGACACCTCCCTCCCCTTCCTGGACCTCTCCATCTCCATCTCCAGTGATCGATTAACCACGGACATCTACTACAAGCCCACTGACTCCCACAGATCCCTAGATTACACCTCCTTCCACCCCACCACCTGTAAAAGCCCCTTCACCGCATCTGTTCCCAGGATGACCAATTCTATCATTGAGCATCCCAGATGGCCTCCTTCTTCAAAGATCACAATTTCCCCTCCCATGTGGTCAAAGATGCACTCCAGCACATCTCTTCCACTTCCTGCTCCTCTGCCCTTGAACCTCACCCTTCTCAACACAATAAAGTCAGAACCCCCTGGTCCTCACCTTCTACCCCACCAATCTCCGTATACATTGCATCATCCTCTGCCATTTCCGCCATCTACAAACGGACCCTACTACCAGGGACATACTTCCCTCCCCACCCCTAGCAGCATTCCTGAGAGACCATTTACTCCACAACTCCCTTATCAGATCCATGCCCAGCACCAGCACACACCCTACTTCCAGCACCTTGCCCACCATTGCAGGAAGTGCACCCACACCTCCCGCCTCACCTCCTTTCAAGGCCCCAAAGGATCCTTCCACATCTGACAGAAATTCACCTGTACCACCACCAATGCCTCCGTAGTACCCAATGTTATCTCTTCTATATTGGGGAGACAGGATGCCAATTTATGGAACGTTTCAGGGAACATCTCTGGGACACCCACACTCACCAACCCCACCACCCCATGGCTGAATACTTCAACTCCCCCTCTCACTCTGTCAAGGGCATTCAAGTCCTGGGTCTCCTCCATCGCCAAACCCTTACCACCTGACGCCTGGAGGAAGAACGCCTCATAATCCACCTTGGGACCCTGCAACCACATGGGATTAATGTGGATTTCAGCAGTTTCCTCATTTCTCCTCCCTCCTCCTTATCCCAGTCCCAAACTAACTTGGCACCACCCTCTTGACCTGCCCATCGCCTTTCCCATTTATCCACTCCACCCTCCTCTTTGACCTATCACCTTCTCCCTCACCTTCATCTGCTTATCACATTCTCAGCTACCTTGCCCCCAGCCTCACACCCCACCCCTCCCCTCCATTTATCTCTCAGCCCCCGACCCACAAGTCTCATTCCTGATGAAGGGCTTATGCCCGAAACGTCGATTCTTCTGCTCCTTGGATGCTGCCTGACCAGCTATGTCTTTCCAGCAGTATTCTCTCGACTCTGGTAATATTACTAGACTATTAATCCAGAGCTCCAGGCTAATCTTGTTACAGAGCTGTTTCAACTGCTTCGCATTTTTTTAATAAGATGGGAAGATTGCTCCACTCTTCCAAGTAAATAGTTTTAAGAAAGTTCCGGTTCATTCAATGATTGTTGCGTGAATAGTCGGAGAATTTCCTAACATCTCAGTGTAGTCAGTGATGAGGGTGATGAGGGACAGTATAACAATGGGAAACAGGAAGGAGTCTGTAACAAATCCTTGAAAGGTTAGAAGTAAGAAAATGAAAGTGGGGACAGAAACCATTACAAGTTAATGTCTCATTATGTTTGAATAGATAAATTGGAATGTTGGGCGGTTGTAGTCTAACCTACTGAATGAGAGTGGAAGGCTTTGAAGGTAGCTGGTGTGGTCAATTTTGTCAAAGGCAGACTGATCTAGTTTACTTTTGTCACAGTCAGATATGATGTCACTTGACTATAACACCATAAGAAATAGGAACAGGAGGAGGCCATTCAGCCCCTTCCACCTGCTCCGCCATTCAGTAGGATCATGGCTGATCCAATGTTCCTCATATCCAAATTCTTGCCCTTTCCCTGTAATTCTTGATTCCCCAATTGATCAAGAATCTGTCTCACCCTTAAATATACACAAGGGACTCTGCCCCCACAGATCTCTGTGGCAAAGAGTTCCAAAAACTCTCAACTCTCTGAGAGAAAAAATTCTTCCTCATTTCAGTGTTAAATTGGCACAGTTTAAACAGTTCTGTCACTGTGCCCTCTGGTCCTGGACTCTTCCATTAGGGGAAACATCCTCTCAGCATTGACCCTGTCAAGCCCCTTGAGAATACGATAAGTTTCAATGTGATCAGCTCTCATTGCTCTAAAGTCTCGTGAGTACAGTCCCAATCTGAACCGAGCAGAGGCTATGGCAACGGATGAATGGGCACCGCACAACAATCAACAGACAGGAGTGTTCCCTCCCACTCAGAGAACACTTCAGTGGTCCAGGACATTCAACCTCGGACCTTCAGGTGACCATCCTTCAAGGTGGACAGCGAAAAGTGGCCGAGCAGAGGCTGATAGCCAAGTTCCATACCCATAGAGAGGGCCTCAACCAGGACCTTGGGTTCATGTCACACTGCAGGTGACCACCATTGCACTATACACACACACACACAGATACACATATGCACACACACACACACACACGCGTGCACAAACACACACGCGTGCGCGCGCTCACATACAGGCACTCCTACACACACACGCACATACACATACAAGTTTGTCGGGGGAATTTGTACTTGCACAGTTACATTGATTCATGCAGTTTTTGAGCAAAGTACAAGGTAAGACTCCGTTAATTCATTTTTTAGATTAGAATCAGTCTAAACATTATGGCACAGACAGCAGCACAGAGGGGTGCTAATACCCAATTCATTGTCTGGGCTGACACCAATTGTTAAAATTAACCTGAGAATGTAACCTTTTAAGACAGGTTTTGTGATTTACATATGAAAGAAGTGAAACTATCATGGTCATTCTAACAGATGAGAGACTTAACAAACAATTAAGGTATTTTTCATTGTATAATTTCAGTTCCATCACACTGTAAACTTTTGCTATAAATTCTGTGTCTTACAATCTTATACTCCACAACCACCTGATGAAGGAGCAGTGCTCCAGAATCTAGTGCTTCCAAATAAACCTATTGGACTACCCCAGTCCAACACCGGCATCTCCATATCAATCCCAATCTAGCTTTTGCTCACAAGACAATTCCTCCATACAGGACATCATCCTCGTGAACCTTCTCTGAACTGCCTCCAATGAAATGATAACTTCCCTTAAATAATGGGACCAAAACTGCTCACAGTTATCCAGATATGATCTCACTTGCACCTTGTTCAGTTACAGTAAAACTTCCTTAATCTTCTACTCCAACCCTGTTTATAATTTACAGCCCCGCAGATTGTGTCTTTATGATACATGAAAAGGATAGTTACCTAGTTTTTAGTCATTTAAATACAAACCAAGCAAGCAGTTCCTGTTTTCAGTTGGGTAGCTATTTATTGAAGGATTGACGCAAAGCATGCGGCCATCGAGAAATATACTGCTCACCGCTCTGTGTGTGTCTCAATATCCCAAGTCTCTATTTCTATTCCAGCAATTTGATCAGCAAAGTACTTCAAAGGAAGGGCCTCAAATAGAACATAGAACATAGAAAAGTACAGCACAGAAGAGGGCCTTTAGCCCACGATGTTGTGCCGAGGTTTAATCCTAATGTAAAATATAGTAACTTAACCTACGCACCCCTCAACTCATTGCTGTCATGTGCATGTCCAACAGTCGCTTAAATGTCCCCAATGACTCTGCTTCCACCACCACCGCTGGCAACGCATTCCATGCATTCACAACTCTCTGCGTAAAGAACCTACCTCTGATGTCTCCTTTATACCTGCCTCCTAATATCTTCAGACTATGACTCCTCGTACCAGTCAATCCTGCCCTGGAGAAAAGTCTCTGTCTATTGACTCTATCTATTCCTCTCATTACCTTGTACACCTGGATCAGGTCTCCTCTCTTCCTCCTTCTCTCCAGAGAGAAAAGTCCGAGCTTATTCAACCTTTCTTCATAAGGCAAGCCCTCCAGTGCAGGCAGCATCCTAGTAAACCTTCTTTGCACCCTCTCCAAAGCCTCTGTATCTTTCCTATAGTAGGACGACCAGAACTGGACACAATATTCCAAGTGTGGTCTCACCAGGGACTTGTAGAGCTGCAGCAAAACCTCACGGCTCTTAAACTCAATCCCCCTGTTAATGAAAGCCAAAACATCTTATGATTTCTTAACAACCCTATCCACTTGAGAGGCAACTTTGAAGGATCTATGTACTTGTACACCCAGATCCTTCTGTTCCTCCACACTGCCAAGAATCCTGTCTTTAATCTTATATTCAGCATTCGCATTCGACCTTCCAAAATGCATCACTTTGCATTTATCCAGGTTGAACTCCATCTGCCATCTCTGAGCCCAGCTCTGCATCCTGTCTGTGTCACGCTGCAGCCTGCAATATCCCTCGATACTATCGACAACACCTCCAACCTTTGTGTCATCTGCAAACTTACGAACCTCCTCGTCCAAGTCATTTATAAAAACTACAAAGAGCAGAGGCCCAAGAACAGAGTCCTGTGGGACCTCACTCAATACAGATGTCCAGGCAGAATACTTTCCATCTACAACCTCTCTCTGCCTTCTGTCAGCCAGCCAATTCTGAATCCAGATTGCCAAATCTCCCTGTATCCCATACTTCCTGACTTTATGAATGAAAATGTGGTGGAAAATGTGAGCACATGCACAAGTCACTCAAGATCAGCAGAGTTACCCCAGAGTACAACAGGATCTTGATCAAATGGGCACACGGGCTAAGGAGTGGCAGATGGAGTTTAATTCAGGCTGCATTGTGGAAAGGTAAATCAGGGAAGAACATATATACTTGATGGTAAGGTCTGAGGGAGTGTTGCTGAACAAATATACCATGGAATGCGTGTCCCTAGCTCCTTGAAAGTGGAGTTGCAGGTAGACAAGATAGTGAAGAAGGCATTTAGACCATAAGACCATAAGACCATAAGACATAGGAGTGGAAGTAAGGCCATTCGGCCCATCGAGTCCACTCCGCCATTCAATCATGGCTGATGCGCATTTCAGCTCCACTTGCCAGCATTCTCCCCGTAGCCCTTAATTCCTCTAGACAACAAGAACCTATCAATCTCGGCCTTGAAGACATTTAGCGTCCCGGCTTCCACTGCACTCCGTGGCAATGAATTCCACAGGCCCACCACTCTCTGGCTGAAGAAATGTCTCCGCATTTCCGTTCTGAAATGACCCCCTCTAATTCTAAGGCTGTGTCCACGGGTCCTAGTCTCCTCGCCTAACAGAAACAATTTTCTAGCATCCACCTTTTCAAAGCCATGTATTATTTTGTACGTCTCTATTAGATCTCCCCTTAATCTTCTAAACTCCAACGAATACAATCCCAGTATCCTCAGCCGTTCCTCATATGCTAGACCTGTCATTCCAGGGATCATCCGTGTGAATCTCCGCTGGACACGTTCCAGTGCCAGTATGTCCTTCCTGAGGTGTGGGGACCAAAACTGGACACAGTACTCCAAATGGGGCCTAACCAGAGCTTTATAAAGTCTTAGTAGTACATCTCTGCTTTTATATTCCAACCCTCTTGAGATAAGAGACAACATTGCATTCGCTTTCTTAATCACAGACTCAACCTGCATGTTTACCTTTAGAGAATCCTCGACTAGCACTCCCAGATCCCTTTGTGCTTTGGCTTTATTAAGTTTCTCACCATTTAGAAAGTAGTCCATTCCTATATTCTTTTTGCCAAAGTGCAAGACCTCGCACTTGCTCACGTTAAATTCCATCAGCCATTTCCTGGACCACTCTCCCAACCTGTCTAGATCCTTCTGTAGCCTCCCCACTTCCTCAGTACTACCTGCCTGTCTACCTAACTTTGTATCATCGGCAAACTTCGCTAGAATGCCCCCGGTTCCCTCATCCAAATCATTAATATATAATGCGAACAGCTGTGGCCCCAGCACCGAACCCTGCGGGACACCGCTCGTCACCGGCTGCCATTCTGAAAAAGAACCTTTTATCCCAACTCTCTGCCTTCTGTTAGATAGCCAATCCTCAATCCATCCCAGCAGCTCACCTCGAACACTATGGGCCCTCACCTTGCTCAGCAGTCTCCCGTGTGGCACCTTATCAAAGGCCTTTTGAAAGTCCAGATAGACCACATCCACTGGGTTCCCCTGGTCTAACCTACTTGTTACCTCTTCAAAAAATTCCAACAGGTTTGTCAGGCATGACCTCCCTTTACTAAATCCATGTTGACTTGTTCTAATCAGACTCTGCTCTTCCAAGAATTTAGAAACCTCATCCTTAATGATGGATTCTAGAATTTTACCAACAACCGAGGTTAAGCTGATTGGCCTATAATTTTCCATCTTTTGCCTTGATCCTTTCTTGAACAAGGGGGTTACTACAGCCATCTTCCAATCGTCCGGGACCTTTCCTGACTCCAGTGACTCTTGAAAGATCTCAACCAATGCCTCTGCTATTTCCTCAGCAACCTCTCTCAGAACTCTAGGGTGTATCCCATCGGGGCCAGGAGATTTATCAATTTTAAGACTTTTTAACTTTTCTAGCACTATCTCTTTCGTAATGGCAACCATACTCAACTCAGCCCCGTGACACCCTTTAATTTTTGGGATATTACTCCTGTCTTCCACTGTGAAAACTGACGCAAAGTACTTGTTAAGTTCTCCTGCTATTTCCTTATCTCCCATCACTAGGCTCCCTGCATCAGTTTGAAGTGGCCCAATGTCTACTTTTGCCTGTCGTTTGTTTCTTATGTACTGAAAGAAACTTTTACTATTATTTCTAATATTACTGGCTAGCCTACCTTCATATTTGATCCTCTCATTTCTTATTACACTCTTTGTTATCCTCTGTTTGCTTTTGTATCCTTCCCAATCTTCTGATTTCCCACTGTTCTTAGCCACTTTATAGGATCTCTCTTTTTCTTTAATACATTTCCTGACTTCCTTTGTCAGCCAAGGTTGTCTAATCCCTCCCCGGTTAATCTTTCTTTTCTTGGGAATGAACCTCTGTACAGTGTCCTCAATTATACCTACAAACTCCTGCCATTTTTGCTCTAGTGTCTTCCCGGTTAGCCTCTGCTTCCAGTCTATTTTAGTCAGTTCCTCTCTCATGCCCTCATAATTACCTTTATTCAACTGTAACACCATTACATCAGATTTCGCATTCTCCCTTTCAAACTCCAGACTGAACTCTACCATATTATGGTCGCTACTTCCTAAGGGTTCCCTTACTTTAAGATCTTTTATAGAGTCTGGTTCATTGCAAAGCACTAGGTCCAGAATAGCCTGCTCTCTTGTGGGCTCCATGACTAGCTGTTCCAAAAAGCCATCCTGTAAGCATTCCATGAATTCCCTTTCTTTAGATCCACTAGCAACATTATTTACCCAGTCCACCTGCATATTGAAGTCACCCATGATCAATGTAACCTTGCCTTTCTGACATGCCTTCTCTATTTCCCGGTACATGTTGCGTCCCTGGTCCTGACCACTGTTAGAAGGTCTGTACACAACTCCAATTATGGTTTTTTTGCCTTTGTGGTTCCTCAATTCCACCCACACAGACTCCACATCATCCGACGCTATGTCATTCAATACCATAGATTTAATTTTGTTCTTAACTAACAAGGCAACTCCACCCCCTCTGCCCACCTCTCTGTCTTTTCGATAAGTCGAAAAACCATGGAGGTTTAACTGCCAGTCCTGACCCCCCTGTAACCAAGTCTCTGTGATGCCTACTACATCATAATCATTCACTATTATCTGTGCCATTAATTCATCGGCTTTGTTATGAATGCTACGAGCATTCAGGTAAAGTGCCTTAATGCTAACTTCCTTATTAGAGATGTTGGCATGCTTTCCTTTATTGGTCATTGTAGCGCAGGGGTTGGAGCGTCATGTTGTGGCTATACAGACATTGGTTAGGCCACTTTTGGAATATTGTGTGCAGTTCTGGTCTCCTTGCTTTAGGAAGGGTGTTGTGAAACTTGAAAGGGTTCAGAAAAGATTTACAAGGATGTTGCCAGGTTTGGAGGGTTTGAGCTATAGGTAGAGGCTGAATAACAAATAGAACAGAATGTCTGGGAAGTGTTAACAATCAGACTTTAAGTATACTGGAATGACAATGAGAAGAGGGATGGTTAATATAAGCTTGAAGGTGTTCTACCTGAATCCATGCAGTATAAGGAATAGGGTAAATGAGCTTATGGCGCAGATCAAAATTGGCAGGTATGACATGGTGGTCATCAAAAAGACAAGGGGATCAGGATTGGGAGCTGAATACTTAAAGATATACAGCCTATTGAAAACATAGGCAGGTGGACAGAGGCAGTGGGGTTGCCTTATTAGTAAGAAATGAAATTAAATCAATAATAAGGAACAAAGTAGGGTCAGATAGTGTTGAATCTGTGTGAGTAGAATTGAGGAACTGCAAAGGTTAAAAAAAACTATAGTTTGGCTTCCAAACAGTAGTCAGCTGCACCAAGAGATAGAAAAGATTTGGGGTGGCATGGTGGCTCAGTGGTTAGCACTGCTGCCTCACAGCGCCAGGGACCCGAGTTTGATTCCAGCCTCAACCGACTGTGTGGAGTTTGCACATTCTTCTTGTGTCTTCGTGGGTTTCCTCCCACAGTCCAAAGATGTGGAGGTTAGATGAATTGGCCATGCTAAATTGCCCATCATGTTCAGGGATGTGTAACTTAGGTGAATTAGTCAGGGATAATGTAGAGTAATGGAGAACGTGTTTCGGTGGGAAACCCTTCGGAGGGTTGGTGTGGAATTGTTGGGCCTGTTTTCACACTGTAAGGATTCTAATCCTAATTCATGTGTACGGAAGGTAAAGTTACCATGATCATGGGGGATTTCAATATGCAGGTGAACTGGGAAAATCAGGTTGGTAGTGGTTTGCAAGAAAGGAATTTGTGGAATGTCTATGACATGGCTTTTTCAAGCATCTTGTAGTGGAGCCCAATAGGGAACTAAATACTGGATTTAGTGTTGTGCAAGGAGGCAGATTTGATAAAGGAGCTTAAAGTGAAGGAACTCTTAGGAAACAGTGATCATACCATGATCAAATTTACCCTGCAATTTGAGAGGAAGAAGATAGAATCAGAGGTAACAGTATTGCAGCTGAATAAAGGCAACTACAGAGGCATGAGGGAGGAGCTGGGAAGAATTAACTGGGGGAGGAGCCTAGCAGGAAAGACAGTGGAACAGCAATGGCAGGAGTTTCTGGGAATAATTCAGGAGACACAGCAGAGATTCATTCCGAGTAAAAAGAAGCATGGTACAGAGAGGATGAGGTAACCATGGCTGACTAGGGAAGTCAGGGATACAATAAAAGCAAAAGAGAAAGCATATAATGTGGTGAAGGGCAGTGGGAAACTAGAGGATTGGGAAGCTCACAAAGGCCAACAGAGGGCAACAACAAAAGAAATAAGGAGGGAGAAGATTAAATATGAGGGTGAGCTAGCCAGTAAAGTAAAGGAAGACTGTAAGAGTTTCTTTAGTTAAAGGGCAAAAGAGAGGCAAAAGTGGACATTGGGCTGCTGGAAAAGTGGGGAACAAAGACATGGCTGAGGAACTGAATAATTGCTTTGCATCAGTTTTTGCAGTGGAAGACACGAGTAATTTCCCAAATATTCAAGACAGTGATGGGACAGAGCTGAATATGGTGGCCATCACCAAGGAGTAGGTGCTAGAAAAACTGAATGACCTGAAGGTAGATAAATCACCTGGACCAGATGGACTACACCCCAGAGTTCTAAGGGAGATAGCTGAAGAGATCGTGGAGATGTTAGTGGTAATCTTTAAGGAATCACTAGAATCAAGCAAGGTCCCAGAGGACTGGAAAATTGCTAACATAACACATAGAACATCCAGCTCAGTACAGGCCCTTCAACTCTTGCTGTTGCATCAACCTATGAAGCCAATCTGAAGCTTATGCTATCCACATAGCAGTCTAATGCCCTTAAAGTTGGTGAGTCTAATACTTTTGCAGGCAGTGTGTTCCACACCCCTACTACTCTCTAAGTAAAGAACCTACCTCTGACATCTGTCCATGAGCTCTGTCCCCCTCGTGCTAACCATCACCATCTGAGAGAAAAGGCTCTCACTGTCCACCCTATCTAACCATCTGATTATCTTATGTGCCTATTAAGTCACCTCTCAACATTCTTGTCTCTAGTGAAAACAGCCTCAAGTCCCTCAGTCTTTCGTCATAAGACCTTCCATCCATACCAGGCAACATCTCGGTAAATCTCCTCTGAACCCTTTCAAATGCTTCCACATCCTTCCTATAATGTGCTGTCCAGAACTGTATGTAATACTCCAAGTATGGCTGCACCAGAGTTTTGTACAGCTGTAGCATAACCTCATGGCTCCAAAACTCGATCCCTCTATCAATAAAAGCTAACACACTGTATGCCTTCTTAACAACCCTATCAACCTGGGTGGCAACTTTCAGGGATCTATGTACATGGACACCGAAATCTCTCTGCTCATCTACACAGCCAAGAATCTTATGATTAGTCCAGTACTCTTTATTCCTGTTGCTCCTTCCAAAGTGAATCGCCTCACACTTTTCCGCATTAAACTCCATTTGCCACCTCTCAGCCCAGCTCTGCAGCTTATCTATGTCCCTCTGTAACCTGCAACATCCTTTTGCACTGTCCACAACTTCATCGACTTTAGTGTCATCCTCAAATTTATATGTTAACCCATCCTTCTATTCCCTCATCCAGGTCATTTAGGAAAATGACAAACAGCAGTGGCCCCAAAACAGATCCCTGTGGTACCCCACTAGTAACTGAACTCCAGGATAAGCATTTCCCATCAACCACCACCCTCTGTTTTCTTTCAGGTAGCCAGTTTCTGATCTAAACTGCCAAATCGCCCTCAATCCCATGCCTCTGTATTTTCTGCAATTGCCTACTGTGGGCCATTGCACCCCTGTTTAAAAAGGGAGTAAGGCAGAAGACGGAAAATTATAGGCTGATTAGCCTAACCTTGGACATGGGTAAGATCCTGGAATCCATTGTGACAGATGAGATTTCTGAATACTGGGAAGTGCATGGTAAAATAGGGCAAAGTCAGCATGGTTTCATCCAGGGGAGGGTCATGCCTGACAAATCTGCTAGAATTCTTTGAGGAAGTAATGAGCAGATTTGACCAAGGAGAACCAATGGATGTTATCTACCTGGACTTCAAGAAGGCCTTTGATAAGGTGCCACACAGGATGCTACTGTGTAAGCTAAGGGCCCATAGTTCACAGGCAAGGATAGAAGCTTGGCTGTCTGGCAGAAAGCAGAGAGTGGGGATAAAAGAGTCCTTCTCAGGATGGCAGCCGATGACAAGTGATGTTCCTCAAGGCTCAGTGTTGGGACTACAATTTTTCTCCTTGTACAATACTGATGTAGATGAAGGAACTGAGGGTATTCTGGCTATGTTTGCAGATAATACAAAGACAGGTAGAGGGACAGGTAGCATTGAGGAGGTAGGGAGGCTGCAGAAGGATTTGGACAGGTTAGGAGAGTCGGCAAAGAAGTAGCAGATGGAGAACAATGTGGGAAAGTGTGAGGTCACGCACTTTGTTAGGAAGAATAGAGGCATGGACTATTTTCTAAATGGGGAGGAAATTCAGAAATCTGAAGTGCAAAGAGACTTGGGAGTTCTAGTCCAGCATTCCCCTCAAGGTAAACTTGCACGTTAAGTCAGTAGTTAGGAAGGTAAATCCAATGATTGCATTCATTTCAAGAGGACTTGAATATAAAAGCAGGGATGTACTTCTGCAGTTCTATCAGGCCCTGATCAGACCTCATTTGGATTATTGTATGCAGTTTTGGGCCCCACATCTCAAGAAGGAAGTTGTGGCCGTGGAGCGTGTTCAGAGGAGGTTCACAAAAGTGGTCCCAGGAATGAACAGCTTATCATATGAGGAACATTTGAGGACTCTGGGTCTACACTCGATTGAGTTTAGAAGGATGAGGGGGGGATCTAATTGAAACATACAGAATATTGAATGGCCTTGACAGAGTGGATTCTGGGAACATATTTCCATTGTTTGGAGAGAATAGAACCCAAGGGCACAGCCTTAGAGTAAAGATAAGGAGAAACATCATCAACCAGAGAGTGGGGAATCAATGGAATTCATTGCCACAGGAGGCTGTGGAGGCCGGGTCATTGAGTGTATTTAAGACCGAGACAGAGAGGTTCTTGATTGTCAAGGGGATCAAGGGTTACGGGAATAAGCTGGAGAATGGGGTTGAGAAACTATCAGCCATGATAGAATGGTGGAGCAGACCCGATGGGCTGAATGGCCTAATTTCTGCTCCTATGTCTAATGGTCTCATGGCTGTTTTCCCTGGAGCATCGGAGGCTGAGGGGTGACCTCATAGAGGTTTAACTATAAATCATGAGGGGTATGATTAGGGTGAATAGGCAACGTCTTTTCCACAGGGTGGGGGAGTCCAAACCTAGAGGACAAAGGTTTAAGGTGACAGGGGAAAGACTTAATAGGGAACGAAGGTGCAGCCTTTTCACACAGAGAGTAGTGTGAATATGGAATGAGCTACCAGAGGAAGTGATGTAGGTTGGTACAATTACAACTTTTAAAAAGGCATCTGGATGGGTATATGAATAGGAAGGGTTTAGAGGGATATGGACCGAGTGCTGGCAGGTGGGACTAGATTGGGTTGGGATATTTCATTAGCATGGACGAGTTTGTCTCTATGAGGGCAGAGCAGTGGACTTCATCTATATGACCTTCAATGCTCTTTTTGAGCAGTATTTCGGTGGAGATGTAACACCTATTCTGACAAGTCCTGACGAACCTATCCCAACAATCACTGCATCAGAGTCAGATCAGTTTTACTTTGTGTGAATCCAAGGAAAGTGATGGGACCAGACAGAGTATCAGGCCGTGCACTCAGAGCATGTGCAGATAAACTGGCAGAGGTCTTCTCGGACATCTTCAACCTCTCCCTGCAGCAGGCCACTGTCCCTGCCTGTTATAAGAGACCAACATCGTCCCTGTGCCTAAAAAAGCTCATGCAGCATGTCTCAATGACTACCACCCAGTGGCCCTAACTTCAGTGGGCAGGAAGTGCTTTGAAAGGCTGGTCATGGCATTAATCAACTCCAGCCTCCCCATTACTCTTGACCAACTCCAATTTGCCTATCGGACCAACAGATCCACGTCAGATGCCACATCACTTGCCCTTCACTCCTCCCCAGAACATCTTGACACCAAGAACAACTATTCATTGACTACAGTTCAGCCTTTAACAATATTATCCCCAGGAGACTGATTACTAAACTTAGTGATCTTGCACTACGCTCCACTCTCTGCAACTGGATCCTCAGTTTCCTGACCCACAGGCCACAATCAGTGAAGATTGGGGACAATATTTCATTGTCACTAGCACTCAACACTGATTGAGAAATACTGGATTAGTGGTGCTGGAAGAGCACAGCAGTTCAGGCAGCATCCAACGAGCAGCGAAATCGACGTTTCGGGCAAAAGCCCTTCATCAGGAATAAAGGCAGTGAGCCTGAAGCGTGGAGAGATAAGCTAGAGGAGGGTGGGGGTGGGGAGAGAGTAGCATAGAGTACAATGGGTGAGTGGGGGAGGAGATGAAGGTGATAGGTCAGGGAGGGGAGGGTGGAGTGGATAGGTGGAAAAGAAGATAGGCAGGTCGGACAAGTCCGGACAAGTCAAGGAGACAGTTACTGAGCTGGAAGTTTGAAACTAGGATGAGGTGGGGGAAGGGGAAATGAGGAAGCTGTTGAAGTCCACATTGATGCCCTGGGGTTGAAGTGTTCCGAGGCGGAAGATGAGGCGTTCTTCCTCCAGGCGTCTGGTGGTGAGGGAGCGGCAGTGAAGGAGGCCCAGGACCTCCATGTCCTCGGCAGAGTGGGAGGAGGAGTTGAAATGTTGGGCCACGGGGCGGTTTGGTTGATTGGTGCGGGTGTCTCGGAGATGTTCCCTAAAGCACTCTGCTAGGAGGCACCCAGTCTCCCCAATGTAGAGGAGACCACATCGGGAGCAACGGATACAATAAATGATATTGGTGGATGTGCAGGTGAAACTTTGATGGATGTGGAAGGCTCCTTTAGGGCCTTGGATAGAGGTAAGGGAGGAGGTGTGGGCACAGGTTTTACAGTTCCTGCGGTGGCAGGGGAAAGTGCCAGGATGGGAGGGTGGGTCATAGGGGGTGTGGACCTGACCAGGTAGTCACGGAGGGAACGGTCTTTGCGGAAGGCGGAAAGGGGTGGGGAGGGAAATATATCCCTGGTGGTGGGGTCTTTTTGGAGGTGGCGGAAATGTCGGTGGATGATTTGGTTGATGCGAAGGTTTGTAGGGTGGAAGGTGAGCACCAGGGGCGTTCTGTCCTTGTTATGGTTGGAGGGGTGGGGTCTGAGGGCGGAGATGCGGGATGTGGATGAGATGCGTTGGAGGGCATCTTTAACCACGTGGGAAGGGAAATTGCGGTATCTAAAGAAGGAGGCCATCTGGTGTGTTCTATGGTGGAACTGGTCCTCCTGGGAGCAGATACAGCGGAGGCGGAGAAATTGGGAATACGGGATGGCATTTTTGCAAGAGATAGGTTGGGAAGAGGTGTAATCCAGGTAGCTGTGGGAGTCGGTGGGTTTGTAAAAAATGTCAGTGTCAAGTCGGTCGTCACTAATGGAGATGGAGACGTCCAGGAAGGGGAGGGAGGTGTCAGAGATGGTCCAGGTAAATTTAAGGTCAGGGTGGAATGTGTTGGTGAAGTTGATGAATTGCTCAACCTCCTCGTGGGAGCACGAGGTGGTGCCAATGCAGTCATCAATGTAGCGGAGGAAGAGGTGGGGAGTGGTGCCTGTGTAATTACGGAAGATCAACTGTTCTACATAGCCAACAAAGAGACAGGCATAGCTGGGGCCCATACGTGTGCCCATGGCTACGCCTTTGGTCTGGAGGAAGTGGGAAGATTCAAAGGAGAAATTGTTAAGGGTGAGGACCAGTTCGGCCAAACGAATGAGAGTGTCAGTGGAAGGGTACTGTTGAGGACGTCTGGAGAGGAAAAAACAGAGGGCTTGGAGGACCTGGTCATGGCGAATGGAGGTGTAGAGGGATTGGATATCCATGGTAAAGATGAGGCGTTGGGGGCCGGGGAAACGGAAGTCTTGGAGGAGGTGGAGGGCGTGGGTGGTGTCTCGAACGTATGTGGGGAGTTCCTGGACTAGGGGGGATAGGACAGTGTCAAGGTAGGTAGAGATGAGTTTAGTGGGGCAGGAGCATGCTGAGACAATGGGTCGGCCAGGGTGGTCAGGCTTGTGGATCTTGGGAAGGAGGTAGAACCAGGCAGTGCGGGGTTCCCGGACTATGAGGTTGGAAGCTGTGGGTGGGTGATCTCCTGAGGTGATGAGGTTCTGTATGGTCTGGGAGATGATGGTTTGGTGATGGGGGGTGGGGTCATGGTCGAGGGAGCAGTAGGAAGAGGTGTCCTCGAGTTGGTGTTTGGCTTCAGCGGTGTATACGTCAGTGCGCCAGACTACCACTGCGCTTTTATCTGCTGGCTTGATGATGAGGTTGGGATTGGAGCAGAGGGATTGGAGGGCTGCGCGTTGTGAGGGTGAGAGGTTGGAGTGGGGGAGGGGGGGCGACAGGTTGAGGCGGTTAATGTCCCGGTGGCAGTTGGAAATGAAGAGGTCGAGGGCAGGTAATAGGCCAGCGCGGGGTGTCCAGGTGGATGCAGTGTGTTGGAGGTGGGCGAAGGGGTCCTCGGAAGGTGGGCGGGAGTCCTGATTGTGAAAGTAAGCTCAGAGGCGGAGGCGACGGAAGAATTGTTCGATGTCACGTCGTGTATTAAATTCATTGATGCGTGGACGGAGGGGGATGAAGGTGAGTCCTTTGCTGAGGACTGATCGTTCGTCCTCAGTGAGTGGGAGGTCTGGGGGGATGGTGAAAACTCGGCAGGGCCGGGAGCTGGGATCTGGTGTGGGTGTGGAGCTGGGAGTGAGGTCGGAGCCAGTACCTGGAGTGGGTGTGATGGTGGGGGAATGGGGGTGGAGGCATGAGCAGGGGTAGTGTTCCCCTTGGGGTTCTGGGGGGTGGGGATAGTGACAGTGGGGTCTGTGGGGGGCGTGTCAGCAGAATGCAGGTGAGTGGCGCTGGTGGGGGTGGAAGTGGTGGTGATCATGGCAGTAGGGGTGGCGGGAGTCACTGAGCGTGTGGCATCAGCGATGATGTGAGGGCCGGAAGTGGCTGTGGGAGTGGCCATGATGTGGGCGGAAGTGACATCATCACTCAGCGTGGGGGTGGTAGCTGCGTCAGCCGAATAGCTAATGGCATTTCCAAGGCCAGGGGAATCTTCTGGAATGTTTGAGGAGCGCTGGTTATGGAGGTGGGTGGATAAAAGTTTGTTGTACTTACAGTTTTTGATGTTTGAGATGGAATTGAAATACTGTTTGTTGAGAGTATGAATTCTCCTGAGGATGTGGTACAGAGTGGGTCCTTTGCAATTCTGAGAGAGTGTGGCCCTCAGCTGAGGCAGGGCTGACTGGAGAGAGGTTAGGTGACGGCGCATTGCTGCAAGCGTGGAGCGGAGGATATTGAAGGAGAACTGTTGCTGGTGTTTTTGAATCTGTCGTCTGTACTGTTTGTCCTGTTCGGGTCCGAACTCTGCTGGTTTAAAGGTGGTCTGGAGTCCGTGTGGGATGAGCTGGTTACAGAGGCAGGTACTGAGGAAGCAAATGTGGCTGTGGTACCGAGTTTGTTTCACAACATGGTTGAAGAGCTTTAGAGCAGAGGAAATGACCTGGGAGTTGCAGTGGGAGAGGGACTCCCTGAGATTCTTGTAGAGAGAGGAGGAAAACTTCTTCAAGGCAGGCACTGATTGAGAAAGCTGAGGAGCTGGGAAACAGGCTTGTGCAGATCAAGATTGATGTTGATGAGCTTGAAATTTTGGTAAACACTAAGATTGATAAGTCCCCAGGGCCAGACCAGATTTATCCTAGGCTGCTCCAGGAAGTGAGAAAGGAAGTTGCTGAGCTGCTGGTGAAGGTCTTTACTTCCTCACTCTCCATGGGAGTCGTACCGGAGGATTGGAAGGAGGCGAATGTTGTTCTTTTTTTCAAGAAGGGTAATAGGGAAATCCCTGGCAATTACAGACCAGTCAGTCTTACGTCTGTGGTCAGCAAGATTTTGGAAAGAATTCTAAGGAATACGACTTGTGACCATTTGGAAAAGCATAGCGTAATTAAAGGCAGTCAGCATGGCTTTGTGAGGGGCAGGTCATGCCTCACAAATCTTATTGAGTTCTTTCAGGAGGTGACAAGAAAGGTTGACAAACGTTGAGCAGTGGATGTGGTGTATATGAATTTCAGCAAGGCATTCGATAAAGTTGACTAAGCTCAGACGTTTCTCTCTGGAGAGAAGGAGGAAGAGAGGTGACCTGATCGAGGTATACAAGGTAATGAGAGGCATGGATAGACTCATTCATAAAGTCAGGAAGTATGGGATACAGGGAGATTTGGCTATCTGGATTCAGAATTGGCTGGCTGACAGAAGGCAGAGAGTGGTTGTAGATGGAAAGTATTGAGTGGGGTCCCGCAGGGCTCTGTTCTTGGGCCATTGCTCTTTATAGTTTTTATAAATGACTTGGATGAGGAGGTTGAGGGGTGAGTTAAAAAATTTGCCGATGACACAAAGGTTAGAGGTGCTGTTGATAGTATTGAGGGCTATTGCAGTGCGGCATAGACAGGATGCAGAGCTGGGCTGAGAAATGGCAGATGGAGTTCAACCTGGATAAATGCGAAGTGATGTACTTTGGAAGGTCAAACTCGAATGCTGAATATAGGATTAAAGGCAGGATTCTTGGCAGTGTGGATGAACAGAGGGATCTGGGTGTGCAAGTACATAGATCCCTCAAAGTTGCCACCCAAATGGATAGGGTTGTCAAGAAAGCATATGGTGTTCTGGTGTTCATTAACACGGGATTAAGTTTAAGAGCCACGAGGTTTTGCTACAGCTTTACAAGACCCTGGTGAGACCACACTTGGAACATTGTGTCCAGTTCTGGTCACCCTACTATAGGAAAGATACAGAGGCTTTAGAGAGGGTGCAAAGAAGGTTTACCAGGATGCTGCCTAGTCTGGAGGGCTTGCCTTATGAAGAAAGGTTGAATAAGCTCGGACTTTTCTCTCTAGAGAGAAGGAGGAAGAGAGGAGACCTGATCAAGGTGTACAAGAGAATGAGAGGCATGGATAGAGTCAATAGCCAGAGACTTTTCCCCAGGGCAGGATTGACTGGGATGAGAGGTTATAGTTTTAAGATATTAGGGGGATGGTATAAATGAGACATCAGAGGTAGGTTCTTTACACAGAGAGTTGTGAATGCATGGAATGCGTTGCCAGCTGTGGTGGTGGAAGCAGAGTCATTGGGGACATTTAAGCGACTGCTGGACATGCACATGGAGAGCAGTGAGTTGAGGGGTGTGTATGTTAGGTTATTTTATTTTACACTAGGATTAAACCTCGGCACAACATCGTGGGCCAAAGGGCCTGTTCTGTGCTGTATGTTTCTATGTTCTATGTTCTAACACTGGACCCCCCCAGGGGTGCGTACTCAGCCCCCTACTGTACTCACTGTATACCCATGTCTGCAACACCAAATTCCAGACTAATGCCATTTACAAGTTCGCTGATAACACCACCATAGTTGGTCGAATCTCAGATGGCGATGAAACAGATTACAGATGGGAGGCGGAAGACCTGGAAAAATGGTGCACTGAGAACAACCTAGCTCTCAATGCCAGCAAAACCAAGGAACTCATTATTGACTTTCAGCGGGATGTTACTCATGCCCCCCCCCCCCCTACACATTAACAGCACAGAGGTGGAACGAGTGGAGAGTGTCAAGCTCTAGGGAGTGGTCATCCACAACAAGCTTTCTTGGACTCTTCATGCGGACACACTGGTTACAAAGGCCCAACAACATCTCTTCTTCCTCAGGCAGCTGAGGAAATTTGGTATGACGGCGAATACCCTTGCCAACTGCTATAGGTGCACCATCGAGAGCATTCAGTCTGGATGTATCACTACCTGGTATGGCAACTTTACCATTCAAGATCAGAGACAGTTACAGAGAGTGATGAACTCAGCCCGGACAATCAAAAACGCCAACCTCCCATCGATAGAATCCATCTACTAGGCCCGCTGTGAAGGAAAGGCCACCAGCATTCTCAAAGATCCATCTCACCCTGGCAATGTTTTTCTACAACCGCTACCATCAGGGAGAAGGTACAGAAGCCTGAACACACGCACCAGCCAATTTCGAAACAGTTTGTATCCTACTGTTGTTAGAATATCGAATGGACTCACAAAGTCACATTTGCCTGTCCCTGTGTTTTATTTTTGCTGCTGTTTCCCTACTATTTGCTATCTATGTTACTTAACTCTGTGATCTGTCTGTATTGCTCACAAGACAAAGCTTTTCACTGTGCCTCAGTATACGTGACTATCAATTCAATTCAAATTCAAATATGGACTTCAGTAAGGCATTTGCCAAGGTTCCTCATGGTAGGTTGGTTAGCAAGGTTAGATGACATGGAATCCAGGGAGAATTAGCTGTTTGGATGCAGAACTCGCTCAAAGGTAGATGGTGGTGGAGGGTTGTTTTTCAGACTGGAGGCCTGAAGGATCGGTGTGCCACAAGGATTGGTGAAGGGTCCACTACTTTTCATTATTTATATAAATGATTTGTATGTGAATATAGGAGGTATAGTTAATCAGTTTGCAGATGACATCAAAATTGGAAGTATAGTGGACAGCGAAGAACGTTACCTCAGATTACAACGAGGTCCAGATCAGATGGACCAATGGGCTAAGGAGTGGCAGATGAAATTTAATTTAGTTAACTGTGAAGTGCTGCACTTTGGAAGGATAAATCAGGGCAGGACATATACACTTAATGCTAAGGTCCGAAATCTTCTCTAGGAAAGATGTTGTGAAATTTGAAAGGGTTCAGAAAAGATTTACAAGGATGTTGCCAGGGTTAGAGGGTTTGAGCTACAGGGAGAGGCTGAACAGGCTGGGGCTGTTTTCCCTGGAACATCAGAGGCTGAGGGGTGACCTTATAGAGGTTTATAAAATCATGAGGGGCATGGATAGGGTAAATAGACAAGGTCTTTTCTCTGGAGTCGGTGAGTCTAGAACTGGAGGGAATCAGTTTAAGGAGTGGAAAGATATAAAAGGGATCTAAGGGGCAACTTTTTCACACAGAGGATAGTGCATGTATGGAATGAGCTGCCAGAGGATGTGGTGGAGACTGGTACAATTACGACATTTAAAAGACATCTGGATGGGTATATGAATATGAAGGATTTAGAGGGATATGGGCCAAGTGCTGGCAAATGGGACTAGATTAGTTTTGGATATTTGGTCAGCATGGATGGGTTAGACTGAATGGGACTGTTTCCGTGCTGGACATCTCTCTGACTCTATGAGACTCTTGAAGAACTTCCATTTCGAGCATGAAGACTCTCCAGCAGGATAGCTGCAAGGTTTAACTGGTGTGGAGTACGGGTTTAACATGAAAGGTTAATTTTTGCTGAACCAAAGTTTTCGGAACAAGCTCCAAAGAGCAAGGGTTGATCATGGAGGTAAATGCTCTGAATATCAGGTCATTGATAATAGATGGAAACTGGCTTGGAGATCAATTAGTAAGCACAACCTGAATAACATCAAGGCACGGAGTTGAGTTTGACAAAATGTTGTGATTCTGGGTAATCCAAGATGGAGGACGGGAAAATATTCTGGCTGTAGCAGCTGTTCCTTTTTTGAGGTATTTTAGGTGCTGGAGGTGATTTCCTCAAATTTCAGGAGCAGCAATTACTGTTTTATATGTTGTTGCATTGTTTTGGAACTTTGGAGAAAAAAAGTCAAAACAACAGCACTTTTAAAAGGGAGAAGGACAGACAAAGGAAGCACATGGTCAGTAAAGGAGAGAGAGAGAGAGAGAGAAACCCACAGTGCTAACTGACACAGCAGTGAACCTGCACAGTTACTGCCTTTGCTGTTTGAATTCATGTATTGCTGGACATCGGAGTGTATCTGGGAAAATTAACAAACAGTGAATTTCACAACTAATCTTGGAGGAACCTGTTTGGGAGAGGTCACAGCACAGAAACAGATAAAGGTATAATTTGAAGTGTAGCCTTACTGTAAATTTACAATAATGAGTACAGTGAGTTCTTTCTTGATTGTATGTTTTATTGAGATCTGTCTCTTAAGTCATAAGTATTAAGTTAGCCTGGAACAGTGTTTTGTCGAGGAATAAGACGGTGCTATCATAGATTGGAAGAAGCAAAAATGGCCTTATTAGCGTGATACACTCTCCTTGTCGGATGTGGGAGTTTAGGGAGAGTTTACAGGTTACTGAGGATTATATCTGCAATAAATGCCATTGGTTACAAATCCTATCAGATAGAATAGATCAGTTGGAGTGACAGTTAGAGGCAATGAGGAATTTACAAGAACAAGGGGATATCATGGATGGCAGTTATAGGAAGGGAGAAAGGCCTCAGATAGAGTCACATAGATAGGTTAACTCCAGGAAAGTTAGGAGAGGTAAGCAGGTAGTGCAGGAATCTTCTATGGGTATCCCCATTTCAAACAGGTATGCTGTTTTGGAAAATGTAGGGGATGATGGATTCTCAGGGGAATGTAGCACAAACAGCCAAGTTTCTGATATCAAGACTGGCTGTAATGCAATGAGGGGTACATCAGGTTCCAAGCGGTCAATTATGTTAGGGGACTCGGGGATGTGTAGGTTACGTGCGCTCATCAGGGATAAATGTAGAGTAATAGGGGCATGGGTCTGGGTGGGTTACTCTTGGCTTGCCCCAGTGGATCAGTGGTTGGCACTGCTGCCTCACAGCACCAGGGACCCAGATTCAATTCCAGCCACGGATAACTGTCTGTGTGGAGTTTGCACATTCTCCCCGTGTCTGCATGGGTTTCCTCCCACACTCTAAAGATGTGCGAGTCAGGTGAATTGGCCATGGGAAATTGCCCCATAGTGATAGGTGCATTAGTAGGGAGTAGGGGAATGGGTCTGGGTGGGTTGTTTGTCGGTTTGGACTTGTTGGGTCAATGGGCCTGTTTCCACACTTTAGGGAATCAAATCTAAAACCAAGGGCTAATCAGACATTATAACACTGAATGGTGTCGCAGACACCAGGGCTGAAATGGCTGCTCCTGCTCCTGGTTCTTATGTACTTACGAATATACAATACATCTCAATCGTTCTCTTACAATTTGGAGCCTTCTTTTGTTTACAATCTTACATTGAATGTGTAAAATTATTTTTACATTGAAAGGAACCAGGAATGCCCACTGTGTACATATTGCAGAGATTTTGATCCCCGAGTTATGATGGGGCCCGTTGTTGAATTCCAGCCTGTTCCCTGTTACAAGTGTGACATGTTGAAAAGGTACAAAATCATGTCAATACAGGGGGCAAAATAAAACATAAATTGCACTGCACAGGACAAATGGAGACAGCACCCAGAGAGTGGCCTGGACCCAGAAAAGTGACTAAGCAAACTACATATTAAAATTTCATGGACTTTGTAATTAATGAACCTGTAAAACCGTATGAGGAGCATTATATGTAATGCAAATACCTCTGTTCATGGGTGGATTCAAAACACGAAGGATGAAACTTGAGTTGGAATGCACATGGGGTGAGTCGAAGGCAGAAGTAGTCACTGAAGAATGTGATGTGACTATGGAAGTGAATTTTGGCAAATATCATATTAAACAGCAGGAGCGTCCATGAGAAGTAATTATGGTAAACAAGAAAAACAAGATTAGAACAGAAATCCTTTCAGAGAGAGGAGCATATCCAGAAAAAATAAAAACAAGGACTGCAGATGCTGGAAACCAGATTCTAGATTAGAGTGGTGCTGGAAAAGCACAGCAGGTCCGGCAGCATCCGAGGAGCAGGAGAATCGACGTTTCGGGCAAAAGCCCTTCAATCGTATCCAGAAGAGGTGTAGAGTCAAACACTAAACAAAAATAAACGGCTTGATATTTGTTGTCAAAACCAAAAACTGTTGGAAAAACCTCTTCAGAAGACACACTCGACCTGAAACATTAACTCTGCTTTCACTCCACGGATGCTGCCAAGCTTCGTATTTGTTTCTGATTTCCAGCATTTGCATTTTTTGTTTTTTTCTGTCCAGAAGTGTGTGTAGTTAGTGGACTTTTACAGCCTCCTCACCTGCTTTCTATTTTTTATTTTTTTATTTCAAAAATATACTTTATTCATAAAATTATTTTGATATCTATACAACTGGTGATGCCATACATATGTATACATTCCATTTCTTTATATACAGAGATCAGAATTAATCATTCGTATATACAAGTCTGTACATTGACCATCCAGGTATTTAGCTGAGGTGTCGGCAGGGCTGATTACTGCGTGGGCCCCCTGTTCTTTGGCAGGCAGACCTTACACGGTGGTCTTGCCCCACCGCGCCTTGGCGGCAGCTGCCCCAATCTTCAGCACATCCCTCAACAGCTCATCCCTGGACCTTGGAATGTGCCAGTCTGCAACACTCAGTTGGGGTCAACTCCTTCAGCTGGAAGATCAACAGGTTTCGGACCGCCCAGAGAGTGTCCTTCACCGAGTTGATGATCCTCCAGGCACAGTTGATGTTCGTCTCGGTGTGCGTCCCGGGGAACAGGCCGTAGAGCACGGAGTCCCGTGTCACTGCGCTGCTCGGGACGAACTTCGACAAACACCACTGCATTCCTCTCCAGACTTCTTCTGCGTAGGCACATTCCAGAAGGAGGTGTGTGACAGTCTCGTCCCCCCCGTAGCTGCTTCGAGGGCAGTGTGCGGTGCGGCAGAGAGTCCGAGCATTCATTAAGGATCTCACAGGCAGAGCCCTTCTCACCACCAGCCAAGCCACGTCTTGGTGCTTGTTGGAAAGTTCTGGCGATGAGGCATTCTGCCAAATGGCTTTGACAGTCTGCTCAGGGAACCGCTCGACAGGATCCGCCCTCTCCTTTTCCCGAAGGGTCTCAAGGACGCTACGTGCTGACCACTTCCTGATGGACTTGTGGTCAAAGGTGTTTTTCCTCATAAATTTCTCCTCGAAGGACAGGTGATACGGAACAGTCCAACTACTCGGAGCGTTCCGCGGCAGCGAGGCCAGGCCCATCCTTCGCAACACCGGGGACAGGTAGAACCTCAGTACGTAGTGACACTTGGTGTTTGCGTACCAGGGATCCACGCACAGCTTGATGCAGCCACACACAAAGGTGGCCATCAGGGGGAGGGTGGCATTGGGGGTGTTTTTTCCCCCATTGCCCAGATCTTTGTACAGCGAGTCCCTTCGGACCTGGTCCATCTTTGATTTCCATATAAAATGGAAGATGGCCCGGGTGACTGCAGCGGCACAGGTTCTGGGAATAGGCCAGACCTGTGCCACGTATAACAGCAATGACAGTGCCTCACACCTGATGACCAGGTTTTTTCCCGTGATGGAGAGCGACCGTAGCTTCCATCTGCTCAATTTCTGCCTCACTTTGCTGATATGCTCCTCCCAAGACTTGGCGCACACCCCAACCCCCCCCCCGAACCAAATAGCGAGCACCTTCAGGTGGTCAGTCCTGATGGTGAAGGGGATAGAGGATTGGTCGGCCCAGTTCCCGAAGAGCATGGCCTCGCTCTTGCCTCGGTTTACCTTGGCCCCCGAGGCCCGTTCGAACTGGTCACATATGCACATGAGTCTGCGCACAGACAGCAGATCAGAGCAGAAACCGGCGACGTCATCCATGTACAGGGAGGCCTTAACCTGCAGGCCCCCGCTGCCAGGAATAGTCACCCCTCTCAGGCCCGCATCCTTCCTGATGGATTCGGCAAATGGCTCTATGCAGCACACAAACCAGGCAGGAGAGAGAGGGCAGTCCTGCCTGACTCCAGATCTGACTGGGAAGCTATCTGATTCCCACCCATTGATTGAGACTGCACTGACAATGTTGGTGTAGAGCAGTCTGATCCAATTACAGATTTCCTCCCCAAAGCCCATTTTGGAGAGAACATCCCTCATATACGTGTGTGATATCCTGTCAAAGGCTTTCTCCTGGTCCAGGCTGATGAGGCAGGTGTCCACCCCCCTGTCCAGCACATAGGTGATTGTATCCCTGAGGAGTGCGAGACTGTCAGTGATCTTCATGTCTGGTACAGCACAGGTTTGGTCAGGGTGGATCACTGACCCCAGAGCAGACCTGACCTGGTTGGCGATGACCTTTGACAAGATTTTGAAATCTGCGTTTAATAGTGAGATTGGTCTCCAATTTCTGGTTTCCTCCCTCTCCCCTTTCTGCTTGTAGATGAGGCTGATGATGCCTTTCCTCATGGATTCACTCATGGTACCCGAAGCATACTGACATACACCTCCAGCAGGTCCTGGCCGATCAAGTCCCACAGAGCAGAACAGAGCTCGACCAGTAAGCCGTCACTTCCGGGAGTTTTATTCTTTTCGAAGGACTCGAGGGCCTTGGTCAGTTTGTCCAGAGATAGCGGCTGGTCCAGCCTCTCTCATGTTCCGTCGTCTAGGGCCTCCATGATAGAGGACAGGGACGACTGGGAGGCCGTGCTGTCGGTTAGCTTCGAGTCATACAGACTGGCATAGAAGGATTTACTGATCCTCATGACGTCAGCCTGAGATGACGTTATCGAGCCATCTTCTTCCTTCAGGCTGCTGAGCACGGAGCTCTCTTTGTGCACCTTCTGGTAGAAGAAACATGAGCACATCTCGTCCTGCTCCACCGAGCGGATCCTGGACCGGAAGATTATCTTGGAGGCCTCCAAGGCAAAGAGCGAGGCTTGCTGGCCCTTCACCTCCTTGAGGTCCTCTGTGACAGCATCCCCCATCATCTGCAGCAGGAGCAGGGTCTGCATACTTTCCTGGAGCTGGGACAGTTTTCCCCGCCTCTCTCTCGCCTCCTGGACACCTTTGAGGATGAAGAACCTCTTGATATTCCCTTTCACTGTTTCCCACCAGTCTGCTGGGGACTCAAACAGGGGCTTCACGGTTCTCCAACCTATGTAGTCCCTCTTGAGCTCCTCAATGTTTCCCGGGGTCAACAGCTTGGTGTTCAGCTTCCACATTCCCTTATCAGCCTGCTGCTCGTCCTGTAGGCCAGCAGGAGGCAGTGGTCAGAAAAGAACACCGGCTTGCCGTCGGTGGATCTGACCGAGAGCGTTCGGGACACAAACAGGTAATCTATCCTTGAGCGGATAGACCCGTCTGCCCGTGACCAGGTGTATCTACGCTGCGCTCCATCTGCAGGGGCGCTGAAGACGTCGTGCAGCTTGGCGTCTTTGACCGTTTCCATCAGGGCCCTGGACGTAGCGTCCAGTTTACTGTCCCCCCCGCCGGATCGTCCATCTGCATCAATGATACAGTTGAAGTCTCCGGCCAGAATGACCGGCCTGGACGTCACCAGCAACAGTGGAAGCTGCTGCAGGACGGCCAACCATTCACTCTTACCCACTGGGGCGTACACATTAATCAGTCTCAGGGGAGCATTCCTGTACATGACATCGGTGATGCGAAGGCGCCCGCCCACCACCTCCTTCACCTCGGAGAGGGTGAAGTTGCCTCCTCGCAACAGGATACCCAGGCTGGAGGCGCGGCTATCGTTGCCCCCTGACCAAACTGATGGCCCATGGGCTCGACCATCTGTGTGGAGTTTGCACATTCTCCCCGTGTCTGCGTGGGTTTCCTCCAGGTGCTCCGGTTTCCTCCCACAGTCCAAAGATGTGCAGGTCAGGTGAATGGGCCATGCTAAATTGCCCGTAGTGTTAGGTAAAGGTTAAATGTAGGGGTATGGGTGGGTTGTGCTTCGGCGGGGCGGTGTGGACTTGTTGGGCTTTAGGGCCTGTTTCCACACTGTAATGTAATCTAATGTAATCTAATCTATCTCCTGTAGCTGCTGAGGTGTGGTATTCCACACTCCTGCAGAAACAGGACATTAACGTTGGCCAGGAAGACCAACGTAGAAACACATCACGTAGCAGATTTAATGCTATGCACATTGATACTTGCAATTTTTATCCCCATTTTAACAGTTTATGAGGTTACCCGTGTCCATTTGCTGCTGGTCCTACCCCTCTGGGGTAGCTGTCTGCATCCCCATGGTGAACACGAACTGTTGGGCCTTCCCGGGGATGAGTTAGCTGTCTGGCTCCACGCTGGGGTCATTTCCCCGTTCAGGTGTCATCGGGCTAGGACCAGGTTCCTCACAGCCCAGTTCTGAGTCTGACAGTGGGGCTGTCAGAGGGTCACTGTTCCCAGTTCCCTGGAGCTGTGGGTGATGGGTACCTCCTGGTTCTCACCAGGTGGGGGGTGGTCTTTACCAGTCACCTCAGAGGGTTCGTCATTTCCTGTTTGGGGGGTACTGCCCTCTTTTCTCCTGCGGCACTCTGTCTCTTCTTCTGGTGATGACCTCCTTGCGCCCGTCCTCACCAGAGCTGCCTGTTTCCTCCCCGTGCAGCTGCCGTTTCCCCCTTTGCTGGGAGGTCTTGGGGATCTGGCAGGTTTTCCTTTTCCTGTTTTTCACAGGTATCTACTCTTCTGCCTCCTTGGTTCCATCCTCCTCCATTGCCTCCATTTGTCCAGCTGGAGCTTGGATTGGCTGCTGTACCTCTTCGCTGTCTGCAGTCTGCTCCACTACAGCCTGTCCTTCCTTCTGGGTGCCCCCAGACACCGTTCCCCTGCTGGTTTGTGGTACCTTGCTGGTCTGATGCGGTCTATGGCTCGTGTTGCCACCTCCGGCCATCTGTGCATAGGTGGTGGCCCCTCATCTTGGGCAGGCCTTGTACATGTGGCCCATCTCTCTGCACAGATTACAGTTCTTGGCCTCTTTACATTCCTTAGTCAGGTGGCCTTCCTACTTGCAGTTTCAACAGATGGCCAGCTTACAATCCGCCGCCATGTGGCCTGACCTCCCGCAGGTCCGGCACACTTTCGGCTGCCCTGCGTACGCCAGGTACCCTCTGCTCCCTCCGAGTGCGAAGCTGGAGGGTGGGTGGAGGATGTTCCCACTGGCATCAACTCTCAGGGTTACCCTGACCTGCCGCTTGCTGGTCCAGATCCCGAAAGGATTGACCACATCCGTGCTTTCTCCCTTGACCTGGATGTATCTTCTCAGGAAGGTCAGGACGTCAGCTGCTGGGACGTGGAGGTTGTATTTTTTATTCGGAGGATGTGGGCGTCACCGGCTAGGCCAGCATTTATTGCCCATCCCTAATTGCCCTGAGAGCAGGTAAGAGTCAATCACGTTGCTGTGGGTCTGGAATCACATGTAGGCCCGATCAGGTAATGATGGCAGTGCCCTTCCCAATAGGGTATCACTGCATCAAATGACTTTTCCCTGACAATCATCAATAGTTTCATAATCATCATTAGATTCTAATTCCAGATACTTAGTGAATTCAAATTTCACCACCTGCTAATGGCAGGATTTGAACCCAGGTCCCCAGGACATTACCTGGGTTTCTGGACTAACAGTCCAGCGATAATACATTAGGTCATAATTTTCATCTAAAAGGCACCAGTCAGGAGTGTGATGGAATACCCTCCACTTATCTCGATGGGTGCAGCTCCCAAAACACTCTCAAAACATGACGCCAGCCGGGACAAAGCAGCCCACTTGATTGGCATCTCATTCACAAAGATCATCTATCGATGCTCGGTAGCAGCAGTGTCTACCATCTATAAGATGCACTGCAGAAATTCACCAAAGATCCTCAGATATCATCTTCCAAATCTACAACCACTTCTCTCTAGAAGGACAACGGCAGCAGATACATGGGAACACCACCATTTTCAAGTTCCTCTCTGAGCCACTCACCATCCTGACTCAGTTAAAAATCTCACAACACCAGGTTATAGTCCAACAGGTTTGTTTGGAAGCACTAGCTTTCGGAGCGCTGCTCCTTCATCAGGTGGTTGTGGAGGCTAAGATCATGCTCACAGAATTTATAGCCAAACGACTCCAGTGTCAGGGAGATGTGATACAGTAAACAATCCTAGATTAAAGCTTTCATCTTTTATAATGGGGGATGCTGATTTCTTTTTTTTGATATGTAAATCCTTTAAGTGCATCTTTTAAATGTACATAAAGGATTTTTTACATTAATTTATGTACATAAATATGTACCTCTTTTAAATTACATTCTCAAGTTAGGTCAGCTTTTTAAATAAGAGGAGTGAAGTCTGTCTGTGCCCCAATGCTATGTCAGACTGACAAACCCTCTGCATATTTTTACAGTTTTACAATGGATTCATGCAGTTTTTGAGCAAAATAAAATGTAATTCTGCAAAAACAAATTCACCCCACAAGCTTATATGTGTGCACATGTCGGAGCGACACATGTGAGTGCACATGATTTTGTGTGTGTGTAAATGTGATGGGGTATGTATGAGAGGGTGCGTGTGTTGGTGCGAGTGTGGGGGATGCAAATGTGTGCATATGAGTGAGAGCTTGTGTATGAGGGAGGGTCTGCATAGGTGTGTGAGTATGTAGGCATGTGTGTGTGTGTGTGTGTGTGTCACATGTCCATGACACTGGACTCCTTTGGCTATAAATTCTGTGAGCATGATCTTAACATGCACAACCACCTGATGAAGGAGCAGTGCTCCAAAAGCTAGTGCTTCCAAATAAACATAGAACATAGAAGAATACAGCGCAGTACAGGCCCTTCGGCCCTCGATGTTGCGCCGATCAAAGCCCACCTAACCTACACTAGCCCACTATCCTCCATATACCTATCCAATGCCCGCTTAAATACCCATAAAGAGGGAGAGTCCACCACTGCTACTGGCAGGGCATTCCATGAACTTACGACTCACTGAGTGAAGAACCTACCCCTAACATCAGTCCTATATCTACCCCCCCTTAATTTAAAGCTATGCCCCCTTGTAATAGCTGACTCCATACGTGGAAAAAGGTTCTCACTGTCAACCCTATCTAACCCCCTAATCATCTTGTACACCTCTATCAAGTCACCCCTAAACCTTCTTTTCTCCAAAGAAAACAACCCCAAGTGCCTCAGCCTTTCCTCATAGGATCTTCCTACCATACCAGGCAACATCCTGGTAAACTTCCTCTGCACCCGTTCCAGTGCCTCCACATCCTTCCTATAGTATGGCGACCAAAACTGCACACAATATTCCAGATGCGGCCGCACCAGAGTCTTATACAACTGCAGCATGACCTCAGGACTCCGGAACTCAATTCCTCTACCAATAAAAGCCAGTACGCCATATGCCTTCTTCACTGCACTATTTACCTGGGTGGCAACTTTCAGAGATCTGTGTACATGGACACCAAGATCCCTCTGCTCTTCCACACTACCAAGTAGTCTACCATTAGCCCAGTAATCCATCTTTTTATTACTCTTACCAAAGTGAATCACTTCACACTTAGCTACATTGAACTCCATTTGCCACCTTTCTGCCCAGCTCTGCAGCTTCTCTATATCCCGCTGTAACCTGCCATATCCTTCCTCACTGTCTACAACTCCTCCGACTTTCGTATCATCCACAAACTTGCTCACCCAACCTTCTAACCCTTCCTCCAGGTCATTTATAAAAATGACAAACAGCAATGGTCCCAAAACAGATCCTTGCGGAACACTGCTAGTAACGGCACTCCAAGATGAACCTTTGCCATCAACTACTACCCTCTGTCTTCTTCCAGCCAGCCAATTCCTAATCCAAACCTCCAACTCACCCTCAATGCCATATCTCTGTATTTTCTGCAGTAGCCTACCATGGGGGACCTTATCAAACGCCTTACTAAAATCCATATATACCACATCTACCGCTTTCCCCTCATCTACCTCCTTAGTCACCTTCTCAAAGAATTCAATAAGGTTTGTGAGGCACGACCTGCCCTTCACAAAACCATGCTGACTATCCTTGATCACATCATTCTTATCCAGATGTGCATAAATCCTATCCCTTACAATTCTCTCTAAGACTTTGCCCACAACAGAAGTGAGACTCACTGGCCTATAGTTACTAGGATTATCCCTACTCCCCTTCTTGAACAAGGGAACCACGTTTGCTAGCCTCCAGTCCTCTGGCACTACTCCTGTCGACAAAGAGGACACAAAAATCAAGGCCAATGGCTCTGCAATCTCCTCCCTTGCTTCCCAGAGAATCCTAGGATAAATGCCATCAGGCCCAGGGGACTTATCTATTTTCACCCTTGTCAGAATTTCCAACACCTCTTCTCTACATATCTCAAAGCCATCCATTCTACTTATTCGTGCCTCAGTATTCATATCGACAACAATGTCCTGTTCCTGAGTGAATACTGACGAAAAGTATTCATTCAGCGTCTCCCCAATCTCTTCAGCCTCCACACGCAACTTCCCATTACTATCCTTGATTGGACCTATTCCTTCCCTAGTCATTCTTTTATTCCTAACATACCTATAGAAAGCCTTAGGGTTTTCCCTAATCCTACCAACTAAGGACCTTTCATGTCCCCTCCTTGCTGCTCTTAGCTCTCTCTTCAGGTCCTTCCGGGCTACCTTATAACTCTCAATCGCCCCTATTGAACCTTCACGCCTCATCTTTACAAAGGCCGCCCTCTTCCATTTAACAAGGGATTCCAACTCCTTATTAAACCACGGCTCCCTCACACGACCCTTTCCTCCCTGCCTGATAGGTACGTACTTATCAAGGACACTCAATAGTTGCTCCTTGAACAAGTTCCTCATATCAATTACGCTCTTGCCTTGGAATCTACTTTTCCAATCCACACATCCTAAGTCATGCCTCAACGCATCATAATTTCCCTGCCCCCAGCTATAACTCTTGCCCTGTAGTACACACTTATCCCTCTCCATCACTAGAGTAAAAATCACCGAATTGTGGTCACTGTCCCCAAAGTGCTCACCTACCTCTAGTTCTAATACCTGGCCTGGTTCGTTACCCAGAACCAAATCCAGTATGGCCTCACCTCTTGTTGGCTTATCTACATATTGTGTCAGGAAACTCTCCTGCACACATTGCACAAACACTGACCCATCTAATGAACTTGAGCTATCGCTTTCCCAATCAATATCAGGAAAGTTAAAGTCTCCCATAACAATCACCCTATTACTGTCACTCTTCTCCTGAATCATCTTCGCAATCCTTTCTTCAACGATTCTAGGACTATTAGGAGGCCTGTAAAAGACTCCTAACAGGGTGAACTCACCTCTCCTATTCCTAACCTCAACCCAAACTACATGTTGGACTATAACCTGGTGTCGTGTGATTTTTAACATTGTCCACCCCAGTCCAACTTCCAAGTTGGCACCTCCAAGTAATGCTCTTAGAAATACATCACCATTCCCTCAGTGTCGCTGGATCAAAATCCTGGAATTCCCTCCCTAAGGGCATTGTGCGTCTACAACAGCACATGGACAGTAGCTGTTGAAGAAGGCAGCTCACCCCCACCTTCTCAAGGGGCAACTAGGGATGGGCAATAGATACTGGCCCAGCCAGCCACACCCAGATCCTACGAATAAATACAAAAGTTACTCTGATCATGTGGTATATTTATCATGCATTTATCAACAATACTATACAAATTGACACAGCTTGGTCCATACACAGACCTCCACCCTGTTGTGTTGTGTCATGGATACAGAGTGATTGCAATACAGCTATGTACACACAGAACAGGGAAATACAAGCAGCAAAACCTAGGAAAGCAATGAATTATCATGGCAGCAGTTGCATGTTTTAAACATTTGCAGCATTTATTGTGTGCCACTTACAAGATAAAATTAACCATTTTTTGCAGCGTAATTGAATCTGCAGGTACTGAATGTTTTGGCGATAAGTTTGGATTTGAGGATGGGTGGAGAAAAGGTTGATCCTGCTGTTAACACTGGCATAGGCCTGTACAGAGTAAAGGGGCAAAGGCACAGAGGGAGTCTGAAAAAAAGGATTATAAGGTCTGGGAAGTTAGGGGCAGAAACAAATGTCCATATAAAGAAGACAGCAGCAATACAGACTGTGCACTGGAAATTAAGATGAATTATTTTGTAAAATTTAATATTGAGTTTGAAAGATTTAAAGCGAATGAAATGTCGATTCTCCTGCTCCTCGGATGCTGCCTGACCTGCTGTACTTGTCTATTGTGGTCCCTGGGAGAGATGATCACTGACCTGCTGGAAAGGGCGAGTGAAGCTGTCAGTATCGGTGCGGCCAGGAGGTGGTGCTAGAGGACCATCTTGCAGCCACATTTGTCGAATTAGTGAAATAAATTTGATATTCCCTGCTCTGGACTCGGTCAAAGGTAGAGGACAACCTTATTTACTGTTACAGAGGAGCTTGTATGATGACCAATGAATAGAAATAAAATTAATCCTAAAAGACCATAACTATGTACAAATAAGACATTGATATATTTAATATATATTCCAATTCCAATAAGATTGTCAGCATTAACTGAGGTGTTGCAAGCTGTGAACCCGTTACAATTAAATATTTTAGCAATTTTACTGCTTTTCCTGTACAACAATATTTTTTCATCCATTTCACGTGACGATATTTTGAGATATTTATGGATCTGGCAAGGCTCTATATAAAACTAACCTTTATATTCAACAGAAAAGCAATGAACAGTAATTTTAATTTTCCGACTAAATACATTCCTAGAGGCCTTCTGGATGACAAAATCTAATTGATCTCAATTATTTAAGAGGGAGTTTGAGGATTTCCGCTTGTTACCTCGAAAATCTTGTGGAAATTGTAACTTGGAGAGCTGGAGATTTTGGAAAACTCGTTGACTCTATACCTTCAATATTTATTCACAATAATCCCTAAACTCTTCGATCCAAGACATTCTTCAGTAAAATAAATGCCATTCTTGATGAAAACTTGTGTTTTAGTCATTTTTGCCGAACGTGCACGGATTTCGTCAATTTCAGGTCTCGGTGAAACGAATTTAAATTTCCCTAGTAGGCGGAAACAAACCGGAATCTGCTGTTTCGGTCTTTACTCTCTAAGAAATAACTTCAAACTCTCCCTTTTCTCTCTCGAAGAGCTGTGAGTTTTTGGAATTCATTTCCTCAGAAGGCAGTGGATGCAGAATCTTCAGATATTTCCAAGGTAGAGCTCGATCACTTACCAAGGTGAGTGGGTGAATGGGGGGTGGGGTGGGAGAGATATCCCTGATATGCAGAAAGGCAGCATTGAAGTGAAATTAGATCAGCCGTGATCTTGTTGAAGGGCGGAACAGGCTGAAAGGGCTAATTGGCCTCCTAGAGTTTGTCCGTATCATGGATGAGTTGGGTAAATGCACAATGAGTTTCCATTGCCTACAGTACAGATAGTCCACATTGGACCCTCCGAAGAGTAACCCATCCCCTACATTTCCCTCTGGCTAATGTCGCTAACACTATAGGCAAATTAGCATGGCCAATTCATCTGACCTGAACATCTTTGGATTGCAAGAGACAGCTCCACGCAGACAGTCACCCGAGGCTGGAATCGAGCCAGGGACCCTATTGCTGTGAGGCAGCAGTGCTAATCGATTCGCCTGCTCCCGAACGTATTTCTGATGAAGGACTCTTGTTCGAAAAGTTGATTTTCCTGCTCCTCAGATGCTGCCTGACCTGCTGTGCTTTTCCAGCACCACATTCTCGACTCTGATCTCCAGCATCTGCAGTTCTCACTTTCTCCTCCCTGCAATTATCCAGAGCTCTGCTGTGACTCACACCTGGAATATTGTCTGCGGTATTGGTTAGGACTATATTCACTGGAGTTTAGTCGAACGAGATGAATCTCATAGAAACCTATAAAATTCAAACAGAACCAGACAGGTTAAACACGGGAAGGATGTTCCCAATGACGGGGAGTCCAGAACAGGGGTCACAGTCTCAGGATACAGGGTCGGTCATTTAGAACGGAGTTTAGATTAGTGTGGTGCTGGAAAAGCACAGCAGGTCAGGCAGCATCCGAGGGGCAGGAAAATCGACATTTCAGGCAAAAGCCCCTCATCAGGAATACAGCTTTTTTTCTTTTTCTGATCCGAACTCTGCTGGTTTAAAGGTGGTCCAGAGTCTGTGTGGGATGAGTTGGTTACGGAGGCAGGCACTGAGGAAGCAAACGTGGCTGTGGTACCGAGTTTGTTTCAGGACATGGTTGAAGAGCTTCAGGGCAGAGGAAATGACCTGGGAGTTGCAGTGGGAGAGGGACTCCCTGAGATTCTTGTAGAGAGAGGAGGAAAACTTCTTCAAGGCAGGTATCCTTGCAAGAGGATTCGCAGTAGGGTTAAAATCAACTCGGTAAAAACAATGACTGCAGATGCTGGAAACCAGATTCTTGTTTCCAGCATCTGCAGTCATTGTTTTTACCTCTATACTACTTTCTCCCCACACCCACCCTCCTCTCATTTATCTCTCCACTCGGCAGGTAGCTCAGTGATTAACACTGCTGCCTCACAGCACCACGGTCCCAGGTTCAAATCCAGCCTTGGGTGACTGTGTGGAGTTTGCACAATCTCCCCGTGTCTGTGTGGGTCCCCTTTGGGTGCTCTGGTTTCCTCCCACAGACCAACATTGTGCAGGTCAGGTGAATTGGCCATGCTAAATTGCCCATAATGTTAGGTGCATTAGTCAGAGGGAAATGGGACTGGGTGGGTTACACTCCGAAGGGTCAGTGTGGACTTGCTGGGCCAAAGGGCCTGTTTCTCATTGTAGGCACTGTCGGGAATCTAAACTTCTACGACACTAAGGTCAGCGGATAGTGACAGAGAGACATAGGTTACAGAGAGACATAGATAAGCTGCAGAGCTGGGCTGAGAGGTGGCAAATGGTGTTTAATGCAGACAAGTGTGAGGTGATTCACTTTGGTCAGAGTAACCGGAATGCAAAGTACTGGGCTAATGGTAAGATTCTTGGTAGTGTAGATGAGCAGAGAGATCTGTGTCCAGGTACACAGATCCTTGAAAGTTGCCACCCAGGTTGATAGGGTTGTTACGAAGGCATACAGTGTTTTAGCTTTTATTAATAGAGGGATCAAGTTCCTGAACCATGAGGTAATGCTACAGCTGTACAAAACTCTGGTGTGGCCACACTTGGAGTATTGTGTATAGTCCTGGTCACCGCATTATCAGAAGAATGTGGAAGCTTTGAAAAGGGTTCAGAGGAGATTTACTAGGATGTTGCCTGGTATGGAAGGAATGTCTTACGAGGAAAGGCTGAGGGCCTTGAGGCTGTTCTCGTTGGAGCAAAGAAGGTTGAGAGGTGACTTAATAGTGACATATAAGATAATCAGAGGGTTAGATAGGGTGGACAGGGAGAGCCTTTTTCCAAGTATGGTGACGGCAAGCACAAGGGGGCATAGCTTTAAATTGAGGGATGATGGATATAGGACAGATGTCAGAGGTAGTTTCTTTACTCAGAGAGTAGTAAGGGTATGGAATGCTTTGCCTGCAACGGTAGTAGATTCGCCAAATTTAAGTACATTTAAGTCGTCATTGGACAGGCAAATGGACATACATGGAATAGTGTAAGTTAGATGGGCTTCAGATTAGTATGACAGGGCGGCGCAACATCGAGGGCCGAAGGGCCTGTACTGCGCTGTAATGTTCTATGTTCTGCAGGCTCCCTGCCTCTATTCCTGATTGAGGGCTTTTGCCTGAAACGTCGATTTTCCTGCTCCTCGGTGCTGCCTGAACTGCTGTGGTTTTCCAGCACCACTCTGATCTAAACTCTGGTTTCCAGCATCTGCCGTCCTTGTTTTTACTCGTTTAAAACTGAGCTGAGTAGAGATGTCTTCACCTGGGGAGCAGGGAATTCCCAGCCACAGAAAGCGGTTGAGGACAAAACATTGAATGTTGTTCAAGAAGGAGTTAGGTATGGTTCTTAGGGTTAAAGGGGCCAGAGGGTATGGAGAGAAAGTAGGAACAAAAGACTGAATTGGATGATCCGCCATGATCTTATTGAATGGGTAGTCAGAAGTCATACACAGCAGCTTCACCTGGTGAAGGAGCAGCGCTATGAAAGCTTGTGATTTCAAATACACCTGTTGCACTATAACCTGGTGTGTTACTTCAGACTTTGCCCACCACAGTCCAACACCGGTTCCTTCACATCAACTATTGAATGGGGGAGCAGGCTCGAAGGGCTGAGTGGCCTCTTTTTTTCTCCTATTTTGTTTTGTTTCTATGATCTTATATTGCAGTGAACAACAAAATTTAACCCTTCGGTTGGAACGCCTTCTCTTTAATCATTTTAAGCTATGATTTGTGATGAACATTGGCGACCGTTTTTGTGAAGATTGGGAACAATGTCTGCAGCGCAGGGACGGGGCGGGGGGTGTGTGGGGGGGTGGGGGGGGGTGAGGGTGGAATGATTGACCAGCGGGAGGCGCTGCACACTCACTGTCTGACTGACTGAGCTCCCCACACGCTGCATTAATCAGCTCCAGATGGAGAGATCTGCCTGTCTCCCGCCGCTCTCACTCAGTGCTGGACAATGTGTTTGCGTGTTTTTGTCCTGGCTCGGGGTTTAAAACTCTCCGCGCGAACCGCCGAGGAGTGCCAGTGGAAGGATTCGACTGAAAATATTCAGAGCTTCCTTAAGGACATATCCCACGTCGTCTTTCCCACTTCACTTTTCCCAATTCTCCCGAGTTTAGGGACGGCCGAGGGAAGCTGACACGTGCCTATAAAAAGAAAACCCTTGTGTTAAAAAAAATCCCTTAATTATAAATTCCTTTTTTTAAACAGCACCGGTTATTGTTCGTAACCGGGCCATTCCTCGTCTTCATTCCTGCGTTTGCTGATTCCTGATGAAGGGCTTTTGCCCGAAACGTCAATTTCGAAGCTACTTGGATGCTGCCTGAACTGCTGAGCTTCTCCAGCACCACACTCTCGACTCTGATCTCCAGCATCTGCAGTCCTCACTTTCTCCCACTCCTCATCTCTCCCAATGTGTTAGTGATGAAAGGTGGGTTTGTCCCTCACAGAGCAGATCAGGCGCTACACTGGGGAAGGGCCTCAAGTTACCAAATATACAGCGTTACTCTCGGAGGGAACTCCCGAGATTAAAATCACACTCACTGTGAGAGTGTGGTCGCGGTGCTGAAACTAGGATTTCGGGACATGTAAATTTTCTTGGCTTGGGTTAGCACGCTGACATGAACGGATGGGTCCCGTGTTGTCTTTGTGAAGTTGTTGTTGTGTCACCATGGTCTTACTGGACCCTGGGGGCTGAGGGGAAAGATGCGGCTGTTTGAGGGACAGGGGAAAGTTGTAGCTGTTTGAGATACTAGTTTTAAAACGCTTTAAATCAGCAACTTTATGAAATTAAATACATTAACACCTTGAAACCCAAATTTCGTGAATTCACCAAAAGGAGGAACTTGACCGAAAGTTATTCTTTTGCTGCTGTATTGTTGCAGAGAAAATGAAAAACGATCATTTGACCAGGAACACGGTGTCTGAGTGTAACAGGTTATCCAGCCTGTCAACAGCATCCGGTCCAATAACTTTTCAGAAACAAAAAAGGGAATTGTTGAAAAAGCTCAACAGGTCTGGCAGCATCCATGGAGAGAAATCAGAGTTAACGTGTCGGGTCCAGTGACCCTTCCTCAGAATGGAGATCTCACTGAACCCAAAACACTAACTCAGATTTCTCTCCGTAGATGCTGCCAGATCTACTGAGTTTCTCCAGCAATTTCTGTTCTGAATTGAGAAAGATGCGGAACTGTTCCACTCCTCTCAGCTCGAGACTGTCAATTCGTCTGCCACTGGGCCAATTCAGTCCAGCAGACCCCTGGACCAGTTGGGAGTCTCTCCCAAATGCCCCGATTGACCCCAGATTGGCTTGGCCGGAGGTACTGCCCAGGTCCCACCACAGAATTGGTTCTGAAACAAATAAGAAGGCTTTGAAATAGGAGGCGGAAATTACAATGTTCAATTGTTACTCAAATAGTGGACACAAGTGAGTTTACCCTATACCATTCCGCACTGCTGAGTGAGTTTACCCTATACAATTCCCCACTGCTGAATGAGTTTACCCTATATAGTTCCCCACTGCTGAGTGAGTTTACCCTATACAATTCCCCACTGCTGAATGAGTTTACCCTATATAGTTCCCCACTGCTGAGTGAGTTTACCCTATACAATTCCCCACTGCTGAATGAGTTTACCCTATATAGTTCCCCACTGCTGAGTGAGTTTACCCTATACAATTCCGCACTGCTGAGTGAGTTTACCCTATACAATTCCCCACTGCTGACTATGGTTACCCTATACAAATCCCCAATGCCGAGTGAGTTTACCTATACAATTCCGCACTGCTGAGTGAGGTTACCCTATATAATTCCCCACTGCTGAGTGAGTTTACCCTATACAATTCCCCACTGCTGAGTATGGTTACCCTATACAATTCCGCACTGCTGAGTGACATTACCCTATACAATTCCCCATTGCTGAGTGAGTTTACCCTGTACAATTCCCCACTGTTGAGTATGGCTACCCTATACAAATCCCCAATGCCGAGTGAGTTTACCTATACAATTCCGCACTGCTGAGCGACATTACCCTATACAATTCCCCACTGCTGAGTGAGTTTACCCTATACAATTCCCCATTGCTGAGTATGGTTACCCTATACAATTCCGCACTGCTGAGTGACATTACCCTATACAATTCCTCACTGCTGAGTGACATTACCCTATACAATTCCCCAAACCTAGGCGTGTTTACCCTATACAATTCCCCACTGCTGAGTATGGTTACCCTATACAAATCCCCAATGCTGAGTGAGTTTACCCTATACAATTCCCCACTGATGAGTGAGGTTACCCTATACAATTCCCCAAACCTAGGCATGTTTACCCTATACAATTCCCCACTGCTAAGTATGGTTACCCTATACAAATCCCCAATGCCGAGTGAGTTTACCCTATACAATTCCCCACTGATGAGTGAGGTTACCCTATATAATTCCCCACTGCTGAGTGAGGTTACCCTATATAATTCCCCACTGCTGAGTGAGTTTACCCTATACAA